>NC_089827.1:40436783-40757140 GCF_035046505.1 Tiliqua scincoides
CCCGCACAGGGAGTGGTGACGCGGCACCCATGTGCCCTCCTGCCTGCTTAGAAAGCATGCAATGCGACAGGAGTCTCCAAGCCCAGCAGCTGCACGTTTGTGCGCTCCAGAGTCACCTTCTCCAGGGGCGCTACTCCTTCATATGATTTCCTCTCAGTGTGCCCATTAGCCCCTTCCTCCCTCTTTCCCATCCCCGTCGCTCCCCCTCCCCTCACTTGGCCAGAAAGATTTATTTATTTATTTATTTATTTAGCGTATGGCATATAATAATACAGGTATTATAATACATGAACTTATATATCAGTTAGACTACGTAGATCAAATGTCAATGTCCAGTTCATGCAGCCATTCAAGGACAGAGTTACCTTCATAGAAAAAGTCAAACCATGGGCCAGTGTATGCCCTCAGTTTGCAGCCAGACACAATGTGGTACATGGTTTGGTGGAACCCGAAATCACACTGAGGGGTAGATACTAGCCCCCATTTAAACATTGAGTCCTGACAAACACCATGTAGGGTACGGACCCTGTTCAAAGTTTTCCAGTGCTGACAAGGTAAGTTGAAACCTGGCACCTTAAGTGTAGGATCATCTATATATCTACCCGTTTCTAGGTGTTTGACTGCCCAATTAGCTTTCCATTGGGCATTGATGTTGAAATTGTTGAGCAGATGTTGTGCAAGTGCCAGAGAAGTCTTCCTGAATTTGAGCCTGCTGATTGATAGATGAGGAAGATCGGCATGCACTGGTAAAAGTGGCTTGTTGGTAATTTTCCTGTATCCTTCCACTAAAGCTTCTTGTCTCCTTAGGGCTGGTGGTGCTATGTGGCTCAAAATGGGGAGCCAACAGACAGGAGTGGGTCTTATACAGCCACTTATGTTCCTCATGGTTTCATTTAATCTGGCATCAATCTTGCTAGTATGACAGCTGTTAAGCCACACTGCAACACAATATTCTGCTGTGGAGTAGATCAATCCTAATGCTGATGTTCTGAGACTAGTGGTTGAAGCTCCCCATCTTGTTCCTGTGAATTTCTGGAGTATGTTGTTCCTGGTATTGATTTTTGCGGCCATGTTCTTGAGGTGTGGCTTATAAGAGAGAGTTCGGTCCAAAGTTACTCCAAGATATTTTGGATGGGGATTGTAAGGGAGTAGGTTGTTATTTAGATAGACCTTTGGGGGCTGTATTAGCTAGTTTATTATTAAGGTGGAAGCAGGTAGTCACTGTTTTGCTGATACTGGGTATTAACCTCTAGTCAGCAAAATATTTTCCCAGAATCTTAAGGTCTTCTGAGAGGAGGCCATCCAACACCTCCATGTTTTTCCCTGCACTGCTAGAGCCAGGTGGTTGGCATATCCAAATATCCCTTGTTACTGGCAAGTCTGAGATGTACAGGTTAAATAGCATGGGTGCCATTACAGACCCTTGTGGGAGGCCATTGTTTAGCCTTCTTACCTTGCTTGCATTGTCCCCCATTATGATCTGGAAAGATCTTTCACTTAGCATATTGTTGACTAATCGATACAGTTTTTTTTACAGGGGATGATGTGACACAGTTTATATAGCAGTCCCTTCCTCCACATGGTGTCATATGCTGCAGTTAGGTCAATAAATACAACTGTGGTTTTTAAACCTCATTGAAAGCCAGCCTCAATGTAGCTTGTCAAGCTCAGCACCTGGTCAACACAGCTACGATTTTGTTGAAAGCCCGCTTGTTCTACAGGCAGGTGTTCCTCTATTATAGGGCCAATTCTGTTTATGATTAGTTTCTCCAAAAGTTTGTAACATGAGCTCAGAAGGGCAATTGGGTGTTAAACCGCAAGACAGAGTAGACAGTTACCGGGTTTCAGAACTGTTATTACTTTAGGTTTTTAAAATTCCGGTGGAAGATGTCCACTAGAAAGTATGTCTGAGAAGAATTTGCCAAGCCACTTCCTTGTGTGTCTCCCAGAATGTATGAAAAACTCAGGATGGATGCCGTCAAAGCCAGGGGCTTTGCCAAAATTCAGACTGCTGATAGCTGCATTGATATCATCCATTGAAAATGGATGGGAAAATTTGGGATGCGATTGGGATGACTGCTGAAGAGCTGTAAGGGCTCTCTTGATGGTAGTAGAGTGCTCTTTCCCCCTTGGGGCTTTGGAAAGGGATTCAACTCTTGATCAGGGGTTATACTGGGTATTTGTCTTGTGGGTTGACTGGCACCACCCTGTTTCCTTAAAAGGCTCCAAGCTTTTCTACTTGATTTGTAAGTTGTTCCCATTTCTTGCATCAGGCTGCATCCTCTGGGTCACCACTATGTAGGAAGGTCTGATGAAGTTCTTCAGTCTCTTCATTGCACCCTGGGATGTATTCATGTCTAAATCATCGGGGAATGTTTCTTTTAACTGTGGCAATTATCGCCGTCGCAAATCTTTGATAATATTGGCTTGTAGGTGGAATCCATTGTATGGTCCTGTCAAGATTTTTGGTGAATTTAGGCCAGTTGGCTTTGTGGAAGTTTCATCTGGGTCTGGGAGTAGAGTGGATTAAAGGAATCTGAATTCCAATTTCAAGCAAAACAGGGCGATACTGTCTGTGTGGGAATTTGTCCAGAACTTTCCTGGTTATAGGGACTGGCTGCAAATTTAGGTCTTCTGAGGTGAAACATAGATCTGGGTTAGTTTCACATTTCCAGGCTGCCGATTGAAACGTGCCCTTGTCTTTGGCATCAAAAATCAGCTGGACTTTGTTTGCAGCAGCCCAGCTGAGTAACAATTCCCCATTATCGTCTGAAGAGCAATATTTCCAGTTGACATGATGACTGTTAAAATCACCTGCATAAACTGTAGGGTGTGGTTTGATGCTCAGAACGTGTTGTGTCCAGGGTATCTGAGGTGGCTTGTAGATGTTCACTATCGTGAGATCGCCTAGTTTAGAAACGACTTCATGTATATTATTGTTTGTGGAGGTTGACTGTAGAGAGGCGTTTTCTATGTTTCTTCTGATATATGTGGCTGCGCCTGCATGTATTGTTTGTGGAGGTTGACAGTAGAGAGGTGTTTTCTATGTTTCTTCTGATATATGTGGCTGTCCCTGCATTACAATCTCTGTGCTTGAACTGGAGGTTGTCCATGACTTTGTGTACCTTGGCTCAACGATCTCCGACACACTTTCTCCCAATACCGAGCTAAACAAATGCATTGGTAAAGCAGCTACCACATTTTCCAGACTCACAAAGAGAGTCTGGTCCAACAAGAAGCTGACGGAACATACCAAGATCCAGGTCTACAGAGCTTGTGTCTTGAGTACGCTTCTGTACTGCAGCAAGTCATGGACTCTTCGCTCACAACAGGAGAGGAAACTGAATGCTTTCCACATGCGCTGCCTCCGATGCATCCTTGGTGTCACCTGGCAGGACAAAGTTCCAAACAACACAGTCCTGGAACGAGCTGGAATCCCTAGCGTGTATGCACTGCTGATACAAAGACACCTGCATTGGCTTGGTCATGTCATGAGAATGGGCGATGGCCAGATCCCAAAGGATCTCCTGTATGGAGAACTCATGCAGGGAAAGCGCCCTACAGGTAGACCACAGCTGCGATACAAGGACATCTGCAAGAGGAATCTGAAGGCCTTAGGAATGGACCTCAACAGATGGGAAACCTTGGCCTCTGAGCGTCCCGCTTGGAGGCAGGCTGTGCAGCATGGCCTTTCCCAGTTTGAAGAGACACTTGGCCAACAGACTGAGGCAAAGAGGCAAAGAAGGAAGGCCTGTAGCCAGGGAGACACACCAGGGACAGACTACATTTGCTCCCAGTGTGGAAAGGATTGTCACTCCTGAATTGGCCTTTTCAGCCACACTAGACGCTGTTCCAGAACCACTTTTCAGAGCACGATACCATAGTCTTCCGAGACTGAAGGATGCCAAATGATGTGGCTGCGCCATAACTGCGATGGTAACTTGGCCCCTAGTAGGTCATAACCTTGGATCTTCCTCTGCTGGATTGTTGTTCTTCGTTTTCTATGTGTGTCTCTTGAAGGATTGCCATATCTATATTTCTTTCTAATAGAAATTTAGAGATGTATTGGCTCTTAGATCTACTGAGTCCTTCAACATTGATTTGGCAGATTCTAATGATGTTCCCAATCTGTCTCATCATTTGGGCCTGAAAAGGCCCATTTTACTTTTCCATTGCCATGTTTTAGAAAGCCAGGAAATCTACGATGTGGTCTGGCTGCCAGCTGATTGCTAGTTCATTTAGTTCACACTTTTGTGCTATCCAGGGTGCACCATGAGGAGGCGAACTAGCATCACACCCCAGAAAGAGGGGCGATTGTTCTACCTGGAGGGAGGGAAAGACTAGCATGGCAGTGAGGAAGGAGCCCGCACTGCCCACCTTCAGCCTTTGGAGGCTTGGGATGCTCCGCTCTGACTGGAACCAGGTGCTGTCCCAGTTCCCCAGTGGGAGCATGCATGCCCGTGGATCTCTGGCCAGGCCACCCTGGACCAACTGCACACCCATCCCCACCAGCGCAGCAGCCAGGCAGGAAGGAGGTAACAGCAGCTGCTCTCCCCCAACAGGCTTGAGGTTGGGGGCTGGAGGAGGAGGAGGGAGGATGCAAGGAGGTCTGCCTGCATGGCTCTGGGTGACACACAGCCCAATTCTAGGCATGTCTACTCTGAAGTAAGTCCCATTATAGGCAATGGGGCTTACTCCAGGTAAGTGTGAATAGGATTGCAGCCAAAGGCAGGATTGCAGGGCATGCTGCTAGCCCTGTTCGCACTGCATCGCACAGTGACGGGTTTGTGTGTCTCCCCCCAAGCGTTCCAGTAGGAGCCTCTCCCTCCAGACACTGCAGGTCACTTGGGGAGGGGTTTGAGAGCTTGGGAACACAGCCATGCAGTGCCCTGCAAGCGTTCTCAGAAGTCAGCCCCATTCTGTAGAATTACTCCCAGCGGCTGAGTGTGTAGCATAGAGTGGCAGCCTTTATATCTGAGGCTGCCATCCTAGACATGCTTACTTACCTGGGAGTAAGGCTCAGTGAACTCTGTGGGTTCACTGTGAGTAGATGTGAGTAGATGTGCTCTGTGAGTAGATGTGCTCAGAATGCTGCTACCCTTTGCCTTGCTAGGAACAAACACCATCACTGAACAGACTGGGAATAATACCATCATGTTATATGTCACTCAATGCATAATTTCATGCAGAATGCAATAAAACAAACCACATCAAAACATCTCTATTCTATCAAAAGTTTTAGCCAAAAAAAAAAAAACAACCAGCGGAGGCGGGGTGATAGTGCATCACCTTGCCCACTGCATGGGAGAAGGTCCATCATGGGGGTGAAGCGCTGGCCTCCCACACCGGGCAACGCAAACCCTAGTGACTGGAACCTCCCTACATTCCCATCATGGTGAGAGCTCAGACCAAAGCAACACTGGTGTGGAAACTGTTATGTAACCAATTGTCAAAGCCTGTATGGGTGAATGCTGCTTGAAAGGATCTTGCAAGGTGTTGTGGGTCTATTTGTGCTAATTACTGTATTCTCTTGCACCATTAATTTGTCATCCTTGTCATACTGGAAATCATTTTTACTTAGGGCTGAAGGACAGGCTTTTTGTGATCATTTTACGGTTTCTGTCTCTTCGGAAGATGATCAGGTTTTGGGACATTTGATATATGGACAAAGTCCTGGGAATTTAAATTGAATGCTTCTCTTCGTGAAGGGTGCCATCTTCTGTTGCTTTAAGTAAATGGATCTCACAGAAATGGAGGCAAACATTTCAAAAACTTTGGGATGCTTCATTTAGATTCTTATCTTTGTTCTCCTGAAAATGATAAGGAAGCATGCAATGAAAGGGTTTGGGGGGAGGTTAAACTTTAAAGTCATCTGACAGTTGGCAACTTTGCCCTCAAAATTGTACCTTGTCTAAAACAGAATTAGTGTAACTGGTCCACTGTCATATTGATCAGGTTCTAACCATAAATATATTTGTATAGATAACATGTATTGACTTACTGTACCCTTTAAATGCATTGCTGAAGAAGCTACTAGATAATACTATACAGTAATATATTTGCTTCTATGGCCACTAGAGGTCACCCTCTAACTAGCATGAGGAAGAAATGGTATTTTTGGTTCACAAGAGTTCTCAGGTTCACTATAATTATCCCTATTTACTGTCAATAATCTGTATGTTTTCGTGACTGTCCCTGGTAAATCATTGGTCTTGTTTTGTCCCTATTCTGAATTTAGGAGATATTTTGAGGGAGGCTTTACAAAAATGTAAAACCATAGCAGGATAATTCCATTGTTAGGACCTTCAAAAAATGTTTCCAAGTACAGTAGAAGTGAGCAAACATTCAAGTTCCCCAGATCTTATTCAGTCCTGGAAGCAAGCCCCATTAAACCCAGTGTGGCTTGCTTTTAAGTAAACCCACCTAGGATTGTCCTGAGCATTAAACGAGGTTCTGCAAGATGCAAAATAGATAATTGGTTTCAAAGATAGATAGATCAATAGATAATTGGATAATCAAAGATTGCTGGGACAAACAAACAAAAAGGTATATAAACATTCTTAATAATAAATAATAATAGCGGTTGTACCCGCATTTCCCCACCCACCCTCCAGGAATATGAGGGCAGTGTGTACATAATTCTACTTTTCCCCTTTTATCCTCTCAACAATCTTATAAGATAGTTATGCAAGGATAGTGACTGATCCAAAGTCTGATCCAAAGTCACCCTGGAAGCTTCATAGGTATTTGAACCCACCCAGGTCTGTTACCCTGCACGTGCCCGATCTTATCTGATCTCAGAAGCTAAGCAGGGTCAGACCTGGTTAGTACTTGGATGGGAGACCACATGGGAATACTGGGTGCTGTAGGCTTATACCATAGACTTTTAAGACTGAAGGTTGCCAACCAGGTCCCCCAGTCGGAATTTTTTTTTTAAAACAAGGTGTGTGATTCTGCACTGGGACTCAGATCAGTTTGGCAGTTCTGCATTACTGGAATCTACATGTCCTGTTCTGAGATGTACCATGGGGAAAATGCACTCTGTACATGCTAAGAGACATGCTGTCTTAGACACAAGATGAATAGTGAATGAAGTTCAACATAAGGTCACGTGAGGAAGAATCCTATGTTGCAGGAGCAAACTTAGTGGGAAGACAGGACTGCTGTGTGCACACAGCTCTTTTTTTTGTTGAGCAGATGCAGTTCCAGCTAGAGATGTCTATCAGTGTAAGCAACATTGCTTGGCCATTTCCACGTGTCTGGGTTGTAGTTAAAATGTTGAAAACAGCTTTGGTTGCATTGTGAATGGTATGTCATGAGATATTCCTTATTATCCATCAACCATCCAGCATTAGGAACATATTTCTCTCAGACCAATTTAACTTTTCCATTTCCAGTGCACAACAAAGCACGGAATTCCCCAGTGAGACCATTTACCAGAGTGGAGTGTCCTCATGTGTAAAATTAAAATTAATTGCAACAAAGTCTTGAGGTCGTTGTTCTTTAGCTGCCTTGGCAAGAGAGCCTTGGGATTCTTTATGAACATGTGGGGTCCTTGAAAAAGTTTCATGGTTTTAAAAGGGAAGGATTGACCTCAGTCCTCAAAAGCCAGCTCTTCCTCTCCTGCAGTTCTTTACACTGCACAGGGGCTTGGGATCCTGCTGCCACACAAAGACCAAGTCCATCTGCCTCTGTATTTTGTATGTTACACCCCCAAAGCAACCCACCTCGGGCAGTGCAAGCAATTGCAGCAGTGCTGCTGGGGGAGGAGGAAGCAGCTGGGCAACCTGGCGGTCCTGTTCTGATCACTCCTCTGCCACAAATGATCCAAACAGGATGACTTCATCTCCATCCTGTTCTGGGGAGGACTCCAGTCCCAGCATGCTCTGTCAAGCCCGCTTGTTCGATTGTGACTGGGTGGGAGCAAACAAGCAGAAGGTAGTCAAGGTAAAGGTACAGAGGAAGAAATGGGGATGCCCTGGGATTGCTGCATTCCCCTCTCCTTGTTCTCTCAGTTGCTTTTTTAGGGCCTGATCCTATTTGACGCAGTGCCTGCCCACTGCCTGCGTGCACTGTCGCAAATGTGTCATAAAGCACACTTGCGGCAGTCAACACCAGCCCAGTGTCGGAGTTCGGCATGAGCCCATGTTGCACCAGCACTGGTCAGAGGCTGGCTGGCCGCCACCCGGTGCTCCGTGCAAAGTGCTGAGTGGTGCAGAGGTGAGTGGAGGCATGGGAGGAGATGTTCCAGGGTGGGGGAGGGCAGGGAGAAGGCATGGCAGGGGGAGAGAGTGGGGTGGGAGGGGGGCAGGACCAATGGAGCTCAGCCCCGCCAGATCCAAAGCCCTGTGTCGAGCCTCCTGGCCCAACACTGGGCTTCTTTACTCTGCGCCGGCTATTTAGCTGGCACAGAATTGTAGCCCCATTGTGGAACAACTTCCCTTACTCAGCTCAGCTGGATCCAGAGCCCCCTGTTGGGCCTGACTTGAGGCATCTTGACTCTGCGCCAGCTAAATAGCCAACATAGAGGCGAGAAGCCTCATTGCAGGGCCATTTACCTTAGCCTGAGGAAGGAGATGAATGTTATCCTCTAGTGCGCTCGGGATGACATGGTATCCATTTTGGCGCTGCAGCAGCCCAGTGCACCAGGCAGTTCGGGGTTGGGCTGTTGATGGCTCGAGAATGCAGGAACTAAGGGGGCAGTGTAAAAGCCAGAACTGAACTAGATGTGGACATTTTTACTACATTTCATTGAAGAAGGGCCCCAGCAGACAGTCCTGGTCCTTGACCTTGACCTCTGCTTGCTGTGGGAGGAGAATGGCAAAAATGAATGCCCTCTGTGCCCCTGCAAGTTATCCAGAGCAGCTCCTTGTCATCATCAATTTCCTTGAGATCTCTATATATCAATGCCTCTGGCATTTCTTCCCATGGAAATCAGAGATCTTCTTCCCATCTTTTAAACAAAAGTTATTTGCTTAAAGATATTCCGGAGAGAACTTTGGCATAGAAATCAGAAAGCCCTCCAAAATGAGGGCCCAGAGCCATTGTGAGACTGGCCATGAGAGAGTTGCAGGTGTGAAGTCTGTGCTGCTACCAGTGTCCCACATGTCTTTTTTTTATCATCGATGGAGGCATATATGAAGTATTGGTGTGAAGAGGCAACAGTAGACACCCATTGGCCCAGGAAAGATCTCTTTCCAAGACAACATCAAAGAGAGCTCTTTCTCGCTCACGCATTTTCAGAGAAAAATTATTATTCTTTTTTGTTTGCAGGTTGATTAAGGATGACAATAGCGGGGTTAAGAGAGTGGTTTCTGAAACCCTGCTTTTAAAAATAATAATGTGTGAGTGTGGCCATCTTGAGCGTATAAAATTGGAAGAGTAGCCTTTTAGAGCCACTGGAGTTGTGTGCACCTGATCTATTCAGACTGCCAGTAGCTGTCCAACAGCCCAGTCCTGAGCTGCCAGGAGCGCCCAGGCCTGGTGGCACTGAAAAGGGCTGCTGCCAAATCCTGCACCTTCCATGCTACTGTGGGAGGCTCCTTGGGATTTGTCCCCTTCCCCTGAGTAAGGTAAGCAGCTCTGCAGTGGGGCTACTCACTTTACCTCTGGTTGGCAGTAAAGGCGCTCATGTAGGGCGCGCAGCCCTGCATGAGCGCCCTGGATCCTGCGGAGCTCAGCTCAATGGATCCTCCTCCCGCCCGCCCCCGGCATGCCTCCCACCCGTCCCCGCCGGCCTCCCCCCTCCCCAGAACGCCTCCCCCGTACCCCCGTCCACGCCCCTGCCTCCCATTCTGCAACCTGGTGGTCCAGGAGACTGCTGAGCCGCGGAGCTTGCGCCACCGCCCGGTGCTAGCCCTGCACCGGCGGAAGCCCAGCGATGAGCCCTGCAAATGTGCCTTATGGCATGTTTGCAACTGTCACTGGCGGCACGGAGGTGTGCCACTGACCATAGGATTGGGCTCCAAGGTATTTGCCCTGCAGCCCATGATCCTTTAAAACTGCAGATACTAGTAGGGATCTTCAGCATGCAACAGGATGAATTAAGAAGCTGTTCATATGATATTTTCGAACTAGATTTAGCAGGACAGGTAGAGGGATAGTTCAAATGCCTACATATCCGCATGATTGAAGAAACTCCCCTAGAAGTGATGGGAGACCCAGGATGTAGATATACTGTGGGGCTGCATGTTTTTTATCTTGTGGGGTCAGTTCGGGGTTAAAAATATTCTCTGAACCAAACCAAACAAAGCAGACTTTGGAGAGGCTGGGAGTGGTGGAGCTGGACAAGCAGAGGTTACGTGCAGGGATATAATAAGCGGCACCTTGAAGCGGCACCAGTGGGTAAAATGAATGAAGGGTCTACACTCATAGACCAATGAACAAATGAAGAACATCAGGGGGCTGTGACTCAGCCTTCTAAACCACTGTTTCTCAAACTGTGGGTCTGGACCCACTCGGTGGGTTGCGAACCTATTTCAGGTGGGTCCCCATTCATTTCAATATTTTATTTCTAATATATTAGACTTGATGCTACCATGGTATGTGACTGCATCTGGGGAAATGTTACAGCTCTGTACTTTTAACAGGCTACTATGTATATGCTTTTAACAATGATAGTAAATGGGACATACTCCTGGGTAAGTGTGAATAGGATTGCAGCTGAGGATTGTTAAAAATGTTCCTACTTGATGTCACTTCCAGTTAGGACATCAGTTCTAGTGGGTCCTGACAGATTCTCATTCTAAAAAAGTGGGTCCCAGTGCTAAACATCTGAGAATCACTATTCTAAACCTTAAATTTCCATAAGAATATATAGGGACTTTTGTGGGGTGAAATAATGAGTTTACCATAGCCCTTGATTGCTTACCTCTGGCTTTCGATGAGTGCCTCTGTTGCTTTGCACCTTGCTGAGAGTGTGGCAATTAATTCTAAATTTGCTCTGAAAGGGAGGGCCTCAACATAAAACTCTAGATTAGGTCACAGAGCTGACGAGGACAACTAGTTCTTTAATGACTTTTTTTTACTCCAAGTCAAGAAACTCCCAGATTGTAACTTTTGTTTACAGGTTTAAAGCCATTCCTGGAATTTTCCAAGAAATGAAAGGCAAGCTTCTTTCCAGCCAGCCAGCTAGAGTGGGGAGGGAGGATGGCACTGATGAATCAAAGTTGTAGCTGTCCTTGAGGCCTGTGGGTCCTGAGGCTTCTTGCTGTCAATTCAGGTCATGCTCTCTGGGCATGCACCCAATGCCACATACAAACAGAAATAAAAAGCTTGTCAGGCAATACATTTACTCTGCCAACTCTTATCCGCCACTGATGTAAAAGCCAAAGAGGGTGATCGTTCTTTTGGTTAAAGATATTATTATTATTATTATTATTATTATTATTATTATTATTATTATTATTATTATTATTAACAGTATTTACATACCACTTTTCAACGGAAAGTACATAATTGCCCTACAATATATTATCAACTGGTCAAATTGCACTATAGTAGTTGCAGTGTGTGATATGGCAGGTTGTGCAGTGCTGAGTGCCTTACTCTAGAGCAGCCATTTTCAACCATTGTGCTGTGGCACACTGGTGTCCAGTGAATGGTCTGCTGGTGTGCTGTGGGGTTTTGGGGGAGGGGCATTTATTAATAGGGCCATTGGGGGATGTGAGGTTCCCACCAACAGCATGATGTGCCTTATCAATTATCAAAAAACTGATGGTGTGCCTTGACAGTTTTAGTACCTTGTCAGTGTGCCATGAGACGAAAAGGGTTGAAAATCACTGTTCCAGAGGTAAGATTAGCACTAGACGAAAGAAGCATCCACTCACCTTCCTAGAGATTTAACTTTACTGATTTTGGGGTGGGGGGTAGAGGTGAGGTTATTGCAGGCAGGCTGCAGAAAGAATTCACTGGGTGGATAAGGCTGGCTTCCCCATGTCATCTCCCCATATTTAATTATTTTACTGTAATTTTTATTTTATTTTATTATTTATAGCCTGCCTTTCCCAGGAAAATGGGGCAATTTCAGTGCTTGCTACGTTCTCAGGGAAGTACTTCCTGCTTGTTGATGTCACCTCCGGCCATGACATCACTTCCAGGTTAAGGATGTCGCTTCAAGTGGGCCCTGGACAGATTGTCATTCTGAAAAGTGGGTCCTCATGCAAAAAGTTTGAGAATTACTGGTTTATTTTGTAAGAAGGCACTGATTATCTGGAAGTCACTGATTTCATACCCATGTATTTTATTTTATATGTTGATTTTCTTCTCCCCCAGGGAGGATGGTTCACAAAACAAAATAATAACAGCAGCAAAATACCACAACAGTGGGGATGGAGTACACTGGTCTGAATGCTTGACAAAAAAACAAACTGCATTCTTATTAAAAAAACCATGTGGGAATGCTTCAAGTGTCACCTGGCAGACAATTCCATAGGTTGAGCACCAAAACTGAGGAAGGTCCTCACACACGCTACCACCACCAACTGAGCTTCCAAGAATAACAACAGAAGAGCCTCTCCAGATGATCTCAGGAGAAGGACTGTCTCATATGGGGAGGTGGTGCTTCAAGATTGTCCTCAAAGAATCTAGAAATATGGCTGCCCCACCTAGCAATTAAGGCTGGCTGCAGCTTTGGTAGGTAAGTGCCTCTCTGACAAACAACTTGCCCCCCTCCAGTCTTGGACTTCTATAGCTAAGGGAGGAGGTCTGGCTCAAGTGGCGGCAGGAGGTCAAGCGGTAGAGCTGCCACTTTGCATGACTGAAGATCTGGGGATGCCAGTTTGAAACAACTGGAAGTATCTGAGAGCTGTCGACACGCTGATGAGCGGACCCTCTGTGAGAGAGGAGTTGCTGTCAGCCAAGGATGGGTGGCAAAGCAGATGGAGGCCAGACTGAGAAGGAATCCCTTGTAATGGGAATTTGAATTTGAACTGTTGAATTTCTTTTACATATACTCTTCTACTGTCTACGGTATAACAGGACATTTGCTGCCTGTGATGTCCTCCACGACCCTCCCCAGAGTGTTGTGCAGTCCGTTTATTATCCCTAGAGGTAATTAAATGGCCATAAACCCATCCAGCCACTTAACACCTCTCAGCCTTCTCCAGTTTCAGTTGCCAATTGCTCTCTAACATGACAGCTTTCAGTCCTGGTAGTCAGGCCAATTTGGTAAACCCCTTGAAGCCATGCTCCAGCCTGAGCCCCTGTGGCTCGGCTTGAACCTAGGAGCAGGTTCCTGTTACTGGGGTCTCCAGTTTCCAACCCAATCACTCTGGATTAGCTCCCACAACCAAGTTCCCTTGTTCCGTCAGTCCCAATAATCCAGTCAGTTGTAATAGATAGGATTTATTGAATATAGATTTAAAGAATGGTTATACAGACAGCACTGCATCAATCATAGATTTCAGAATTTAGGGTAGAGCATATCAGTGCAATATTCAGCACTAATAAAACAATAAAGTTCTAACTCCTAACTCTAACTATCACTCATCAAAGTCTTACTCTTCCAAAGTCCAGTCTAACCCATCCCTGCTGCAGTCAAGGTGGTTCTATCTTGTCAGAATGGTCAAAGCTCAGGGCCTCTTAGCCAGAGACAAAAGCTGGAACAAGGAAAGCTCTTTCCTTTCACCTTTATAGGTCTCCTGACTCATCCACCAAATAGAACTCGGATCCAGCCGAACATTCTAGGGGTGAGCGTGCCACAAGCGTGCTCATGGTGGACTCCGCCTCCCAACCTGAAAAGTTCACAGCTGTACCGTGTTGTTCATCAAGTTGGCCTTGGAGCCAGTTTATTAGCTTGATACCTTATCTAAGGGCCCTGTGAATCTGCCATCTCCACAGTTCTCTCAGATCTGGTATGCACTAATTAGAAGTTGGTTACAGCTGTGCCTAGTAACTCAGGCCTAGCAACATGGCTACAAGCAGAAGCTTTCTTTATTCTGATGTTACCTGATCACCAATGTTCACTTTTCTGTCACACTGCCCATCCTGGTTAATAGGGAGGGTCTTCCAGATATGGTAAAAATAAAGCTTCTATTAAATGATTGCTCACCTGTGGAATTGAAAAAGGTTTCAAAATTTATGATGGTGGTGATAATGCCTACTGAATGATGTTTCCAGTGTTATAATCGAGAGGGTGGTAGTTTATCTCCAGCAGATGATGGCAAGTAGAACCAAGAGATGGTATCAAACTGCCAATATGTTTTATAAGGAGCAAATATATTTGATTTATTTGGTTGTCATGTATTCCTCTGTATCATTTATTACAGACCTGCATTCGCTGTTGTTTTGTTTGTTATGTATGCCAATAAAGGTCTTGTGTGTGAAGATCCAGCTGGAATGAAGGCATTCTACAAAAGATTAGAACTATTGTATTGTACAAATCCCTATGGAGGTTTAGAAAAGCCTTGCTATGTAAACTGCCTTGAATTAAAGTCTGAGGAGAAATCTGATGACCAAGAAAGGTGGTATATAAATACTGATGATGGTGGTGATGATGAGAAAAGACACCTTTCACATATGCTGAGTGCTTTATTATCATCAATCAATACAGTACATATAAACAGAACCAGTACATATACAAGGACATCTGCAAGGACATCTGCCATACAAGGACATCTGCAAGAGGGATCTGAAGGACTTAGGAGTGGACCTCAACAAGTGGAAAACCCTGGCCTCTGAGCGGCCCGCTTGGAGGCAGGCTGTGCAGCATGGCCTTTCCCAGTTTGAAGAGACACTTGGCCAACAGTCTGAGGCTAAGAGGCAAAGAAGGAAGGCCCATAGCCAGGGAGACAGACCAGGGACAGATTGCACTTGCTCCCGGTGTGGAAGGGACTGTCACTCCCGAATTGGCCTTTTCAGCCACACTAGACACTGTTCCAGAACCACCTTTCAGAGCGCGATACCATAGTCTTTCAAGACTGAAGGTTGCCAACAGTTGTACATATACATAAAGAATAGCTCCCCAGGGCTCACTTCCACGTAAGCTTAAGATGGGATACACCATTATTGTTCTTTCTGAACTTTTACAGGTGGGACAAAGTTTGCCTCCCAGAAATGAATGTTACTCTTTCTCTGCCCCTCACCAATATTTTTTTTTTCTGTGCTGCTACAGATTCCAAGGAGCAGAACTAGGGGCAAAGTTTCAAGTGATGGTGAGGGAGGAGATTGGCAGGGCCTGATTCACAGCAACAGGGACATGTGGTGACAAGGGAGGCAGGTAAGGCAGAACCTCCTTTTTGAAGGAGTCCTTCAAAAAGCACCACCGCCACAGAGTCCATGGGTTGTGAGTGCTTGGGCGCTTCACACAGCAGCAGTGCTTTTTGAAAGGACTACGGTTGGGAGGCTCTGCCTCCCCACCCACCGCACATCCTTGCACAGTAATGGCCTTTGCTAACAATGCAATCCTGGGCCTATATCTTCTCAGAAGTAAGTCCCACTGTGCTCAGTGAAGCTTCCTCTCAGGGAAGTGTGAATATAGACCCGTAGTCTTAGACAAATGCAGTTTCACATTGCAAACACACACACACACACAAGCCAGTGTACTAGAAAAGCATTTGTGATCTGATCCTCATCCTATTTCTACAGATACCTGATAAAATGATGAAGAAAAACACACCAGCAAGGAGGTGCATGCTTTGCAATTGCCTGGCGGGTGCAGGCCTGCGCACGGCTACTTAGAAGTTCCACCCTGTGTGTGTGTGTGCGCGCGCGCGCACGTGCACAAAGGGCATAGGGCCCAGTCCTAGCCAACGTTCCAGCCCTGGTGCAGCTGTGCCAATGGGGCAGTCATTTTCAACCTTTCTTGTCTCACGGCACACTAACAAGGTACCAAAATGGCACACCATCAGTTTTTTGACAACTGGCAAGCCGCACCATGCTGCAGGTGGGGACTCGCATCCCTAATGACCCTACTAATAAAAAGATCTTCCCCCTAACTCACACAGCAGACCATTCGCTGCACACCAGTGTGCCGCCGCACAGAGGTTGAAAATGGCTGCGATGGGGTGTGCGCTGCATCCTGGGGTGGGAGGGTAGTGGTGGAGCCCTCCCCAGAGCAGGGGAACATTGTAGCTGCACAGGTGCTGGAAAGTTGGCTAGGATTGGGTCCTTACTCCCGGGAAAGCGGCCCCCTACCAGGACGGCACCCTCAGCCCCACACACTGGCGCTGCGCAGGCCTCCAGAGCAGCAGCAGCAGGGCCAGGCAACGAGCATGACTCCTCCTCCACCGGCTGTTCTCCCGGGGCGTGACCAGCTCTTCTTAAGCGCTCTCGTGGCGGCGTGGCAGCAGCGGCGCTGAGACGAACGCCATGGCTAGTTACGTGCAGCTGTGCACCAAGGCGAAGATGCCCATCTTGGGGCTGGGCACCTGGAAGGTGGGTAGCGCCTGCAGCCCTGGAGACCGGCGCCCGCCCCTGGTCTGCTCGCTGTGCGCATCGCGGCGCCTTGGAGGCTTTCTTCCTCTCCGCTGGTGATGCCTCCCCCAAGCCCGCCTCGGGGTCGGTGCTTCCCCCCCCAGCCCAATCAGTGCACCTAGGGGCGTAGCTAGAGGGGTGCCCTTCCCCTGCCGAGCCATTCCAGGGGGGGCAAAACGGAGGCTTTCGCCTGGAATGGCTTCGAAGACGAGGGACCCTTTGCACGCTGCGGTGTGGTACCCTTTGCCCCCCCCTCCGGCTATGCCGCTGGGTGCGTGCTTGGTGCTTACAATGCTGGGGGGGGGGAGTCTAGCTGCCCTTTAATGTCGTGGTTGTGTTGCTGTGCGGTGCTTTGTGTAAGCTGCGTGTCTGGCTTTTGCTTAGGAGGCATAGAGGGCAACCCCCCCCCCGCTCATGCCCCTGAAGGCCTGTGTGTGGGGTTTCTGCACTCCTTCCCCTACTTTCAACCAGCCATCTCCACTTCTGTGCCCCTGAGAGATGCTTAGCTGAGATGGGGCAGTTGCAGAAAGAGGGTTTCCTGTGTTCCTGGACTTTGGGGATGGTGGAAGAGGAGAAGAGGAAGAGAAATGGGGAAGAGAGAAAAATGGGTCTTAATTGAAAGGATTTCAGAATGGCTTTCTTTCTGGAAATGGTCTGCCTTGTTTTTAAAAAAAAAAGTTGCTTTAACTCCTCCCATAACTTTAAGGTTGCATGCAATTCTGTGTTACATGAGAAGGAGCCCCTTGGAGCAGGATGAGACTTGCTTCTGAGGAGTCATGCACAGGGGCTGCAGAGCTTTCTCATCTGCCACTCAGACCACCCTGAAACTTGTAGGGTAAGGTGCAAAATGAAGGCACACTTTAATAATAATAATAATAACAATAACAATAACAACAACAACAACAACTTGGTATTTATATACCACCTTTCTGGTCATCAGATTACTCCTCTGACTTTATTCAAGGCGGTTTACATAGGCAGGGGTTTCTAAATCCCTCAAGGGGATTTTTACAATCCTAGAGTTTCTCTCTTTCAAGAACCAACAGCATTTCAGAATGGATCTTCCTGGTTTGGTCTCAGTTCTCCCAGTTTTTGCAGGCTGACAAGCAGCTCCATCTCTCACATGGAGGGCAGCCAAGATGCTTCTTGCTCACACCAAGAGCAGGTGAAATAGCTCGGCTCAGCTTGTCAGCTGCTTCAAGGTCTAGTTCAGGGAGCTGCTGGTGTCCTTCTGATGTTCTCTTCTGGCTAACGGAGGCTCTACCCTGTAGACCAGACCTCCTGCACTTACATGTGCTTTCATGCATCCTTGTTACTCAGCCTCACAGACTTCAGTGGTTCCGAGTACTATAAAGTTGCCACTGTGACACCCAGAAATTCTTCCAGTGACATTTTTTAAAACTCTTACTACCTATGTGTTGGGGAAGGAACTTGGGGCCCAGTCCTAACCAACTTTCCCATTCTGATACAGCTGTGCCAATGTTGTGCACACTTTGTTATGTGGTGGTAGTCACAGAGGCCTCCTCAAGATAAGGGAACATTTATTCCCTTACCTCAGGGTTGCATTACGGTTGAATTGGCACCACCGAAAAGTTGGTTAGGATTGGGCTGTTAAAGAACTAGGGCCCAATCGTATCCAATTTTCTAGTGCCAGTGCAGCCGTGCCAATGGGGTGTGCACTGCATCCTGTGATGGGGAGGCAGTCACAGAGGCCTCCTTAAAGTTTGGGAACATTTGTTTCCTTATCTTGGGGCTGCAGTTCGGTGCAGTGGACTAATTTCTGAATAAAAATGTGTAACTAGGTTCAATGAGCCCCTTGAAGGGGAGAAAAATATTCCTAGTACTATTCCTCTTGGATTCTTTGAGAGGGTATATGTGTGTGTTCTTGGCATTTTGCTGATGCCATTTTTCAAACATAAGTCAGGGGTGGCCAAACTTGCGTAATGTAAGAGCCACATACGATAAACTTCAGATGTCTGAAAGCCGAAGTATTTAAGAAGCATGTAAATTCTTAAATACATTTTCTCACTGTAAACATTAAACTTGTGTTTTAATCCAGTGGACCTGGTTTATACCCAGTAAGTAATTAAGATGCTGGAAAATTCCTTATTTACCTTTTTATATTTGTGATACAAAAAGCTCAGCCAACGTATTTCTGAGAGACGCATATATCAAAGACCTGCATGTAGCTTTTGAGCTGCAGTTTGACCACCCCTGTTATAGGTCATGTGAGAACATTTTTACAGTATTTCAAAATGGGCTGCCTTGTTCCATCTCAGGGAGGTATTTTTCCCTCCTTGGAGGAGAGAGACTACATAATACCTTTTGGAATTATATTAAAACGTGGGCTCAAGGAGCAACTGGGAAGCTGCTGGCGAAGCTTCTGAAATGTTCAGTGAAGACGCTTTGTGTGTTATTGGATCTCTTTAATCATGTTCCAAGTTAAGGGTGTACCTACACATCCGTTTTTTATGACTTTGTTAGTGTATGCCTGGTCAAACACGATACAAGGACCTCAAAAGAAAAAGGCAGGAATAGCTTCTTTTTCTCATGAGGTGGATAAGGAGTTTTTCTTTTGTGACTGAACTTGCTTCCTTATGATGGGCCCAGTTTATTTTAGCAAGGAAAGGGCTTGGGCCATTATGGGGTATTTGTGGGTTCTTCCATTCCATTTGAGGATCATGGAGTTCTTGGAGGCAATCTGGGCTTTGATATACACTAGTATTTATAGTGCCCCTCCAATGAAAATGATAAAATTCTGGTATGATGCCAAATCAAAACATGATTTTGAATTTGTCTCCTTTCTGGCTTCCACACTGTTGGTTTGCTGTATGCTGGCAAATTGGAGGCTTTTTGTAGCCATTGCACCACATCAGCAAACCTGGGTGCCCTAAGAGTGAGATATGAATTGTGAAGGCCTGTTGTGAACACACTCAGTGGCCTTGGGCGAGCTGTTCTTTTTCTCTGCCTTGGTTCTTCATCTGCAATCTGAGGACAATAATATTTCCTTACCTTGCCATGGTTGTTGGAAGAATTGCAAGATGAAGGAGTCCAGTGTTCTGGATGCTGAAATTGTATGTAGGTAATTGTTGATCATTATGTTGATCATTATATTATGTTGATCAGTAATGGCCAACAAATCGTAGCATACCTCCCAAAGAGAAGTCCAAAGAAAGATTAGACTGTGCTGTTCTATCACATGTGCAAATCTTTACATTTCTCCTGACTGCAGAAACAGAGTGCAAACTTTCTGTTGGGGACCCCTTTCTGTATGAACTTGTTTGCTAAGAAAACTGCACTTCTGGAAAAGAATGCTTGTGTATTGCACTAGAATCTGGGGTATATTCCAGGTATCCCATCTGCAGTACTATGTTTATAAAATGCCTGTTGTACACAAACCAGAAAGGGAAAAAAACCAGGCTCTGCCAGTGGTGTACAGTCTATCAAAGTGAGATGCTCAAGGGTTAGCAGAAGGGGAAAGGAATGACTTTTAAACTGAAATTAAGCACCTTAAACATAAATGGAAAGTCCTACTGATGGCCATGTGTGAACTCTGCTTTCAGAAGGCAAACAAAAGGACAAGGAACAAGGAAACCTGTGTGTCATTACAGGTCTTACTGGGATTTCTTCCTTGATAAGAATTTCCTGAGAGCTTAGAATCGCTGGTGGAAAATCACTGAGGCAAACAACCTCTTTCTTTCTCCCCTCCCCTCATTTAATTTCTGGAAGTAGTATGGCACTTGTTTTGCCTTTCAGAAAGGCTTTCTGCATGAAATGCATGACATGAAATGCTGAAAATGTATCTGAAAACTGGGTTTTCTTGAACCTGAAATTTGTCTTTGTTGCCACTTGTTATATTATGTGAGTGTGTCAGTGCACACCAAGAAATTATGTTGGGCAAATCACTATCGGTGACCAGGAATTGGTTAAGCAGAATCTCTGACTGCAGGACCATCTGTCCCAACAAGGTTTCCTTCTCATAACTGTTCTATCTTATAACCACCCAGCCTTCTTAATGCTGCTGTCTAGATGTCCTTAATTGAATGAGTCTGCAAGTTAATTGTCTTGCGCTGTTTAGCCAGGTGCCTGAGGGACAGAGAGGCTGTTCTCTGCTACTAGTTCCAGAAAGCTCTTGACATCTTGTACTCTTTGTCTGGGACAATATCTTTGTCTTCATGTACCCTCCTTAGATCTAAAATGAAAAGATCTTAAGCTTCATTATCCCTCTTCTAGCACAGGTTTATACTGTGCATCCTAGGTCATGTATTGTATTGTGTTTCTATATGAGGGAAAGGAGTCTGTGTGAGCCCAAAACACACTCCTGCACTGTACTGTGTGTGGTGGTTGGGTGGTAAAAGATTGATCAAGCTGTTAATCTTGGGGCAGGTTCAGAGGCTCAAAACCTTTCCATGTGACTTGCCTTCCTGACTATCTCCAGGGTTGCATTCACACAAAATGTATCTATGGGAAGTTCAGCTTCTTGAAAATGACTGTGGTGATTGTGATGGCTCAGACTTGCTGCTGTGTTTTTTGCAATCTCCACCAGGAAATTGCAGCTAGGAAACTGGGCATCCTCAGGCCAGCAGTTTGTACTTGTATTTAAACTTTAAACACAGCAACATACAAGATCAAGAATAAGAACATAAGACAAGCCCTGCTGGATCAGGTCAAAGGCCCATCTAGTCCAGCTTCCTATATCTCACAGGGGCCCACCGATGCCTCAGGGAGCACACAAGGCAACAAGAGACCTGAATCTTCTTGTCACTCCCTTACATCTGACCTTCTGAGGCGGCCTATTTCTAAAACCAGGAGGTTGTGCACACCAGTCATCACTTCTAACCTGTGATGGACTTCTAGCAATCTGTCCAAAACCCTTTCAAAGGCATCTAGGCCAACAACCATCACCGCATTCTGTGGCAAGGAGTTCCACAGACTAATTCCACACTGGGTAAAGGAATATTTTCTTTTCAGTTCTAACTCTCCCACGACTAAACTTGTGCAAATATTGCAGATAAACATTGCAAAAAAAGCTATTCACTTTGTAAACACATCATTGCAACTGGTTAAATACATATACATGTTCGGCATAGATTCACAAAATTGATAAGCATTGATACTGAGACAGATCTTAAAATTAACCAATTGGTCATTGTTTGTATTGGTAAAGGTAGTGACAAAGTCTGAACAGAACATTGTGAGGCACCCAATTTGCATCTTTTTTCTGCCACGGACTCATTAGATGACCTTAGTGAAGCCACTAACCTCTCAACTTGGTTTGTCTCCTGTTTTGGGGTTTTTCCCAAAAGACTGAAAGTATCTTTCTAATGCCTTCTGGAGGCTTTGGGAGGCTTTCTGAGGGCCAGTAAGGCCACACATAGCCTTTCCTGTCCTCCCTCAGAAGACCACCATATGCAAGTGGGAAGGGCATTTCCAGGCTTTCCCTTGGGCAGCACAGGGGCCAGGACTGCCACTGCTATGGATGTGACTCTATATCTGCAACAGACCACTATTGCACATGATAGTCCTTGCACATGAGGTTCTAAAATGTTTGTGAGATAAAGAGGGTAGTATGATAAGTTAACCAAAAAACTTTAATTGAAAAGGGTTTCATTTTGTCATTCAGTCTCCACCTGGAAAAGTAGCAGATGCAGTGAAGGCGGCCATTGATGTGGGATATCGCCACTTTGACTGTGCCTACGTGTATCAAAATGAAGATGAGGTTGGCAGTGGAATCCAAGAGAAAATAAAGGCAGGGGTTGTGAAGCGCGAGGACCTTTTTGTTGTCAGTAAGGTATTTATCTCTTTATATTTGTATGTGGGCCCATATGACTCTTTAGGACAGTGCATAATATTCAATACTAGTAGTAAAACACACATAATGTGTTTTTTAAAAGCAAGCTAAAAAAAATTTTAAATCTACAAACTTTGAAGCCCAAGTAGGCTTGTTGGGAAAAGAATCTAAAACAGATTTCTGAAATTTCAAGAATCTGCTTGATGGATCTCTCCTGGGAAGGAGTTCATGGCACTAGTGCCACCACTGATAAGGCCCAGTAGTAAAAATGAAGTTGACTGTCGGGGCACCTAAAACAGCACATCCCCTGATGATGATGACGCATGGGACAGTGGAGAGATGAAATATAGGGGTAGGTGTTCTTTAACCTAAGATGCAAGGTGGGGATAAACAGTTCTAGTATTGAGAAATACTGGGATGTGATCAGGTTCTTTATCAAAGCAGTGTAGAGTCTCAGCTTATCTTAACATTGGGGGAGGGCGTGGGCAGGCAAGGGCTCTTAATATATGTGATGCTATCAAGGATGAGGCAGTTCAATTTCTTGTTTTCACAACTTAGGCAGAAGAACTTCATTTCTTCCTATGAATTCTGATGTTGTCTAGAACACCAGTTCTCTTATTTAGACTGCTCTATGGCCTGGTCAACGCATGCAGCAGGCCTCTGTTACATAGTGAGCAGATAGATGGCAACTCTTTGGGCTGGTAACTTTTTTAAATTCAACTTTGTGCAAGAGTACTATGTTTAGACTTTGCAAGGATCCCCAGCCTAAAACCAAGATTCAGTTTTCTGAAAAAGTCAGATTATCCATCACACAAGATTTTGGTTTTGGAAATCAAGGTACTGTTGCTGAATCCTTGGCTCTTCTGAAAGTTTGTCTCTAGACCAGTGGTTCTCAAACTGGCGGGTCGCGACCCACCAGTTCGTGTAACACTTCCCCCGTCCCTTTAAGGGGCGGGGGAAGGGGAGGGAGGCAGCGATGCGATCCCAAGGAGCGTGTTGCTAAGGGGGGCAAGAGGAGGTGCTTGTGCCTTACTTTGCATGATGCTGGGCTGCAGGAGGCCCTGCACACCGCTCCCCAGCGCTTGAATTCTGCAAAAGAAGCGGGCGCAAAGCACTTCCGTTTTGCAGGAGGTGCTTTGCGACCGCTTCTTTTGCAGGTTCCAAGCATCGGGGAGCGCTGTGAAGGGCTGCCTGCACTTCCTGCAGTCTGCTGCAGCATCATGCAAAGTAAGGCACAAGCACCCCCCTCGCCCCCCTTTGCAACACAGTCCTGGGGATTGCGTTGCTGCCCTAGCCCCTCCCACACAAGAACTCACTGAGGGAGTAAAGCTCCCTCAAAGTTTGAGAAACCCTGCTCTAGACTGTGTACCTATGAATCTGAATACTTGCCTTTCTGTAAACTCTAGAGCTGCGGTTCTTAAATGCTTAGCGTTTGAGAACTGAGGTAAGCTGTTGCAAGGGAGGGACAATGGCAGCGCTGGCCTTGGGGGGTGAGGGAGCCCCACAGAGCCCTCCCCAGGCCTCCAAAACACTAAAAATAGCTATTGGAAGTGACTCCAGTTTGCTATTTTTAGTGTTTTGAAGGCTTGGGGTGTCCTGCAGAGGGCTCCATGGGGCTCCTGCACTTCCCCCGGGCTGGTGCTGCCCATCCCTGTCGGCAACAAGATCCTGGGGATCACATCGCTGGCTTTGCACCTCCTCTGCCCTTTTCTAGGCTGGTGGGTTGTGACCCACCCATTTGAGAACCTCTGCTCTAGAGTATTGGGTGAATACAATTGTTTACTACAGTTCATGTGGTAGACTTTTTTTCAGAAGCATATTCTTGAATAGATTCTGTCTAGTAAATTGATCTCTCTGTTTGGTGCTCCTACTTGCAGCTTTGGTGCACTTTCCATGAAAAACCTCTAGTGAAAAATGCATGCAAGGCAACTCTTTCGGCCCTGAAGTTGGAGTATCTGGACCTCTACCTTATTCATTGGCCTATGGGATTCAAGGTACTATGAAACATCCACCTTTCTAGATGACCCTTACGAAGCCCTTGTCACTTCTTGGGGAGAAAGCTGACATGGCAGCCATCACTCTGGGCAAAGCGGAGTGCTTTTGACCATTTCTCCACTTTTGTCCTTGGAGTTCTGTTTAGTTATTGGTACCTGAAGTTTGTAGCTTACCTGGATGTCAGTGTGTTTCTTCCTCAACATTAGTGGCTTGTGATGCGTGAGGGCGTGTACATAATTTGGAAGTATGTTCATCGTGCTTCATTTAGACATAGAATCTTGTCTCTCAGATCAAGCTGTGGGGGACTGGTTCTTTAGATTTACTGCAGAAACCTGGTGTGCACAGTTCTGGGCTGAAGTTGCAATTTCACTAACAAATCTTCTTGAGGCAGTTTTCCAATACTTTCAAAATTGTTTTGACTTTTCTCTCTAAAAAGGGGAGTAGTGAAAGTGGATATATATTCTTAATTACATGAATCTATGTGTGGGGAAAGGCTGAGGTGTGGTGTATTTTGTTCATGGTTTTTTCTAACCATGGAAGCCCACCTGAAGCATGAGACAAATTCAAAGTGATTTAAACCCTGGAGATGTGCAAAAGACTTGTTGGGTTTGAAACCAATTTTCAGATGAATGATTGACATTGCATAAGACTGTAAATTCAGCAGGGAAAAATCCCGGTGTATAAGTAGGAATACCTACCTACAATTAGCAGGAAAGGCAGTTTCCTCATATGATGCAAATAAAATAAAATTAGCAAGTGCCCTTAGCTGGACCAATAAGCATTGCTGTGTACTTTCATGCTTCAAAATTGTCCTGAAAAGGACATTGTGGGCTGCAGATTTTTTAAGGGCTGTTCCTGCTATTGTGCAGTATTGCTATAATGAGGAAGAAATGGACTGACTTGTGGTCATCGTAGAGGAATCTCTTTTTATACAGCTGCTTCAAATACTTCCCAACGTCCAGGATGGATTATGGCCAGCATATCACATAGCTGTTGGGCTGTATTATTGCAGCTAAAAATGGCACAGTCTGTAGCCCTCTTAGAGGATTCAAACTGAAGTTGTAGTTTGCCAGGTGGGTGGGTGGGGGGAGAATCCCTAGATTCAAAGTTGGATAGACTGTTTAGCTGCTGATCCACCAAGGCAGTTCTTAGCACTAGGTTTAGCCTTAGAAGGGTATAATGAGGCTTCTAGTTCTGCAGCCTTGCAAAGTTTTTGCTACCAAATTAAAAAAGAATCTTTGCTGTGTTTGCTGCCAGATTTTTGTCTGCCTAACCAGGAGGATATATTTGTAAGTGGGTAGCTGTTAACCAAGAAACTTTATATTCAGTAGGTGATAGAAGTACAAGTTGTTGCTTGTTATCCACTGGGGTTCTGATATATCCACTGATATACCAAATCAGTGGAAAAATAGCTTTAAAGATGAACTTCCAGGTTTCTTGCTCTTCCATTGTCACCCCAGAATGCATTGGTATACATGCTATACCGCATTCAGCCACTAGATGGGGTGAATAATAGAATGTAATGGAATGAAATTATAAAGGTGGGAAATTTCAGTCCTTTTTTTCCCTGCTACAAGAGGGACCTCAGTATCCATGGTGAGTCAAATCAGTGGATAGCAAGTCAGCGGATACTGAGAGCCCACCTGATAATCCAATTCATGCAGAATAGTAACTTGGAGTGTCTGGCTGGCTGCTGTTGGAGACAGAGTACCAAACCAGTGGTTTGAACTGGTTCGGCAGCAGTTCCTACTCTCTTGCGACTAGCTGGCTCCCAAGGCATTACAAGTCTGCATATCTGTAGCTACCTCAGGAGTGGAGATCAGCACAACAGTAAGGGATAGATTAGGAGAGAGTTTCTGGAATAGGTTGGAGAGGTTAAAATGAGCTTTCTAATCTCAAAATGTAGATAGTTGTGATTGCATAGTTTCTGAGCGATGGTCAGAAGTGCACTAGATTCTCAACTCCGATTTTATGAAGATCATGTTTCTTGCACTTACGGTAGCAGAACAACATTTGCATGTTTGTAGGTAGTTCTGCTAAGGTGTTGGGGGAGAGAAGAAAGGTTGGCTACTCTTCAGTTGTTCAAGAGGCTGTACTAAACTCTTCACATGGAATGGAAGTGGTGATAGCATATATTTAATGAAAAAACTTGTAGCTAATTACTGAGCAGTGTGCACATTTGACCTTGGGTATTTTAGTGCAGATTACTATTGCCTGCAATGAAAGAATGGTAGTTGGGTTTGCTAGTGGTTTTTTACAGCAAAATGTGAAGATGGTGGATTACTTGACTTGCTTTATCTGTTGCTTGCAGATCAGAAGGTTGCTGTGTTTTGCCCTGTGTTTTGAGGAGGAAGGAAGGAGGCCTTGCCTTCTATGCAGTGGTCATAGCTGAGTGGTGGAACACATGATTTGTATACAATGGCCCCAAGTTCAGTCCCCACCAGCTCTACATATTTTGCAGGTAGCAGGGCTGGGAAAGACTGACTTGGTATAAGATGACGCATTTAAAGCTTCTCATTGCATTTATAGGCTGGTGATGACCTGTTTCCTTCTGATGACAAAGGCATGTTAATACCCAGTAACACAAGTATTCTGGACACTTGGGAAGTAAGTTCAACTGCAAGTAAAGGTATCTTTTTGTTCCTTATGAAACTACAGGTAATCCAGAAGTATTTGACGTTTTGCTATATATCTGATTTGGTAACCTGCCATCACTGGACTTTTTCCACTTACACATTTATGATAAGTCAAGGTTAAGAGAAGGACAGAACGCTTAACAAATACACAAATGGGAGCAAATTTACTTAATGAATTCCTCACCCCAGTTGCTGTTTAAAACCACTTGCCCCTGTGAGAGTGTCACAAATAGGAGGAAATACTGCTCCAGTATTTCAAGGTAAACACTTAAAACTCAGTCAAAAACAAAGTTTTTGGTTGTTTGTGGAGGTACTTTGAAGCATATATTCTCTTCTCACCTGCTTTCTGATGTATAGCCCCAAAAGAGCTATGCCACATAAGATTTCTGAACAAACCTCTGTGGAAAGTGGGCTCTTGCAGTGTCGGAGGAAGCCAACCAGGGAAGAATTAAGTGCAGCAAAACTGCTGTGATGAAATCCGCATTTCATGTACATAAGCCAGATATTTTGGTGTGCCCTTAGGCAATGGAGGAGCTGGTGGATGCTGGATTGGTGAAAGCCATTGGTGTTTCCAATTTCAACCACGAACAGCTAGAGAAAATCTTAAATAAGCCTGGGTTGAAGTACAAACCTGCAAATAACCAGGTAAGTTGATCAGTGGGATAAATTGGAGATGTTGGGGATCATGAAGGGCAGATCATTGTACAGACCAAATGGAAGATGGCCTTGGGGGTTTAAAGGGTGCTGTTAACCAAGCAGAAGCCACTGCCTATAGAGAACTGACTGCAAGCCTACGCTGCTCTTCTGGCATTCACTCTAAAATTGGAGCCCTGCTGAATTGGACCAGAGCTTCGTCTAGTATAGTCCAGCTTCCTCTTAGTGACATTTTGATAAAAATTGAGGGAGGAGAGTAATGTCCATACATTCACAGTTGTAACGTTGTATATATGGGAGAGATTAATAGCTCAATCCTATGGGCCTATTATGACAGTAGTAGTTCCCTTCTGCTATTGTCACTACAACAGTGGCTCCTCTAAAGGTATGCTGCTCTGTGGAGTGCTGGGAGCAGCTAGCAGCTTCTGCCAGTTCCCAGGCTCATTGACAGACCACCTGAACCTTGCCAAGGTAAGAAAAATGGCCAGGAGAGGAGTTCTTGGGGGGGGGGGAGCATGTGAGGCATGTTGGAGTGGGAGAGGATATATCCCCATGTGAGCAATGTGCACTAGGATGCTATCCCAAAACCTCCAAACATGTCCCCTTTCTCTCCCTAGACTTGCTCCACCTATATTGCTGACAGAGGCCCATAGGTGATTCAGGGGCTTATGGAGGGATAAGGGGAAAATATTTTCCCTTGCTTTTTCCAACCCTCCTGGTTGGGGTGCCCCCTCCCCACTGTAGCATACAGTGCTATCTGTTTTGATGCACCTGCATGCTATAGCAGAGGGAAGGATAGGATGGACTGTAACCCA
Organism: Tiliqua scincoides; assembly: GCF_035046505.1. NCBI lineage: Eukaryota > Metazoa > Chordata > Lepidosauria > Squamata > Scincidae > Tiliqua > Tiliqua scincoides. Next base: position 40,465,088 of record NC_089827.1, read on the forward strand.
ATTACTTGATAGTACCTCTGTCTTGTCTCCAGGCCTTTGCATTGGTGGAAAGCAGATAACATTGATTGTGTTGAGATGGGCTGTTGTATAAAGTCAGGGAGGAAGATCTGGCCAAAATTAGTTGCATTTATGTTAGGTATGTGCTTGCCCTCAATCCAGAGTTGGAAGAATGAGCAGGCCATACTTGAACATTCACTGAGCAGGAGGAAGAAATTCATCCTTTGCTTTGGTGTGTGCAGATGCCTTGGTTCTTTCCACTGCCTGATGACTTTTCTCTGCTTCTTTCTAGTGAACTCTCTGTGAGAATTTATTGTTGAATCCTGTGATCACTGTGCTTTTAGGCTTTATTTAGTATCTACTCAAAATCATTGAATGCTTACTGTAGATACTCACCTATAGGGTGAGAAATTTCTGCCAATAAATCAAGTTTAGATCATCACCTTGCTTTATCTGCAAGGTCAGAGCTTTTCAAGCTAGTGGTGGAAGAAACAATGCAGAGATCATTAGAGGGCTGTTAAATCTCCCCAGCAACCCTTCCACCAGCAAGCTGCAGCCAAAGTTAACCTTTTATTCTCCTCTTGAGGGGAAAAAAAGCAAGGCTTCCATTGAAATCAAGCAAGCCTCATTCTCTTTATCAGACCCTGCTGCAGCCTCATTGTATTTTGCAAATGCTTGGCAGAGGTCTGTTGTTTTTTTCTTCCTTCTAAACATCAGGATGTGTCTGTGGTATTTCCTGCCAGCAGTGTGTTGGGGCATGGAAAGTGACCCAGTCTAAAGGGCTTACAGTTTGTGTTAGATGAGCAGTGTAGAGGTGAGAGGTTGGGGAACTAACAGTGATGGAAGAGAGCAATGTGGAAGCGCCTGGTAATGAAGGACGAGGAAATGATGCTCTGTTTCTACAACTCTTGGAACTAAGAAATTGTGATGCTATTGCTTGCCACTAATTTCATCCCATCGGTGCCACATAATTAGGTCACAGGGTGGTTGAAATATGTGAAATGACAGTATGCATTAAATTATCCTACAAGTATGCTCAAGGGAGCCCTATACAGTATAACGAAACCAAGTGTCATGTGATAGAGACAAGGATGCGTCAGGATAATATTTCATTCTAAATTTAGCCCGTGCATTCTACTAGACTCAAATCTGTGCACTGATGCCTTATCAAATGCCCAGCTTATTTCTTCTACAAAGCCATCAAATATCAGAATGCTGCTGCAATAAAAATATCTCATTTGGGCCTAGCCGAGTACCGATGATAAGCATTCAAAGCTCATGTGTAGAAGTTCTTGGGCTTTCATGTGCATGTTTTTGCAGCTAAGTATTGCAGCTGAGCCTAAAAATAAAATCCAGGAACTGTGTAACCTATCCAGTACAGTTCAGCATCCTTCATTTGCCAGCAAGATGAAGTCCAAACAAAAGACAAGTAGATAGAGACTGGAAATAGTGTCTTTCAGAGTGGCAAAGGAGGGTATAAGAGGTGTCACTCATACTGTATGCATTTTTCCCACAACCATCTGATAACTTTTGTGTTTTGTAGCATCTTTTTAACCTGCAAAGCCTGTTTGGCCAAAGGTGACAGGTGGATGAAATAAGTGTGTGTTTAACGAATATCTATATTCAAAATATCTGTATTCACCAGATTTCTTTCATGAGTTATTTCAGGCCATTGCAGGGATGAGGTCTTCTCCTGTCATTGCTGTGACTGACTACAGGTAGAAATACATGTTCTTTTAGGAGGTCCTAAACATGGTTATTTGGGGCCACATGCAAGACCTTCATGTCATAGCTGCTTGGCAGATCTTAAATCCTATTGAGAAAATATACATTTCTCTTGATCCTATATAGAAATTGCCTTTAGTTAGATTCTAACATTTGGTGCACAGTTCTGTAACATGTAGAAATGATCCAATTATAATGATTCTCCAATTATTTGATATATCTTCTAACTGTAAGAGAAGGGCTGCAATCTAGCAAGGCTATTTGTGCCTGGGGAGCAAAAACATATGCAGCCAGAGGTGCTTTCTTAAGAAAAATTACTGTAGCCATGTACTTCTGAAGAGCCAAGCCATGCCCCAAACTGAAAAATGGCTTACTTCATTGGTGTGAGTGACTTATGCAAACACACGAATGCAAATATGGTTTCTCTTTGTCTGAACCATTATGCAAATATGGTTTCTCTTTGTCTGAACACAGATTGTCTTGTTGCTTTTGTTTGCAGATTGAGTGTCACCCATATCTCACCCAGGAAAAGCTGATCAATTACTGCCAGTCCAAAGGGATCACGGTTACAGCATACAGCCCCCTTGGCTCCCCTGATAGACCATGGTAAGAATGTTTAGAAGCATTTCCACTTTATAAAGTATGACTTGAGTTCCATTAAGTGGGACCTACTGTCCTTGGGGGACACCCCTCCCACACTGAGTGGGTAACCTGTGAAGAGAGTCTGTTGAGACAGAATTGGCTAATCTGTGCTTGGCAGTCCTGAGTACTATATGTAAAGGCTGGAGTACCACAAATCATGTTAGAGGTGAGGATGTCTCTTTGATTTGTAGGGTGAATGGATGCAAAGTTGGACAAACCACCTGACTTTTAATAACTGTATAAAAGATGAAATTTTCAGTAGATGCAGCTTCTCAACACAACTATTTTAGATTATAAGTCCCTAGTGGGGTATCAGGGACCTATCCTCTTACACTTTGCAAAGTAGATCTCACAGAGATGGCACTATCTAACTGTTAAAGGTTCAGAGGTCCTGTCCTCCATTTGTAGCAGTTTACCCTAGTGATTTGATAGTTGTTTTAAATTATGTTTCTTATGAATGCGAGTTGTCTTGATCGTCTTACAGTTAACTACAGACACTTATTCCCCACCCTTCTTTTCTAGGGCCAAGCCAGAGGACCCATCCCTCTTGGATGATCCCAAGATCAAAGATATTGCTGCAAAGCACAACAAAACAGCTGCTCAGGTAAGTGTTCTAACATGTGCCTGGGTGCATAACCTGTGTATCACAGCTGCTGCAATGGTTGACTGTGCTTGCCCCTGTTCAGAATGCTTATAACACTGGGATATTCAGTGAAGGACAAAATAAGCAGTATATATATGCCTAAAGCTCATGGGACTACAGGAAATGGATTTATCTGTGTTTGTTCTCCCATCAGCTGAGAATGATGGCCAGTTTAGAAGTTGCTCCCACCATTGTCCAATTCAGTTGGAAGGGGAAATTATTAACAATCAGAGTGTATACTTGGTATTGGGTACCATTTGGAACATCTCTAACCACCCTGCTATATTTTAGCCGGGGTGGCTAAATATAATCAGCGACTAAATTTTTTTTTTACTCCTTCTCTAGAGGCTTGTGGCTGTCTTAAAGATTTAATCTGTGATGGTAGCTGTAGGATGAGCTGATAATTATCAATCAGCTAATGTGTACAAGATCATAATCTGAAATTTGCACGGCAACAGATCTGGGACAAAAAATCTGAGACACCCGTGTGTGTGTTTTGGTCCCTCCGTTCAGGATGTTGGCACTCTCGTGGTGGAGACGTGATGGCTGACCAGAGTTCCAGATTGCTAAATGGGCATTGTGTGTAGCTTTCCACAGCAACAGCCCACTTTTGCAACAGCACTCATTCAATGGGTAGCGTTCTCTGAAGTGCTACCTGTTCCACGAGCAGGGCCAGCTAGGCAGGCGGAGATCAGGGATCTCAATGCGTGGATGAGACGGTGGTGTAGGGAGGAGGGGTTTAGATTTGTTAGGCACTGGGGAACGTTTTGGGACAAGCGGGGCCTGTACAAGAGGGACGGGCTCCACTTGAACCAGAATGGAACCAGACTGCTGGCGCATAACATTAAAAAGGTGGCAGAGCAGCTTTTAAACTGATCCCTGGGGGAAGGCCGACAGGAGCCGAGGGGCATCCGGTTCGGGACTCCTCATCCCTATGGGATGAGGATGGGGAGGTTAGAGAACAACAAGACAAAGGCAGAGTAGGAAAAGAAATTGGGAAAGGTAGCGTGATGGGATGTGATAGACGGTTTGGCACAATGAGAGGATGCGGGGACAAAGGAGCGAATAAGCAGCCCATCCTAGGGTATTCCGTGTACAAATGCTTTTATCCAAATGCCCGAAGTCTACGAGCAAAGGTGGGAGAACTGGAATGTCTGGTGACAAGGGAAAACATTGACATAGTGGGCATAACAGAAACCTGGTGGAATGCGGACAATCAGTGGGATACCGCAGTCCCGGGCTATAAACTCTACAGGAGGGACAGGCAGGGGCGTGTTGGAGGTGGGGTGGCCCTTTATGTTAAGGAAGGGATAGAATCCAGCAAAGTAGAGATTGAAGGTGGGTCCGACTATGTTTGTGACTGACAATGCTCTCTCACTGTATGTAGCCGTGTTCTGGGACCTTATATTTGCTATCCAGTTGTTTTTCTGTTCATGAAACTGAAACATTCTCTAATAAAAAGTTAATCTCTGTGGGTTAAATTACCAGGCTTGTGCAGCGATGTAATACTGGGGGCGTGCTATCGTCCTCCAGACCAGAAATCAGATGGGGACCTTGAAATGAGGAAACAGATCAGGGAGGTGACAAGGAGGGACAGGGTTGTAATCATGGGGGACTTCAATTATCCTCCTATTGACTGGGTCAATTTGTGTTCTGGTCACGATAAGGAAACCGGATTTCTTGACGTGCTAAATGACTGTGGCTTAGAGCAGCTAGTCACAGAGCCCACCAGAGGACAGGTGACTCTGGATTTAATATTGTGCGGTATGCAGGACCTGGTTAGAGATGTAAACGTTACTGAGCCATTGGGGAACAGTGATCATGCTGCAATCCGTTTTGACATGCACGTTGGGGGAAGAATACCAGGCAAATCTCTAACAAAAACCCTTGACTTCCAATGGGCAGACTTCCCCCAAATGAGGAGGCTGGTTAGAAGGAGGTTAAAAGGGAGGGTAAAAAGAGTCCAATCTCTCCAGAGTGCATGGAGGCTGCTTAAAACAACAGTAATAGAGGCCCAGCAGAGGTGTATACCGCAAAGAAAGAAGAGTTCCACGAAATCCAGGAGGGTGCCCGCATGGCTAACCGAGAGGCTGTGAAGGGCAAGGAAGCTTCCTTCCGTAAATGGAAGTCTTTCCCTAATGAGGAAAATAAAAAGGAACATAAACTGTGGCAAAAGAAATGTAAGAAGGTGATACAGGAGGCCAAGCGAGACTATGAGGAACGCATGGCCAGCAACATTAAGGGGAATAATAAAAGCTTCTTCAAACATGTTAGAAGCAGGAAACCTGCCAGAGAAGCGGTTGGCCCTCTGGATGGTGAGGGAGGGAAAGGGGAGATAAAAGGAGACTTAGAGATGGCAGAGAAATTAAATGAGTTCTTTGCATCTGTCTTCACGGCAGAAGACCTCGGGCAGATACCGCTGCCCAAACGGCCCCTCCTGACCGAGGAGTTAAGTCAGATAGAGGTTAAAAGAGAAGATGTTTCAGACCCATTGATAAATTAAAGATCAATAAGTCACCGGGCCCTGATGGCATCCACCCAAGAGTTATTAAGGAATTGAAGAATGAAGTTGCAGATCTCTTGACTAAGGTATGCAACTTGTCCCTCAAAATGGCCACGGTGCCAGAAGATTGGAGGATAGCAAATGTCACGCCTATTTTTAAAAAGGGAAAGAGGGGGGACCCGGGAAACTATAGGCCGGTCAGCCTAACATCCATACCGGGTAAGATGGTGGAATGCCTCATCAAAGATAGGATCTCAAAACACATAGACGAACAGGCCTTGCTGAGGGAGAGTCAGCATGGCTTCTGTAAGGGTAAGTCTTGCCTCACGAACCTTATAGAATTCTTTGAAAAGGTCAGCAGGCATGTGGATGTGGGAGAACCCGTGGACATTATATATCTGGACTTTCAGAAGGCGTTTGACACGGTCCCTCACCAAAGGCTACTGAAAAAACTCCACAGTCAGGGAATTAGAGGACAGGTCCTCTCATGGATTGAGAACTGGTTGGAGGCCAGGAAGCAGAGAGTGGGTGTCAGTGGACAATTTTCACAATGGAGAGAGGTGAAAAGCGGTGTGCCCCAAGGATCTGTCCTGGGACCGGTGCTTTTCAACCTCTTCATAAATGACCTGGAGACAGGGGTGAGCAGTGAAGTGGCTAAGTTTGCAGACGACACCAAACTTTTCCGAGTGGTGAAGACCAGAAGTGATTGTGAGGAGCTCCAGAAGGATCTCTCCAGACTGGCAGAATGGGCAGCAAAATGGCAGATGCGGTTCAATGTCAGTAAGTGTAAAGTCATGCACATTGGGGCAAAAAATCAAAACTTTAGATATAGGCTGATGGGTTCTGAGCTGTCTGTGACAGATCAGGAGAGAGATCTTGGGGTGGTGGTGGACAGGTCGATGAAAGTGTCGACCCAATGTGCGGTGGCAGTGAAGAAGGCCAATTCTATGCTTGGGATCATTAGGAAGGGTATTGAGAACAAAACGGCTAGTATTATAATGCCGTTGTACAAATCTATGGTAAAGCCACACCTGGAGTATTGTGTCCAGTTCTGGTCGCCGCATCTCAAAAAAGACATAGTGGAAATGGAAAAGGTGCAAAAGAGAGCGACTAAGATGATTACGGGGTTGGGGCACCTTCCTTATGAGGAAAGGCTACGGCGTTTGGGCCTCTTCAGCCTAGAAAAGAGACGCCTGAGGGGGGACATGATTGAGACATACAAAATTATGCAGGGGATGGACAGAGTGGATAGGGAGATGCTCTTTACACTCTCACATAATACCAGAACCAGGGGACATCCACTAAAATTGAGTGTTGGGCGGGTTAGGACAGACAAAAGAAAATATTTCTTTACTCAGCGTGTGGTTAGTCTGTGGAACTCCTTGCCACAGGATGTGGTGTTGGCGTCTAGCCTAGACGCCTTTAAAAGGGGATTGGACAAGTTTCTGGAGGAAAAATCCATTATGGGGTACAAGCCATGATGTGTATGCGCAACGTCCTGATTTTAGAAATGCGTTATGTCAGAATGCCAGATGCAAGGGAGGGCACCAGAATGAGGTCTCTTGTTATCTGGTGTGCTCCCTGGGGCATTTGGTGGGCCGCTGTGAGATACAGGAAGCTGGACTAGATGGGCCTATGGCCTGATCCAGTGGGGCTGTTCTTATGTTAATAAAAATGAACTGAATTCATTTTTATTGAATAGGAAGACTTGTAGCACAATCGTGTGCATGTGTACTCAGAACTAACTCCCATTGTGTTCGTTGGGGCTTACTCCTAGGAAAGTGTGTATAGGATTGCAGCCTTACTCTTTTCGACCTTGTCTTGGTTACTAGGTTCTGATCCGGTTTCATATCCAAAGAAATGTGATTGTGATTCCCAAATCGGTCACCCCTGCCCGTATTGAGGAAAACTTCAAGGTAAGATGGAGAATCCCATTGGATCAGCTTGGTCTCACATGCGTGTCATCCTATAAATGGAGGATTGTTTCTGTCCTTCTAATGTGCACTGATCAAGGCTGCTGTTACTGAGCAGAACCTTGATATAATGCCCTATACATTTGCAAGCACAAAGAAAAGTGGGACAGAGTTGGTTGGGCTAATGCCTGTTGGCTAGAGTTCCTAATTAACAGCCAAGTGTTTGGGCTAAGCCCTTGTCCATCCACTTATCTACAAGTTATCTTAATGGCTATACATATATATATTCTCTCACTGTATTAGTCCTTTTGTTAGCTCTGTATAAGTGTTCTGTGGTGTTTGAACAAGGCCCCTCTTTGTTTCCTTCCCTGTCTTTCTTGTATGCTATTGAATTGACTGACTAGTGAATTTATATGCTACAACATGCCCCAAGGCAGTGTAGCAGTTGCAGTGGTGAAGTAGGAGCAGGGAAACCCATGCAGTCATGAAGCTCACTGGGAGACCATGATCTAGCCCAGTAGCGGTCCTGGCATTTTTCGTACTGGGGCCACCCCATCTGCCGTCCCAACCCAGAAGTAATTGCAGTGACATCACTGCAATTACTTCCATGCTGCCAGTTCTTTTCCCCCTTTTAAAAAAAACAAGGTGGCCCAGATTCTGATGGAGTCTTTTGTGCTGCTGGGAGCAGCTGTCCTATCCTAATTTTCGACTCCTGCCAACTATGTCAATTTGTCCCGCCCAAATATCCAACTCCCTTCTAGTGCCCGCTTTTTGGCTAATTAATACCCTCTTCCAAGAGACAACAGCTGTGGTGTGCAAAGGAATGAACACAGAACTCCTTATCTATAGCAATTAACAAGAATTTATTGCTACAAACACAGACACTCCCTGCAAGTCCTTTCCCTCCCCAAAACTCCACAGTGGGTGAAGGTTTGACACCTCCAGTCCAAGTCCACAGTTCAATCTCCAAAGCAGTCCAATCTTCCCAGTCCAGTATTCCCAGTCCAATCTTCCCAGTAGCAGTCCAGTGCAGCAGAGTGTGTGTCCAGCAGAGTCTCAGCAGTCCCTTCCTCTATCTTCTCCAGAAGAGTGTCTCCTCCAGCAGGGTCCTGGCAGTCCTCTCCTCTGTGTGTCCTCCAGCAGAGTTCTGGCAGTCCCCTTCTCCCAGTGTGAGTCCGGCCAGGTGTCCCTCTGGTCAGCATCCTGCTCCTGGCTGGGTCAGCGTCCCGCTCTGGTCAGCCCTTTGCTCCTTCTGAAGCTGCCTTTTATCCTGCAGCCCCTTGTTAAGTCCAAATTCAGCTCAGCTGTGAGCTACCTCGTTAGCTCGGGTCCCATCAAGGTCAAATGAAGCTCAGGTGTCCAACCAGGTCTCCATTGGCCTTGATTGATTACAGCTGTGGAGCCAGCCCTGCCCTTCCCAGAGCTGTCAACCAGCTGTCAAAACAGGGAATCGCTGTCAACACCACATCATCCACCTGATGATCTTCTGATCTTCCATTACAGCAGCACTTGCTGCCTCCAAAGTTGGAGGCAGGTGCCACTCCTAGCAGTGTGGAAAAGCTCCAGTGGAGTCTTTTGCACCACTAGCAGCAGTGCAAAAGGCTCATTTGGAGCTAGAAGCAGCACCCGCCTTCTCTGAAATTGGAGGAGGTGGGCGCAGTTTCCAAGCCATTCTGAGGGTGGCCCTCTTCGCCTTCCCTTTTTAAGGGGAGGTGAACAGGGTGGCCCTCAGATCAGCACAGAACCACAAAAACAGGTGGCACGGAGGGGGTCATGGCACGGCCCCCCAAACCTGGGGGGCATTTGCCTGGGGCATTTGCCCCACTGGGTCTAGCCACTGGTATCCTAATGGTCTAGCCATAATCACTTGGCCTAATTTACCTCAGAGGTCTTGTGAGGTTAAAGTGAGGAGGAGGGGCTAGAAGTACAACCAGCTACATGTAAAGACAAAAAAAAATAAAGTGTATTCTTCAGTTGGCCAGAATAGTGGTACTGAAATCTAGGTAGCTCTGTGTCAAAACAAACAGTGTTTTGTGGCACTTGAAAGACTAGCAGTCATATTGAGGCAGAAGTTGTTTTTGGACCCTGAGCTCATTTTTTTTTAAGTGCATAAAGTATTCTCCAGGGTAAGGATCACTCTGGCACCTTCCAGGATTGGGATCATAAGAACATTAGAATAGCCCCACTGGATCAGGCCAAGGGCCCATCTAGTCCAGCTTCCTGTATCTCACAGTGGCCCACCAAATGCCTGAGGGAGCTCACAAGACAACAGACACAACCTGTGGCCTGGTGCCCTCCCCTGCATCTGGCAATCAGAGGCGCCCGCCTCTAAAACCAAGAGCCTGCACATACCTGCTATGACTTGTAACCAGTAATGAACTTCTCCAGAAATTTGTCCAATCTCCTCTTAAAGGCATCCAGGCAAGATGCCATAACTACTACTTGTGGCAAAGAGTTTTACAAACTAATTACAAGCTGGATAAAGAAATGTATTCTTCTTTCTGTTCTAACTCTCTCAACGCTCAACTACAGTTGCTAGGGCAATGCAAAGCAATTCCTTTGCCTCTTGCTGTTAATATATGCCCAGAAGATCATGCTGCCCAAGTGGTTGCAAGCTGTTGTTTGGGCCATCTGTGCCGCTGCAATATACTGTATTCTGTCCACTGTTGGTTTTAGATCAGGAAGAATTTTTACACTCTGCTGTGAACTGCACTTGGTGACAGTGTATGCTACATTGAACTTCTTGAAGAAAGGGGCAGGATAGAGATGTGAAATAATGACAATAAGTTGCCTCCAGAATTCTTCTGAATCTTGGTGATCTCTCCAGCATTATTTCAGTTTAATTCAGATATTATTCCCTCTCTTGCCAGGTATTTGACTTTGATCTGACTAAGCAAGAGATGGAGACCATCCTTGGCTTCAACAGGAACTGGAGAGCGTGTGCAATGAGCACGTAAGTCACAGTGTTTGAAAAAACTTACAAAGGGGTGACAATCTCAGACTTTATTTTGTATTGATTATTGAATGGGAGGCACAATTGGTTAAATTAACAGTTCTTTGATTTAAATGCAGGCAGCAGGTTTAAAAAAAATTTTGATTTTATAAAGAGGAACATGGTAAAAACATTACAATATGATCATCTAGAGGAAAAACCAGACTGTAAAATTGTATCTGTCACATGTATTTGAAACCAAGGCCCATAAGGCACCTGATCAGTAGTTGACTAGCTTCCAGACCTCAGAATATTTTTAATTAACAGTAACTTAAGCTGTCACCTTGACCAGTTCAGAAAATCCCAGACCCTGTTAAGCCATTTCCACTTTCTTAGACTTGTTGTCACTCTGTAGTAAGCTGAGTTCAACATGTACACAATTACTTGCCTCAAACTATACTCATTGCTAAATATGGTAGTCATTTTAGTATTTTCTAAAAGATGCTGATGTGAATCCTGTTAGAGCAGCAAGTGGACATGTCTTGTAAATTGCTAAAAACTTGATTGGGGTAAGGCTAGAGATAATCTTTAATGCCTTGCTCTTAGCGTTTTGCTGTTAAATCAGACTGCTAGGAAGAGGCAGTAAGTGTGAGATGACCTTGAAATTCCTAAAGTGCAACCTTCTTTCAGGGTACCTTTTGAGGCCCCGTGTTTTAATTTCTAGATCGCAGATATATCGGAAGGCATCCAGAAATGAATTCCTCTATTCCAAAGCTGTTTTAGCAGAGAAGGATGGAAAACTTTGCTCATGAAGCTCACTGGGTGTTTGTGTGTTTTGTCAGCAGAAATGCAGATAGTTGTTTTTTTTTTTTAGGTCATCAATACGACTCCTTCCACAGTTGCAGACATGCCGTGTTCTGCAGCTGTCTGAGGTTTAGTCTGCTGATGGTGTGGTTCAGTTCTTAAAACTCTAACAGCTGTTTGCTGTACCATTACTAATATGTCTAGAATAGTTGTATCCAGTCTGAAGATTAATAGGTTTGCACTTCATAGACTTCAGGGTTGATTTATTCAGGGTTCAGGGTTGATTTATTGTAAAACAATAAATCCTCTCTAAGAACACTGCAAGCATATTTTTCATGCTCTGAGCAGATGTTTGTTGGTATCCGCCCAACATGTGATTTTCTGCACAACCTGTAATCAGCCAGTCATATATTCTGACTTACTAGGTGCTTGAAACGCCTCCCATTTCTGCAGTCTCAGGAATGCACTGCAAGGAGTGTATCAAGTCCCTGTGGGCCAACATACATGGCTTGTGGCCTGCATTTAGTTTGGCCCGTTGTGGGTTGTGCAGGCCTGTGCTAGATAATTCTGAGAAGTGTTGGGACATCGTGTTTAAGATACGGCTGGTATTGTCCACTCCTCTGTTTTGCCTTCTCTCAAATAAGGCATATGCACAGTTGGATTCAAGTAATAGATGAACTTTTTTTTTCTTCAGATGCATCAATCACAAGGATTATCCCTTCAAAGCTGAATATTAACAGCTGGCTGTCCTGATTGTCTTCAAATGACAGAGATGGGAATGTATGTGTTGGCATTGTTGGCTCCTTCATTTCTCCTCTCTACACAGCCTTGTTAAACCTCTAGCCTTGATTCAACATGTTGTAAGTGGCAGAGTTTAAGGAACAAATTGCTTCATCTTCCTCAGCAAGCTGGAGACTTTTGGCTGAGATAGGTGGCTGGAATTAGGAGGAGGGGAACAATTAACTTCCAACTTCTGTTACCACCATTTTTCTTTTAAGCCATGTTACGCTATTTCCTGTTCCTCTCTGAAAAGACAGTGTGCATTAACACATGTTTTGGGGAAAGCCAGTTCTAATGCTTTTTTGTGTGTGCTAAATTCCTATTTCCAGACTTCTTGCCTTGGTTCCAGCGTGGGAGCTTCATAATTTTCAATTGTGTGCAGTGTGAACATGAATGTTGCTTCATGGGGTAGCTCTCATCAAATGAAAACTGGACTATTCTGACAGAGTTGCTTCTAATAAAATGTGTTTGGTTATCTTTGAGTATGTGTCTGCATGACAGTAACTGGAATTCCTTTTTGAAAACTTCCAAAACTTGATATCTGTTCCTGCTTTCCTCATTCACCTACCCTACCACACACATGGAACATACTCAGATGATGAATGTTTTTTTTTTAATTGAACAAATCTTATCCTGCTTTTATCTCATAAGAAATGGTGTCTAACGGAGTAACTCTATATAGTATTACTCAGAAGTAATGAGGTGGACTGAATCTGAAAACAAAATTTAGTTGGCTGTGTTTTACTTGTCAGTAAACATTTAAGAATTTATACCCTACCTTTCTCCCAGTGAGGCCAATTAAGATGGCTTACAAAATTAAAAATGGCAATAATAAAACAAAACAGTAAAAACCAACTTCAATGGGTCACTTAAAACAGTAAAAATTACATTTGATTAAAATGCCAGGCCATCGTGTCAGCTATTGAACACCATCCTCAATAAAGGCCCCACCAAAAGGTCTCCAAGGAGGAAGCTGTTCTTAATTATCGGAGGAGGGAATTCCCCAATTGAGGTGCCACCACTGAGAAGGCCCTGTTCCTAACCACCCTCCATCAGTGGTGGCAGAGTTAAAAGGGCCCCTTCTGGTGACCTCAGAGGAGGTCAGATTACATGGAAGGAGGTGGTCCCTCAAACCAATGCTTTGTCCCTGTGTTGATTCCTTGATTTTAATCACACCACCCACCCCCTGCTGCAATTTACTGTGGAGGAAAACCATGTGGTTTCCAGTTATGTTCCTGTACATATTCCCTTCTGCATTGGAGCTTGGTGTGGGGGGTTTGTAGTGAAACTGCAGCAAGGGGATTCTCTTCCCCCTGCCATTTCCCCAATCTGGCTCCCTAGTGCCTGTGTGACATTCCATGGCCGCACAGCCTCCCCACAGGCCAGGTAACACACTAGAATGCTGGCCACTTTGACTCGGGGTACTCAGCAGTGATAGATGTCTTTGGCACTGCAATGGGAAGGACTCTGATCAGCCTCCATAGCTGGGGTGGTAGTGGGGGGGGGGCTTTGAAGGAGGCAGAGTGGGTGAGAGGAGAGGAGGATGGAAGGAGCATGGAGCACACATGCTTGCCTCCTACTAACCTGATGCTTCTTGGCTGAGGTCCTTCTACAAAAGATTTAAAGGCAGCACCTGAATGCTCCCGCTGATGACATTATCACTCCTGCTGTAGGAGGTGTCTCAGAGCTCAGCTACCCCATCCCATTTCCCCTCAGCTACACTCCTTTAAGTACCAGCTAGTACAGGGGTAGGCAACCTTAAACACTCAAAGAGCCATTTGGACCCAGTTTCTGGAGAGAAAAAAATGTCCGGAGCCACAAAACCCTTTTGACATCTAAAATAAAGATAACACTGCATATATAGTTTTTTTTACTTCTGAGTAGATATGCATAGGATTCTGCTCAAAGGCTGCAATCCTATCCACACTTTCCTGAGAGTAAGACCCATTGAACACAATAGGACTTACTTCTGAGAAGACCTGCATAGGATTGTGCCCTTAATGAAGTAATGTTTTGTGCCACATTCCTGCCTTTTTTAACCTGAGGAATTTCAGCTGTGGGAGCATTGCCTCTATGTGTCTGATAGTGTATTATACAATCATTGTGTAACAACATGTTGTATTGCAGTGAAAAGATTCCAGGCACAAAACTGCATTCCCAAACCCCAAGGATGAAAACCAACCCCATGGTGCAGTCCTGTGCTTGTGGGAAGTAAGGGCACAATCCCTATGCCCATCTACTCAGAAGTAAGTATAGTCAATGGAGCTTACTACAGCATGAGAGCCCAAGCCTATGCATGTCTACTCATTATAGAGTCTCATTATAGCTAAAGGGGCTTACTCCCAGGAAAGTGTGGCTAGGAGTGTAGCCTTTGAGCACAATCCTATGCATGTCTACTCAGGAATAAGTCATTATAGCCAAAAGGGCTTACTCCCAGGAAAGTGGCTAGGAGTGCAGCCTTTGAGCACAATCCTATGCATGTCTACTCAGGAGTAAGTCCCATTATAGCCAATGGGGCTTACTCCCAGGAAAGAGTGGATTGCATTGCAGCCTAAGGTAAGATGAGTGCGGGACCCAAGGCGACAGTGAGTGCCCCCTGAGGCTGCCTTGCTGGCAGGGGAGCTGCTGACTGAAGCGGGGAGGAGGCTAGAAAGGCGGCCCTTCCACGGCATGGAAGAGGTCCTGCCAGAAGGGAGCTGAGTGGGGCGCAGGCAGAGAGGAGGACAGCGTGCCTCAGGATGGCGAGGGGAGAGGAGGCAGCAGTGGCAGGGGGTGCCCCTCACCTGAGTCCACGCAGCACAGCTTGCTCCCCTCCCCAGCCAGGCTGAGAAAAGGCGCAGAAGGGGGAGGCGCCTCCCTCGGGGGGCGCTGGGACAGAGCGAGGCACTCTGTCACCCCCTTTGCCACTTTCACCTGGACTCCGGAACCGCAGCCGACTGCTGAAAGAGCCGCATGCGGCTCCAGAGCCGCAGGTTGCCAACCCCTGAGCTAGTATCTTCCACAGTCTTCTAGGACATACAAACACATTACATTATATAGACACAAGACTTGCTGTATAATTACAATGGCTGCATTTTACCACCATTGTTTTGTTGCACAGCCTGAAATGCCTATTAGGCATAAAGTCCAGGCAATCTGCCCCAGCAGTGCAACATTTAGAGTGGGGAATCTACTTCGTGAAGGGTGTACCACCTGGTCAAATTTCGGAACAATGAAGAACAGCTGGGTAGTGTTGCATTGCGGTGCAAGCGTCATATATCTTCAACCATTTTTGCACTCATCCAAAACAAGCCTAAGTTTCATGTTTTGGTAGCTTAGATATAAAATAAATAAAAATAAAATAAATACACCCGAACCAAGCCCGCGATCAAGAGGAAATGTTGACTCCCATGCAAAATAGCGGACCCCGCCACCACACAGGACAAATGCTAAAGAAAAAGATATAAAAAATAAAATATAATAAATATAAAGATACAAAAAGAATCAACAAAAACCCCTTCATTGGTTTCATGAAAATCTTTCACACAGTCAGTTATCTGCTAGGGTTAAGTTAATGAAAAACCTAGTGGATACCAAATTAGCAGATACTGAATCATTGAGCCTATGGGGAAAATGGGGTTAGGTTTTAGCGGATCCTCTTCACTTTACACTCTATGAACTTAACCTGAATCTTTGCAGTCTATAGAACTGATTTGGGGGGGGGGGGCTTATCAACATCTGATGCTTCCTCCTCTGTGCTGGATATCCTTCAACTCCCTAGTGCCTGTTGAAGGTTGCTGGCCTAGCAATGGGACCTCAGAGTTCAGCAGTGGGGAGGGGGGGTTGCTTCACCTCCTCCTCCTCCATCTGTCTCTTGTCTCCTTTCCTGGGCTTGCACCAGCCCCAGAGCAGTCCTCAGGTAGCCTTCCAGAGACCTCTCATCATCAGCCTCTCATCATTGCCGGGGTTGTGATGGTTCGACTGGTGTGCCCAAGATGGTGGGGCAAGTCTGGAAGCAGACACAAATGTGTCTGAGGAGCAGACACCAATGCTTGTTTGATGTGGAAAATTGACCCAACCCAGACAACTTTCTAAAAAACAAGTATACCAGACCTGATTACTGCAACCCTGTCAGCTATATACTATATAGGCATCTCTTTCTTTCCCCCCTGCATGGCACTGATACTACCTTCTGCTCTCGAGGAAGTCACTGTCTCTTTTCCTCCTTCTGCAATCTCTCTCACCCCTGCCTGCCTGCTCCTAGCTGTGCCAAGCCCCCGCCCCAAGTGTACCAGCATAGTATTAGTGGATAATAACAGAGCCTCAGGCTGCAATCCTAACCACACTTTCCTGAGAGTAAGCCCCATTGAACAAAATAGGACTTACTTCTGAGTAGACCTAGTTAGGATTGTGCCCTCAGATAATGAGAGTTAGGTGGCAATTCTGCTCTTCGTATGTAGATAAACAAATTAGTGGATAGCAAACTCGCATATAAAGACAACTGACTGTATATTGCTAAAGTTATGTTTCAAACCCCCATTTTAAATGGGAAGTTTTCAAAGGGTGATTAAGCAATAGCAATGAAGAAGGGTTTTTGAGAGCAGAAAGAAATGGGAGAGAAAACACGTGCAAATGGATAGAATGAATCTTAAATATGGACCCTAAAGGAATCAGAAAAATGGCCATCGCTGGCTCATTCAGGCTTTCAGAACCCAACAACTGTGGGAGGGAGGCTGCTCTCTCTCTGTTAAAATCCTCTCTTTTGCCTTTTAGCTTTGATTTTCTTTTTTTCTATACCTGGTTATGCTATTATGGACTATAATATCATGCAAGCTAAACTGTTCTCCCAGCATACAGGCCACATTTCCAGAACTTTGGTCAAGCCACAAGCTCATTGTTAGTTTTCACACACACCCAATAGTCACACATTATGGGAGGAATTCTTGTGTCTTCATCAAATCACTGTTTAAGCTTCTCCAACAATACTGTATGCAGACTTGAACAGCATTCCATGATTTTGGAGTTGAAATTCTGTTTCTGATTCATTGTATTGTACCTACATCCTGTATTTTTTTCCACACAGTCTTTGTTAAGTTCCTCTTAACAGGAAGCCAGTTATTAACCCCCTGATTAACTTTTGCTGATAACTGGCACCTACATCCCCACCCCCATTCAGACTTCAGGGATACTTGTACATATGAAAGCAGTACTCCAAGCCCCCAGCATTTTGTTAAGCAACCAGTAATCAAGCTACCTTCCAGCTCAGCACGTAGGCACTATTTCCCAACCCTTATAAGAGAGGCCCTCTCCCCCACCTCTCTCTCCAAAGCCCAGCAGACTTGAGTTGTGTCAGTATCCTCTCCACAGGACTCTCTCTCCCCCCCCAACTGCTCTGACAGGACAGGTAACTATCTTGCGCCTTGAACTCTTTCACTTCTTGCTCCCCCCTTCTCCCCTTCTCTCCCCATCTCTAGCTAGCAGCTGAGATAGCAGGACGGGGATCCCTAAAATCCTTCCCTATAACCCCCTTTCTTTTTCTGATTTCTTCGGATGCATCAAATACACTTCACACACAACCACCATGAAAGCTAGGTACACTGTATTCAATTATTAGGACCAGGAAACATACCTTTATCATTTCTCCATGTGCATTATTTTTACCTTTGTTCTTTTGTAATAAACCATAATCTTTTATTGAAAGTTATCTTTCTCTCAGTCTCCTCTTTAAGCAAAAGGGAATTTCTCTGCATTTTGCGTCTTGTTATCCAGCCTGAGATCCTAATGTCCCAACTGGACTGTGCAAGTAATTCCCCTAAACAAAAACAGCCCTTTGGGTAACATCTCTCTCTCTCTCTCTCTCTCTCTCTGTGTGTGTGTGTGTGTGTGTGTGTGTGTATGAAAGGGGAGGCACTTTGTGTCTTTCCAGGAGAGCTGCAACTCTTACGTGCGCATTTGTGAGCTTCATCATCTGTAAACCTTTATTGGCATTAAAAACACTTAATAACAATATATATATATACAATATATATACTATATTATATACTATATTATATTATATACTATATTATATACTATATATTATATATACTATATTATATACTATATTATATTATATACTATATTATATACTATATATATTATATATATATATATATATATATATATATATATATATATATATATATAATAACAATAATAGCAGTAATAACAGAGCCAACACAGTGACTGTATACCAGAGAGGAAATCACAACGGGGAGATAATAGGGGAAAAATGGAAGGGGAATAAAAAAGCGATATAAAGTCAGGGAGGGAATTTTAACTTGGAAACAACGGAAAGATAATCTTGGAGAATCTGCCAGAATGAACAGCTGAAGGAAAGATGTTAAGTCTCGCTAACGTAAACGCTCTCCTCTTAATAGGATCAATCAACTTACTAAAATAATTAAAAGAGCGACCAAGTGAAAGGAGAAGGCCAAAAAAACTGAGGAGAACAGATAGGGTTAAGATTAGAAAAGAGTTGGATGGATTCAGATTCCCAGAGTTTGGATTTAATGATTGAATGGGTCCTATGGAGATTGATATCGGTGAGACATTCAGGGGACAAACCCAGTGATAAAAGCTTGAGATCGATAAGTTGGAACCACTTAGAGAGATATGAGTCCTTTAATAGGTCTTCCAAAAGGGACTCTGAGTAAACTTAAACAAAATTTAAAATTTTAAACAAAATTTAAAAGTAAGGGACCACGCGATGGTAGAAGGGAGGTGGATCCCTAATTCAAGCATGAGAGTGGATAATCTAATTAAATTGGGGACTCCCAGAATTCACCTAAGGAAAGAGGCTGCGACTTTATCCAAATCGTGGTTCGCAGCCTCTATCCAAATAGGGACACCATACAATAGTTGGGAAAGAATTTTGGTTTTGAATATATGGAGAGCAGCAGGGATGTACTGGTTGCAACAGAATAATGAAAGCAGGCAATTGCATTTAAGTGTAATGATGATAAAGAGATAATAGATTTCCTGTGAGGGAGCCAGCTGTGATGAAAATGAAAGGTAATCCCTAGATATTTAAAGGTTTGAACTTGCTGAAAGGAAAGGTTACCTATTTTCCAGGGGGATAGGGCCTAGGATTTAGCGAAAACTAAAATTTTAGTTTTCTCCAAATTAATTGTTAAATCATTAGATAAACAGTAATCATAAAAGGAAGACAGCAAGTGACGGAGGCCCAATCTAGTGACGGATAATAGGACTGCGTCATCTGCATAAAGAAGAATAGGGAGAGGAACACCATTGAGACAGGGAGTGGAGTTCTGACCACTGGAAAGGTGAGGGGGTAAGTCTGCCAAAAAATAATTAAAAAGGAGAGGGGCAAGTATACAGCCTTGGCGTACTCCTTTGTCAATGGAAATTTTGTCCGAAGTAGAACCCCGACCATCCAGCCGAACCCTACAAAATTTAGATGAGTGAAGACGGCAGATTAGAAAAGTAGGCAGGGATCTATCCCAAAGCTGGCCAGTTTATTCCACAACATGGCCCTACTGATGGAATTGAACGCTCGGCAGAGATCTATAAAAGCCGCGAAGAGTTTGGCGCCATGGCGGACAGAATGCTTCTCAACCAGATAAGAGAGCAGAAAGGCGTGATCTACGGTAGAAGCACCAGGATGGAAACCAATTTGTTCTCTACCGGGAAGGTCTTTAGAGAGAGCCCAAGATGAAAGCCTGGTCATTTGTGAGCTTCTGTGTGTCCATTTTTCCATTTTGCTGCTGCAGTGTGCAAGGACAGGTTTGTGTGAGCTGCTGATGTTTGCATCTGTGTTAGTGCTGTATGCACTTGTGTACATGTTTGAGTGGTTGCAGTGTGCATTGTGGCTGTGAATGTCTGAATGATTTGGGGCTTTGTGCCCAGTAGCCACCCACTCAGACTCACAAAATGCCCAAGAGTGGCTCACACGCATGCACAACTGAATGCCTTCAGATGGACTGTGACACAAATTGTGTAGGACAAGACTCCTATATAAGATGCTTTTAAAAATCATTCTGGTTCTAGAATCCTTTTCCCTGTAAAAGACTTAGGGCAAAATCCTAACCAGGTCTACTCAGAAGTAAGTCCTAGTTTGTTCAATGGGGCTTACTCACAGGAAAGTGTGGTTAGGATTGCAGCCTTACAGCCCAATCCTCTGCATGTCTACTCAGAAGTAAGTCCCACTACAGTCAGTGGGGCTTACTCCTAGGAAAGTGTGGATAGGATTGGGCTGTAACATGGCTACTTCCATCCCCACCCTAGCCTTTGACAGCCTTGTGTCCTTCATGCACTTACCAGCATGCGGTTCTCTTGTATTCAACCAAATGTGTGTGGATGGTCTGAGGTCACTGATCTGGAGTGTGCTGAAGAAGGAATGTGTTTCCTGAAAGATGTCTTCTCTTGGCACCATGGCAATGATGGCACTCTCTCCACAGTGCACTACTTTAAATTTATATGATACACAGAGGTCTGTTGCTTCTTTTCAGGTCCGTAGCCAGGATTCTAGAGGTGGGGGGGGGCAACTATTTTTTCAGGGGTGGCAATTATGTTGGGTATCTATACTGGTGTGCAAAATGAAGGGATAAGTACAGAGAAACATCAAAGACCCATAACTCCCCCAGGACCCTGTTCTACCCATTCTACACACATGCACTCTCTCTCCCTCCCTCCCATCCCTGCCAGAAGCACCAAGCCCTCTTTCCTCCTGTGCACAAAAAAAAGTTGCAGAAAGGGCTTCAAATCATCCCCAACAGATGCCAGACTAGACAGAAAGAGGACAGGGTTGGAAAAAATTCTGGGGGGGGGGGAAACCCCTCCTGACCCCCCCCTAGCTACAGCCCTGCTTCTTTTCCTTACAAATGAACATACCATAGATACTATAGTACCTGTAGAGTACCTGAAATTTTTGCCAAGTAATCAAGCTCAAATTCTCACTTCACCTTATCTCTGGGTCAATCAGAGGGCAGAGCCTTTCAACTCTGAACAATTTCCTTTCTCAACAGGCAGACAGGCAGGCACCAAGTTTCTCAAGCAGCAGGCAGGCACAGCTCCTTAGAAGCAATTGGTTAACCTTTTATTCTCCTTCCTTCTGCTGCAGCCTGGTTCTGCTTTGCAAATGCTTGCAAAGCAGGTCAGTTTTTTTGAAATACCAGGATGGGACCCTCCTTTCCTATCCTGTCCCAGGCTACAATTCAATGCACTCTTACTTAAGAATAACACCCATGGAAAGCAGTGGGTCTACTTCTGAGTAAAAAGTTTGCAAATATATGTGGCTGCATTTCTCTGCTGTGAATTGAATTGCACACTCCCAGTTATGTGTCATGGGTTGTATGTTGTACCTAGAGCTTCCGGCTTAACACACTAGACGCCTTAAAGGTGGATTTGATTCATGGTTCTGCTGCAGTAGTTGCCAACCTTTTCCACTTGCATATCCCTTGGCAGCCCATTTCCATAAATTGTACCCTTCATATTAGCAAAATGTTTGTAATTCATAATACAAGCCCTCGTCTCCTCTATACAAAAGCCCAGACTTCATGTATTCATTACAGTGTTTTCTGTTTTTATCTGTTTGAAGAACAGAAGACTCTGCCTTTGCACTGTTTTGCACCAGAAGTGTGCTGAGAAATTCTGGGTGATTGATCACTTTCCATATTATAAGAACATAAGAACATAAGAACAGCCCCACTGGATCAGGCCATAGGCCCATCTAGTCCAGCTTCCTGTATCTCGCAGCGGCCCACCAAATGCCCCAGGGAGCACACCAGATAACAAGAGACCTCATCCTGGTGCCCTCCCCTGCATCTGGCATTCTGACAAAACCCATTTCTAAAATCAGGAGGTTGCACATACACATCATGGCTTGTACCCCGTAATGGATTTTTCCTCCAGAAACTTGTCCAATCCCCTTTTAAAGGCACCCAGGCTAGACGCCATCACCATATCCTGTGGCAAGGAGTTCCACAGACCAACCACACGCTGACTAAAGAAATATTTTCTTTTGTCTGTTCTAACAATCCCAACACTCAATTTTAGTGGATGTCCCCTGGTTCTGGTGTTACGTGAGAGTGTAAAGAGCATCTCCCTATCCACTCTGTCCATCCCCTGCATAATTTTGTATGTCTCAATCATGCCCCCCCTCAGGCGTCTCTTTTCTAGGCTGAAGAGGCCCAAACGCCGTAGCCTTTCCTCATAAGGAAGGTGCCCCAACCCCGTAATCATCTTAGTCGCTCTCTTTTGCACCTTTTCCATTTCCACTATGTCTTTTTTGAGATGCGGTGATCAGAACTGGACACAATACTCCAGGTGTGGCCTTACCATAGATTTGTACAACGGCATTATAATATTAGCCGTTTTGTTCTCAATACCCTTCCTAATGATCCCAAGCATAGAATTGGCCTTCTTCACTGCCGCCGCACATTGGGTCGACACTTTCATCGACCTGTCCACCACCACCCCAAGATCTCTCTCCTGATCTGTCACAGACAGCTCAGAACCCATCAGCCTATATCTAAAGTTTTGATTTTTTGCCCCAATGTGCATGACTTTACACTTACTGACATTGAAGCGCATCTGCCATTTTGCTGCCCATTCTGCCAGTCTGGAGAGATCCTTCTGGAGCTCCTCACAATCACTTCTGGTCTTCACCACTCGGAAAAGTTTGGTGTCGTCCGCAAACTTTGCAACCTCACTGCTCACCCCTGTCTCCAGGTCATTTATGAAGAGGTTGAAAAGCACCGGTCCCAGGACAGATCCTTGGGGCACACCGCTTTTCACCTCTCTCCATTGTGAAAATTGCCCATTGACACCCACTCTCTGCTTCCTGGCCTCCAACCAGTTCTCAATCCACGAGAGGACCTGTCCTCTAATTCCCTGACTGTGGAGTTTTTTCAGTAGTCTTTGGTGAGGGACCGTGTCAAACGCCTTCTGAAAGTCCAGATATATAATGTCCACGGGTTCTCCCACATCCACATGCCTGTTGACCTTTTCAAAGAATTCTATAAGGTTCGTGAGGCAAGACTTACCCTTACAGAAGCCATGCTGATTCTCCCTCAGCAAGGCCTGTTCGTCTATTATGTTTCAGCTTTTTTACTGTGCTGGTTTTCAATCGCTGGTTCGTAGATGAATTGATGACCAAAAACTAGCTGTTGGTGGGGCTTTCACAGCCAAATAGCTTCATCCCTTCCTGCTTTGCTGGTCCTTGCAAGGCATTCTGGAGCACGGCCTGCCTTTTTTTGCCATTATTCCGTTCTTTTTCAAGTACCCCTAAAGGTCCTGTTGAGTGTCCCTGGGAGTACATGAATACCAGGTTGGGAACCACTGTTTTACTGGTATGCAGTTTACAGTGCACTTACTCTGATAGTGCTTACAAAAAGGTGATGAAGACCAGAATTTAAAAAGAATAAAAACGTATCTTATAATAAGTTTTTAATAAATTAGAGACTACAGTTCTTAGGTAACAATTAGTGGTAGGTTATTTTTCAGGATCTGGCCTCGGGTAAAATCAGGCAAAACTATAGTCAGACACCCCCCTAAGTTTAACCCCCGACTTATCCGAGGGTCATAGAAAATTCCATGATTGTTGGCTCAAAACCTGCCCTCGACTTATCTGTGGGATCGATTTATGGGCGGGTGCCTGCGGTAAGCGGAGATGGATTAGAATTTGGTAGGAGCATCAGCAAGCCACACGGAATTGGTTGGGAGGCAGCGGCCATGAGGTCAACTGAAGCAGTTCATGAGGCCAACTGAAGCAGTCACCCCAGGCAGGGATCACCCATGTCTGTTCACCCACTCCACTGATCCTCCTCCTCCTTTCACTCCCTGGATTGGAAAACAAAGATGGGGCAGAGCAGGTGTGAAGGAGAGAAGAGTGATGGGCTAGAGCAGGGGTGCCCAAACCCTGGCCCTGGGGCCACTTGCGGCCCTTGAGGAGTCCCAATCCGGCCCTCAGGGAGCCCCCAGTCTCCAATGAGCCTCTGGCCCTCCGAAGACTTGCTGGAGCCCATGCTAGCCTGATGCAACCGCTCTTAGCATGATGACCAACTGTTCAACCTCTCATGTAAGCTGTGGGACGAGGGCTTCCTCCACTGCTTGCTGTTTCACATCTGTAATGCAGCAGTGGCAGCAAAAGAGAGGCTGGCCTTGCTTTGTGCAAGGCCTTTTACAGGCCTTGAACTATTGCAAGACCTTCATTCATTCATATAAGTTCCATTGCTAATATATTCATTTATGTAAATTTATTTAAATTTGAAATGTAAATTAATTCTTTTTTTTCTCGGCCCTGACACAGTGTCAGAGAGATGATGTGGCCCTCCTGCCAAAAAGTTTGAACGCCCCTGTTTGAACGCTAGAGAGTCAGAGGCTGGCACATCAATAGGTAAGGATGGCAACACATGACCTCAGGTGTCAGGAGGTCTTGGGGCAGTCTTGGGACTAGCTAATAAAGTGGCTCAGTCTAAAACGGTTTTATTTTGGGGGGGATGTCAGTGTATTCCAGAAATAAAAATTGGTTAAAGCAGCATATGTTTTTATTCCAAATTAACATTTTAATCAATTTTACAGCATTTTTATCAGTGTCATATAGACGATGTATATGTGTTTTATTTTGATTGCACTGTTTTAGACTGTCCCTACATTAATTCTTACAGCAATATTATCCTTACATACATGGTAGGGTAGTATTAGTATCCCTAGCCCTGCCGACAGCCTGCGGCCTGAGAGAATGGGATGCTAGCTAGTGAGTCTTAGCACAGCCCCAAGAGTAGCAAAATGTAAGCAAACAGAAAAGCTCATTGCTCCCACGTCTATTTGGTTTTTACAAGCCTTGCTTTACCATGCAGGAAGTCACACTGTCCAGTGCTTTGATAACATCTTGAAAGGCTTTATTGTGAATACAGACAGTCACAGTATAAAACTCATTTGCCTTGCAAGTAAACATGTGAACTGCTCCTTGGGGGGAAAAATGGGAGGGTAGAAAACTGATTTTCAGAGGACAGGAAAATATGCCTTCTGGTCTGGTATAGCCGTTCCACACACACACGCAACTCATCAGTCCTGGTTGCAGGTATCAGTCATGCTCTCACTCATTCATGCTGATGTTTTCTTATGTGTTTATGGCCCAGAAAAAAATGTATGGAGATAATCTGGGGAGAAAACACCAGTTTTCACCAGTTTCACCAGTATCCTCATTTTAAAATTTACTCTGCCCCTATAGCAATATTTAGTAGTCTTCGTGCAAATGGTTTACACAAGACTACATTTCCAAACCATGTGATCTGCCTTCTTGGATGATAAATGTTCAGAAACATGAGTAACAAATAAATGTGGTCACAGGAAGATAGAGGGTATATTATTGATTGAACTGCCTATTGTCAAAGAAGCCAAGAACTAGATTGCTATCACAGTTGTTAATACCCTTTCCTGTGTTTACAGATTATATAAAGATTTATGCATTGCTAACAGACGAGGCTCACTATGTCACGGAATGTATTTCTCAGATATTGCAGCCTACAGAATTTGACATAACTTTGTCCGGACACCTGCTACTACCTGTACTAGTGATCCCCTGATATAACCGTCTTGTTCCGTGGCAGATACTGTCTGTTCTTTTCATTTATATGTCCAAACAATGTTACATCTTTATTTATTTCCTTTGCACTTTGTAATGCAGTGCTTCAATCTTCCCTGAGTACACTGCCATTTTAAGTTGTGATGATCTGCACAGTTAGAAACAATGAATGAGACTTGACTGATGGCAGGTGGTGAAGTCAGAGCCAGAGCTCGCCATCTCCCCCAGCCTGTTCCCTGAAGCAAGGGGTTCATCCAGCTTTGTGGCTGGGTTGCCCCTTGAGCAAAGCAGAGCAGTACAAAATTCCAGATTTTTTCCCTGGAAGTATAGGGTGATAGGGCGTGTTTCCCTTGTGACACAGATGGCATTTTGACTTGATGAGGTGTATCATAAGAGCTTTGCCAAGGGCTCTGGAACTGCACTGTGGTTTGATTGCATTTCTAGAAGCGGAGCAATCAGAAGGGGATCATCACACAGACCCCCTGCTCCTTCTTTCTGCAGTACCACTACTGTGACTGCTCAAGGCAGAGGGCTAGAGAAAGAGGTGAGTTGCTGCAGCCGCATCAATCTTCCCATCACTCCCTCTCCGCAAGCAAGAAGAAGATCCAAGTGTACAATGAGGGAACTGGTGAGCAGAGGGCCAGAGGGTGGTAGGCAGACACAGAATATGGGGCACCCTTCATCAGTTTGCTGCCTTCTTTGGCCTGCCACTCAAAGCAGTAACTTCAGTCCACCTCATAGCTGGGTCAGCCCTGAAATCCTGTATCTCCAACCCTGTGCCTATGCATTTGACTTTTCCTCCTAAGTGCAGAACTTTGCATATTTCTCTGTTTCTGTTGTTTGCTTCAACCCAGTTTTCTAAAGTTTATGTTGCATTTTATTTCTCTCTTCTGTGCTGTTAGTGATCCTTCTCAGTTTTGTGTCCTCTGCAAATTCAGTAATAACCCTTGTCATCGTCAAACGCCTTGAAGAGAGATAGATAGATAGATAGATAGATAGATAGATAGATAGATAGATAGATAGATAGATAGATAGATCGATCGATCGATCGATCGATCGATCGATCGATCGATCGATCGATCGATCCCTGGGGCACCTCACTTGAAACTAGTACTTGTGGCTTACAGTACTTTTTGAGAATCTTCACTTTGTACCTTCAAGAAAACAAAATTAAATATATGCTGGTAGCTCTTGCGAGACCAACTGACTCCCCAACTGGCAACTGATATAAAGTATACAGTTTAAAAAAAAAACTCATGCGGTTGTCAGGGCCTGCAAAGAACACACTTCTTCCATCATAAACTCTTATCAAAAATCACCATCTGTTTTAGCCCTTAGAGTTCAGTGCTGAACATTCTGCTATAGCCCCTTCTTTATACAATCCATTTTATAGCTCCATCACCACCACCTTGCCAAGATGCTGCTGCTTTAGAACAGCGGAAGAATCATTAGCATTGGCAGACAGTTTTTATACTTGTGCTAGCGGGACTTACTTCCAAGTAAACATGAACAGGACTGTGCTGCTGTTAGTCCTCCTGATCTTGTATAGCCTGCAAGGAAAACAACATGCACACCCAACAAGCTTTGGAAGGCAAGATGCCATGGAAGCTGCCAGGCAGCTGTTGCTCATGCGTTCTTGTCCAACAGCATTTTTCAACCTCCAGTTCTGGGAAGATTGGCAAAGCTTGTCAAAATGCATTTTTGCACTAGGCAGAGCACTGCATTTCTTCAGCGAGAAGTAATAAGTAATAAGTATAATAATAATATAATAGTAATATAATAATAATATAATAATCTGCTGTTACAAGGCAGCCATGTGAAACAAGGCTGACCATAGAAATGGTGGAACTGCTGAAGGGGCTGGTTGGAAATAAATTACACGAGAAGCATTAGAGACACTGTTTTGCTCTTTCAGAGTATTGAGGGGCAGAAGAGTGATCGGGTTCAGTGCTGCCAGGCAGCCCAATCAGTTTTAACCTGCACTGGAACAGGCAGGCCACAGTGGTCTGTGTTGTATCCAGCGCAGGTTAGGAGGAAGCAGAAGGGCAACTCAGGGTAAAGGGGTATTTTTCTCCTTTCCCCTTGTCAAGGCCCAGTCAACGCTATGGGGCTACTCAGATCTGTGCCAGCTAAATTGCTGGCACAAATGCAAGCAGCCCATGTAAGGCTGTTAAATATGTTAGAAGCATATGAAATGGAAATGGAAAAGGTGCAAAAGAGAGCGACTAAGATGATTATGGGGCTGGGGCAACTTCCTTACAAGGAAAGGCTACGGCGTTTGGGCCTCTTCAGCCTAGAAAAGAGACGCCTGAGGGGGGACATGATTGAGACATACAAAATTATGCAGGGAATGGACAGAGTGGA
Source organism: Tiliqua scincoides (assembly GCF_035046505.1). Taxonomy (NCBI): domain Eukaryota; kingdom Metazoa; phylum Chordata; class Lepidosauria; order Squamata; family Scincidae; genus Tiliqua; species Tiliqua scincoides. The sequence continues at coordinate 40,492,958 of NC_089827.1, forward strand.
TAGGGAGATGCTCTTTACACTCTCACATAACACCAGAATCAGGGGACATCCACTAAAATTGAGTGTTGGGAGAGTTAGAACAGACAAAAGAAAATATTTCTTTAGTCAGCGTGTGGTTGGTCTGTGGAACTCCTTGCCACAGGATGTGGTGATGGCGACTGGCCTGGACGCCTTTAAAAGGGGATTGGACAAGTTTCTGGAGGAAAAATCCACTATGGGGTACAAGCCATGATGTGTATGCGCAACCTCCTGATTTTAGAAATGGGCTATGTCAGAAGGCCAGATGCAAGGGAGGGCACCAGGATGAGGTCTCTTGTTGTCTGGTGTGCTCCCTGGGGCATTTGGTGGGCCGCTGTGAGATACAGGAAGCTGGACTAGATGGGCCTATGGCCTGATCCAGTGGGGCTGTTCTTACGTTCTTATGGCTGCCCAGACCAGAGCCAGGGGTTAGGATTCGGTGCGTGCTGCCACAGCTGATCCCACCCGCTTGTGGGCCCAATCTGTTCTGCCCTCCTCGCCCCCAAACATCCCCTTCCTGCCTTCATTCCACCCTCCTGCTACCCTCTCCCACCCCCTGTACAGCCTGCCTGTGCCAGTGTGAACTTTCCTGGTCCAGGCAGCTCAAGGATGGGATCTGGCAGGAGCAAAGCTCAAGGATGGGATCTGGCAGGAGCAAGCCGGTGCATGTCCTTGGACTGGTGCACCCTGCTCCTGAGTTGCTACAAAGTGCTCTTATGGCATGTTTGTGACACTTGGAAGTTTGCATAGCAGGCCTGTGCCAGCATAGGGTAAGGTTTGGATTGCGCTCGCAATTTGTGTCGCACAAGGCATACTGTGTGCTTGTTCACTTCCTGTGCCAGGGCATAAGTTAGTCATATTTGTGTCTGTTCTCCTCAGCCAAATGTGACTCTGGAAGGATGTCTCCAGTTTATGCTGCTGTTCCAAGATGGGAAATCTAAGAAGAACCTGGAGCACATGCAGTTCTCTAGACTGGCTTTCAATCTTCTTTTTGTTCATGGCCTTTAAGTCTCTCACAAGGAGATTGCTGTGTTTCAAAAGCCTCCCTCCCCTAATCTCCTCAGGGCTTTTCAGCCTGTTCTGAAGACAATCAAGACAGTTTCAAAGCCCACGTACATACTTTATCTAATCACAACTGGATGGAAGTGCTGAGACAATTGGGTTTTCTGAGCACGCAGTAAAAAAAAAAGCAGTGAATCTAGTGTTTGGAAAGAATCCACACTGAACTCAAACTGCTACTTTATATAACACAGGCCTACAAAACTGAGGGTCAGAAAGTTTTTCCAAAACTTTATGGTGGTTTGATATGAATTTGGGGTGCCGATTTCAAAAATGGCATCTATTTTGCCCTATCACAGTTTTGGAGATATAGTATAGCCTCATTAGTGAATGGTTCAAGCAGCTTTCTCATGAGGAAGCCTACACCATGGCTTCCTCATGAGGAAGCTGCTTGAACCATTCACTAAAGAGGCTATGACATGACTCCAAAACTAGATGTGATAGGGCAAAATGGATGCTAGGAATTGGTGTAATGTGTAAGGAAGCAAAATGTGTGTTGGCCTGTGTAATCCACAAATTTGACTTCCCATTCCTGCCCTTCTTGCGGTGGGGAGACATAAAGCCCTAGCAATCAATGTCAATATACACTTTCTCCATCTTCTCAATGTAAGTGTCCTTATGGGTCATGTTAATTTTCAGTTTGTTCACTACCTCAAGCAAGAAAGGACCTCAGAACCATGTCTGACTTGTTGGAATTCCACTTCACTTTCCCCTGGGCTTCCCTGGGGATAGGAGAGATGTGGAAATGCACAAGTGATATTTTGCAAAGGATCAAAGGATGCTATTTTCAGTGTCAGCCCCACATCCAGGATCTTTCAGTTTTAGAGGCTGATAAATGGAAACGATTAACTATGGGTGGCTTATAACAAGCCTTTGTCATCATATTGTGACAGTTTTCAAATGCTACCACATTGGCAGTTCTTCTGCCGTGAAGAACTTATTCTCTGTGATCGTGTGCTGAGATGGGCCTTATTGGGACTCTTTTTTCCATGGATCTGAGCAGTTGTAAGAATGTGGAAATCGCCTCATCATGTGCTTGGAGATTACAAATGGTACAATAAGCTTATATGTGGCCACCACATGACATGTGAAGCCACAAAATAGAGGGCAACCCTATCCCATGACAAGATGGAAAATATAAAATAAAAAGTATGAATCATACTGTCTATACCAGTGGTTCTCACACATTTAGAACCGGGACCCACTTTTTTAGAATGAGAATCTGTCAGGACCCACCAGAAGTGGTAATGACGGGAAGTGACATCATCAAGCAGGAAAATTTTAGCAATCCTAGGCTGCAATCCTACCCACACTTACTCAGGAGTCAGTACCATCTACTATCATTGTTAAAAGAATATACATAGTAGCTTGTTAAAAGTATAGTTTTGTAACATTTCCCCAAATGCAGTCACATATCATGGCAGCATTAAGTCTAATATATTAAAAATAAAATATTGAAAAGGATGGGGACCCACCTGAAATTGGCTCACAACCCACCTAGTGGGTCCCGACCCACAGTTTGAGAAACACTGGTCTATACACATACCAGAGATAATAACAGTTACCATACTCTCATTAATAGTATGAAAGCAGATTTTAGACAAGAAGCATCTGCACTCCAACAGTCAGTTTATTATAAATAACGGAATGCTGGGAGTTTGTATAGTCCACAGAATGGTGTAATTTACCTAAACTGGACCATGCTGTGATGTGATGTTTGAAAAGTGCTCTAACTGACTTCTGACAAGATCAGAGCTTGCTATCCGGTGTCATTGTTTGTTGCAGGAGGGGTTGAATAGCCTGAGAACAACTGATAACTGGGCAGTGTGTAAACATCCTGGAATTTTTTATTTATGTAGGCAGGTTCAGATAACAACTTGGAATCTCAATTGTGCAAACAGGTTCTGATGAATGAGCAGTTGCTACTTCAACTGTAGCAGTTGCAATGCTATGGAATTCCCTTCCCCTTGACTTAAGAATGGCTCCCTCTCTTGAGACTTTTCCGCGAGGCCTGAAGACCCTTCTGTTTAAACAAGCCTTCTGAATTCTCAGCCTTTTTAAACATCTTTTCAACATCTTTTAATTTTTTACAGACCTGATTCTTTTATGACTTGCTGCTCTATACTCTTTTTACCTTTTTACTACTTGTTATCTGACTAATGTTTTTATGATATGTGTTAATATGCTTTTATCTGTTTTTAAATTGTTAATCTGTTTTTTTATTATGTTGTTTAATCTGTTTTTAACCTGTTGTAAACCGCCTTGAGTCCCTTCGGGGAGAAAGGCGGGGTAAAAATAAAGTTATTATTATTATTATTATTACTTCTACCCAATCTGCACCAAACCCCACCAGTTTGGTGATCAATCACCCAGATTGATGGTACACCTTGCTTGTCCCTTCAGCTGTGGGGTTATGTTGCTTAGCCTTTCCTCCCTCTTTGCTGTCTCTGAGCAGTAGTACCATGTGAGTAGGTTGCTGACTGGCCAGAAAAAAAATGTCCTGGATGGGGCCCTGGATAGGGGCTTTGATTGTTTTGGTTTGGGGGGGGGGGGTTGCTTTCAAACCAGTTTCCACAAGTCATGTTTTAAGCAGCATGCCTTGTGAATAGAGAGCTTTTGTCCAGCATCAGACTTGGCTACGGTGTGGGCTCCACCCATGCATCTGACAAAAGTGCAGGGCTCCAGACTCAGCAAAAATGATTCAGTATCTGGCAATGGTAGTAAGCACCAGTTCTCTGCTAACAACTCAACTATTTATTCCAACTCACTGAAAAAAACCCACTTTGTGAAAAATTGGATTGGTTTAGTAAAAAGAAAAAGAAAAAAAAAGAGGAATTTTATCTGCAAACTGCTTCTAACTCCCCATCCTTCTGGACCTAGGATTGTTCAGGCCTCTGAGAAGATTGTACAGATCCAACCACTCACACTACCTTCACTGACAAAAGTGAAACTGTTTCTGTAGCTATCTCACATTGCCTTTTCATTCTGAGGCCTTCTGAGCTTGCCTCTTTAGGGCCCAATCCTATCCAACTTTCCAGCACTCATGCAGCTGCAATGCAGTCCCGAGGTAAGGGAACAAATGTTCCCATATCTTGAGGAGACCTCTGTGATTGCCTCCCCACCATAGGATGCAGTGCACACCATCTTGGCACAGCTGCACCAACACTGGAAAATTGGATAGGATTTGGCTCTTAAAAGGCAGTTTACAACAAAAATTTCTGGGCTTCACCCCTTTGCTCCATCACCAGTTCTGCTCTAGACTTCACCTGTCAGACTCCACCTAGACATCACCATTTCTTATTTCAAGCGTTGGCAGTATGACACTTGCACCAAAACGATACTGAAAAGAGAGAGTTCATCCCTTCCTTCTTCCCTGTACATACTGCCATAGGAAGCTACCCAAGTCCTATTCTCAGCTCCAGATCCAGAATGACTGATTTGCTAGGTGATTTAAAAACAGCCTTGCTGAACTTTGTCATGTAAGACAGAAGCATTAGGCAGACAATCCATCAGTCTCTCTCTCCAGGCACTTAGAAAGGCTTTACTCAGAGCCAGCAACCCCTCCCTTCACCCAGAGCATGGCTCTGGGAAAGAATACAAAGTGATTATCATTCTTTCATGTACTCAGGGGGAAGGAAGGAATAACTTGCCTTGGAGTGAAGCTGTTCTAAATGCCTGGAGATAGAATGATTGATGGATTGTCAGCTGGCTGCCCTTTCTCACATTAATGAGGCTACTGTTAAATGACGTTTTTCCTTTAATTTAAAGGGCCCTTCTCATTGCGTGGAGATAAAACTGCAGGTGAAAAATCTATGGATTATTAGGTTATACCTGTAGTAATCATGGCTTGTAACCTGTGATGGACTTTTCCTGCATATAGTTGTCCAACCCCCTTTGAAAGGCATCTAGGTCAGGTGACACAGTTTTGTTGCTTTCAACTGAATGCATGGTGGGGCAGAGATGCAATCCCATTCCCCGCCCCACCCCCACATGCATTCAGTCACCAAGGATTTAGAATAGGGCCTTCACATGGCTTCACCATGGTAGGAGTCTTTGGGTCAGACTAGACTGTCTCATTGGTAGCAGTGCAAGCTTCCACCACCACTCCCAGGTCAAGGGGGGGGGGGCTGAGCTGACCACAATTTGTAAGGAAAAAAAGCAAGCAGGGAAGCACTATCACGTACTCCTCATAACCTTATTTTGACCCTTTAAACACAGGGGTTACAAACTACACAGGAAGGGAGATGGAGTGTTTGTAGGCTGGACTGGTAGAGGGTGACTGCACCTTTTTTGTGTGCCACTCTTGTACCTTTTACAGATATAGGGAAAGGAAAAATGAAGCTAACCTGACACTGTATCTTCATGAACAGAAAAGTGTCACTCATTGAAAGCTGTTAAAAACACAGGAGCTCTACCAGGAAAAAGGTAGTAACAGCATTGTTATAACAGCATTTATCCTCACTGTTCCTAATTTGTGTGATTTCTTTCTAGAACAGACAAATGGCTCCCTTTCAAGGTAACCTACCTAACATGGTTGTTGTGAAACAAAATGGATTGTGAACTTGAGGTTGTAATAGAATGCATTTTCTGATTTCTTAGGATAGGGTGAGAAAGAACACTCACAAAATAGGGATCCTAGGGACTAGCACCTTGACTGCTCACTACAGAGGTGTAACTTGGAGAAAGAAACATTGCTGAATAGGCCTGTTGCCAAATAGAGCAACCCTAAGCACATATGATGATATGTAGTCACTCTCCTTGTAGTCATCAGGGGTCAATATCTGATTATTTTCACCTGCTCTCTATCCTCAGTTGATTGGGGAAATGATACCACTTGGTTTCATTGGTTCTCCAGCTCTCAAACTTGCTCTCTGTGCCACTCATCTTGACATATAAAAGGTGGGGAAGAAGAAAGCTTGTGTGTGTTCTTTTTTTGTGGAAAGTATCTGTAGGTAAGAGAGCTGAGAAGGAGGGTCATGGTGTTTTTTTAGTATGCTTTTCTTTGTAATCTGTTCTAGTTTGCTTTTTGTATGCCTATGTTTGCATAGCTAACTTATTGTAACTCTTTGTATCAGTAAGTGTACTAATGAGCCTGTTGCTGTTTGATGTTTTAAAGAAGGACATATAGTGCTCAGTAAATCTTGCATGTGTAGGCCTAATTATTGCTCTATAGATTAAGGTGGTGTTTCTCAAACAGTGGGTTGGGACCCACTAGGTGGGTTCCCATTTGTTTCAATATTTTATTTTTAATATATTAGATTTGATGCTACCTTGGTATGTGACTGCATTTGGGGCAATGTTACAGACCTGTACTTTTAACAGGCTACTATGTATATGCTTTTAACATTGCCAGTCAATGGGACTTACTCCTGGGTAAGTGTGGGTAGGATTGCAGCCTAGGATTGTTAAAAATTTTCTTGCTTGATGACACCTGTGGTCATGACATCACTTCTGGTGGGTCCTCACAGATTCACATACTAGGAAGTGAGTCCTGGTGCTAAATATGTGAGAACCACTGGATTAAGGCAAATACAGGAGGCTTGCCTGTTCTTAGAATAAGAGGACACCTACACCTTAAGACAAGAACTTGCTTAATAAAATACCTTGTTCTAGTACTGTGGTTCCTAAACTTCTAGCTTTGAGACCCACAAAAATAAAGCTTTACCAACTATTCAAGTGTTAGTGGCTATAAGAGTTATTTGACCACAATGCTTCCCCCCCCCCCAAGTAGCAGATTGTTTAACACTGATGTACATAATCTAATCTGTCAGTTTTGTGACCCACCAGAAATTGGGTTGGCACCCACTGGTGGGCCACAGACCCACAGTTTGGGAATCACTGTTCAAGTAGCTATTTACCATAGGATCCTGCCCTTGGAAATAAGTCCAGCATACTGCAATAGGGCTTACGTCCTAGTAAATTGGATTACACTATGTAATGCTGCTTCTGACTGTCCAAGCAAGTTGATTAAAACTGTTATGGAATAGCTCTAGTAGACCTTTCTTCTATAAGTCCTGAGGCGGTCAGGAATTCCACAAGTGCCTTCTCCTGACTCAGTATTCATGTTATACTTGCGCTGGATAACTTGCTGTTCCCTTTTTTTTTACTAGTCTTAACTCCAGGCCATGCACTCCAGAAGCCAAACAAATGTCTCTTTCCTTGATGAGACCAGAGAGGGTGAACTTCAGAGGGTGAGTTCAGAAACTGGCTATGAACAAGAATTTTGGATGCTGCCCAAAATGGCTTCTACAGTGTAGGCTTTTAGCACTCCCCAGTTGACCATCTGGTCCTTTTGAGTCCCTTCCTGCCCAAGGTAGTAGGTAGGAAATGGCTTTCAATGTCGAAGGCAGCATGAGAAGCCTTGTGTTGTGCACTGATCACATGAAGTGTGCCTTGCTAAACATAAAAGTGTGATAAAAAGGGTGTGGGCATCAGGAGAAACAATGGCTGCCTCTTGACTATCTCTCTGCCCTTAAAGGCATTGATCTAGCTACATAAAGTCAGGAACTGCTAAATGATATGAAGCGTGACCATGGCTGGGCCTCTCACTGTGGTTTAGCCTAAAAGGTTTGATTACTTGAAGAAGCTGACTAAAGAACTTCAGTGGCTGCTGATGCTGCCTAAATGGGCAAATCTCCTTAAGTGGACAGCTTCCATAGGGGTAGCCTCTATTGTGCCTTTCTGTGCTCTAGTGGCCATTTCTTCTGCTGCTGAGTAGAAGACTCCAAAGAAAATAACATTTTTCTGTTTGGTTACATAAAAATGTGAGTTGTAATTGGCCAGTGCAAACCTGCTGCAGTTCAAACAGAAGACCAAAAACGTGCCTCAGTGGGGCTAAGAGTACAAAAAGCTTGCTCTCATACAGGCCACGAGAGATCTTGCTTAACAATACTTGCCTGTGACTCGCTCCTAATAATGCATACAAGCTATATAAGTAGGCCTGATGTTGGTGACGGTTATCTATCTCAGCCTTGGCAGCTGCCCAGTGACTAAGAAGGGGTCCTTACTGCTGCCACTCAGGTAGGCAAATGGTGAAAATGGGCACTAGTCACCTGCATGCTTTTCTCTTTGGGAGAAGGTAGGCAAGAGATGTGACAGCTCATTCCTTGCTTGTCTGCTCTTTAAGGGAGGCAGTGGAGGCAAAGATGTTAGCCTATGGGCTTCCCAAAACATGGAATCATATAAATGTTTAATGGAGAACTTGGACTCTTTGCCTGGTGAATATTTACATGGGTTCTAAAGGTTGTTCTGCAGTAACATGGGTACTGAAGGTTGTTCTGGAGAACAAAGTGGTTGCGTTGGAAGGAACATGGCCGAGGATAGGAAGACATGTTGAAACATGAGGTTATTGGATTTATTATGCTTCTCCATGCTTGTGGAGCATTCTGAACTGTTCACCACTCTAACTGAATCTTTCTTCATAGACTTTCTTGAGAAGAGTGGCCAGTATGCCCTTGGTCAGCTCTACCTATGACATGGCTGCCACTGCCTATAACTCAAGCAAGAACAACCACCCCTATGTGAAATACCTTTGCAATGCAGCAGAGAAAGGAGTAAAGACTCTAACGGAGGCAGCAGTCAACAGTGCTCAACCTATCCTGACTAAACTTGAACCCCAAAGTGAGTAGGCCAGGAAAACACTCTAGAGCGGGTTTTTTAGAAGTTACTGCTGTAAAGCAGAAAATGGGTATCCAGGGCCAGCCCATCAATGAAGCAGTGGCTTCATGCAGGGATTTGGTGTGGGAAACTGACCTCTGCTCTTCTCCATTCCTATTTCTGAGCTGGAAAAGGGGGGGGGGTGAAGCAGAAGTGTTGGGCTAGATGGGTCCTAATGCTTCAGCCCTGCCATTCCTCTCCTCCACACTTCCTCTTCTGCCCCATTCTTCTTTTCTAGACCAGGGAGGACCAAAGGATGGCACATCACCCACCAAGTAAGGGAGGGGTAGCATTTGTCTCATTTTGAGTGCCAAGAGATTGTGGATGAACCCTGTGTATAGCCAATGCCTGTTGGGAGGTTAAACTATTGCTGCTTCTAAAATCAACAAAGCTACATATACCTTTTTGAAGACTTACCACAAGTCTTATGATGAGACAAGCTGTAAATAGACACTGCGGCTTGCTATAGCTTTTCATTCTACCTAAGCGAAAGCTAAGATGAGGTGTTATGAGGCTGGGGATTGGTGCTGGCACCTGTCTCCTTGGGGCCCTGGGACACAACCTTGCACTGCCCCACTTACTGTACTCTACCTGCCTCCCTGGTGACATATCAGGCCACCAGGACTGAAGGTCTGTGTTGGCTTGGTCAGGTGGGCTCTCTGAAGGGTGGTAGCCTTTGTGTCAAACATTAGGCGCTTGCCAATCCCTGCTGACTACTCATGTTAGCAGCCCATACTTGATTCCTGGTCACAGGACTTTTCACAGACTAATTTATCGTGGTTCATCTAAGTCTTTAGACAAATGGTTTCTCTTGCAGAGTGGGATTCCACAAGGAGTACTAACAGCATTATTTTGTTAAAATAAGTACTCTTTGTATAGCTAAGAGGCCAAAATGTACCATACAGGGGAAATTGGAATGATACCCACTGTGTTGGCATACAACTTAATTCCACAAGCATGTAACTTTGTTATACCATTAAATTCTCTGGCCATGTTTCCTGTCTCGATGTCAAAAGGCACTATCTGAATTCCAGTGAGTTTACAGGGACCAAAACACCTTTCAGAAGTATCATTCAATCCTGCAATTTACATTTAATTGTAGTGTGAAAACACTTCTGAGCTGCTGATATTGTTAGGGCTTTTAATTGAACTTGTAAACTAGACTTCAAACCTAAAACTTGAACTCTGTAGTTAGTAATGAGTTATTACTTTAGGTGGGAGGTGAGTCTGTGTCCAAATGAGGATTTGGAACTCATTGGGAAATTTTGACCATCTGTCTATTGGCTTAATACAGCAGAAACAAAAAATGTACTGACTCTGTTTTCTGTAGTTGCAGCAGCCAGTGAGTATGCTAATAAGAGCCTGGATACTCTAGAGGGGAAGCTGCCAGTTCTTCAGATGACAGCTGACAAGGTAACACTCTCCATTGCTTGATGTGACAACCTGTGCAGGGATGAGACCTTCCACTTTGGAAAGCCATGGAAGTTTAAGGGAACAGCTAGGATGTTGTGGATGCATTCTCAACCAAGCTCTCTCCATGTGGCTCAAATAATGGAATCTGATTTGGCTCATGTCCAAAAGAATGGGATGACATCACATTGTATGGGGATCAGGCGCAGGAGAAACTTGCATAGATGGAACGTGTGTCTGTCTGTCTTAGGTTGCCTGTGACACAAAGGAGATGGTGTCGGCCAAAATGGCAAGTGCCAAGGATGCCATTGCCAGCAAACTGTCTGGAGTTGTAAACCTGACCAAAGAGGCTGTGCAGGGCAGCATGGAAGCAACCAAGTCTGCTATCAGCCATAGTCTGACCTCTGCTGCAGCAACCAGAGTGGGCAGGATGGCTGTTGGTGGTGCTGAAGCAATGCTTGGGATGTCTGAAGAGCTGGTAGACAAATACCTCCCCATTACAGATGAAGAACTAGGTAAGGAAAGATCAACTGTCTTGAAAGTGAGCTTTGCTGAACTCTATTTTAGCAATCTACCTCTTGTCACTATAGGGTGCTTCTGGCCAGGTACCTTGAGGAAAGGTAGAGAGGAAAATGTGCTATTTCCCAGTAACCACTGTAAGATTAATATACCACTTTCCAATGCAAGTTCAGAGTGGTTTGCAGAGAAAACAAATAGCCTTCCTAGAGCACACTTGCTCATGGGAGTGTTACTGGGTTCAGAAGTGGCCCAGCTGCCATCTCAAAACATCAACATGTGGTAAAAAGCAAATGCAATTGGCCTAGACTGGTATGAAATAGCAGCCTCTCCAAGGTACAGTACCACCTGCAATCTGTTGTCTATCATGAGACACAGCTGTGCCTGGCCCACCTCACCACAAGTGGAGAAGACTGGTGCAGCAGCCCAAACCTTATCCTTCAAGAGAAGTGCAGGCTGGGGAAGAAGATATAGAAGACAGACCATGAGGCAACAATAAGTTGAAATCTCTCCCTAGTAGTGGGGTTGGTCAGTTGGGGGGGGGGGGTTTGCAGGTCACACCAGATGACACCACTTCTCACTGAAACTTTTTAAATCTTATTATTTTTAAATAATACCATGTTATATCAATCAATCTTTAATTTCATGCAGAATGCAATGAAATTGCATTGAAATCTCTTCTATTGTAGTTATAGCCCAAAAGCCAGTGGGCAATGGGGCGATGGTACATCACCATGCCCACTGCCTGGGAGGCAGTCCATCATACGGGTGATGCAAACCCTAGTGACACCACTACTCCCTAGCTACTAAAATGACTGTGGCAAGCTGCACAGCAGCAATTCTTGGAGGCAGAAATCCCTTGGAAAAAGGTTGATCTAGACGGCAAATGGCTCAAGTGAGCGTGTATGTGTAAATGGCGTTACAAATGCCCTTCTTGTTGCAAAAATAAGAGCAGCGATAGAAACCAAAGTGTTCGAGGAGTTTGTATGGAGGAAAGCAATTCCTGGGAGCACTGAGCAACCCAAGGAACAGCCATCTTGTGTTGACATGTTCAAAGGTCCTTTGCACATTCCAGTTTGTATGTGGCAACAAACTTTTTCAGTTGCTTATAGACCTCTTGCAGTCAAATACACAATGCCAGTTATTAACATAGTTAATGGGAGCTGCCAGCAACTTCCCTTGGACTTTACTGCAGTATTACCGGACACTTGAAAGCTGGATGGGGGTTGCAAAAGCTCCATAATATCCTTTCTGCTACCAACTGAAAATCTTCACTAGGGTGATTGGTGGGACTGTCTGCCCACAGTTCAGTAGTCCTGATCGGATTCCAGGAATCTGGAAGCATCACACCTGACACCATGTGATATGTTAGGAGTTCAAACGCATAAAGGCCCTTGTGATTGAAAAGTGTAGTGTATTGCCAAACAGATGTGAATTCAGGTGAAGATCCCACTGGCCTGTTGAGCTTTGCTGTCCCCCTTCCCCAGAAGTTTGGGAATTCTCTGCAAACTCCTATGTTCCCTATAAGGATGCTTCTCTAACAAATCTCCACAAGCAGGTCACTGTAGGTGGGTGTCCATGCAGCTGTCTAATCCCAGGGGTGGGATACTATTTGCACTTATATTAGTATAGATGCTAGAAGAAAATTCTTCTTCTAATGAAGGTTCTCTGGTACCAACATGTCTTGCATCTAATGAAGGTTATCTGGTACACACCTGCATTCTTCATACAAGCTGCATTTAATGTGTAGAACTGACCAAACTATACTGTAAATTCAGTGATAGAAAACACACTTGGACCAGAGCAATACATCAAGTATGCCCAAGAGTCCTGTTAACTGTATTTGTGGGCCAGGCAAAGCTTGGAGTGGAAATCTATGTTCTGTGCATACAAAGGATGCATCAAGGCTGCCCTCTGCTGATCCCTCACAGAAATCTGGTTCTATTCTTAGCTGAACTTGCAGAAACTCTTGAGGATGAAGATGTGGTTCCTGTGCAGGAAGATGAAGATATGGCTTCTATGCAGGAGGAGGAGGAGGTTCTTATGCAGCGGAATGGAGTTTTGGTTCCTGTGCAGTATGAAGACTTGATTGCTGCGCAGCAGCGTAAACAGAAGGCATATCTAGTGCGACTGGGGTCTCTTTCAAACAAACTCCGCAACAGGGCCTATCAGCACTCCCTAGCAAAGATGAAATTGGCCGGACGGAACATTCAGGATTCTCTCTTCCAGCTTCAGCAGACTATGAACTTGGTAGGACCCATATCTCCAGCCTTGGGATGATTATGACTTACTGAAAATTCTCAAGAGTAAAAGGGCATAATCTAGAAAGTTAGAATGAGCTCAGTCCGACTTTTAAGTGGGATGGAACTGAACTATGAACTAGGAGCCAGCCATAAGATTAAATGCTTTCAGACTGCATGGCTTGTATCCATGTACCCTAATGAACTTAAAAGAAAGTTGGGGGGAGGTATTAGGATTATGCAAGTTCTTCTTGGTCACTTTCTGAGCTTCAGAAATGTAACTTTGCAGGTTGGGGCTAAGCAGGAATGGCTTTTGTGTTCTGACACCTGAATGGGGGCAATTCTGCTGTCCTGAATGCATCTCTTCACAAAACCTTGTGTGTGTCCCATCACTGCCTTGTTGTCTTAGCCACTTAAGGAAGTGGTGGTGGGTGAAGAAGTTGGCCACCTTACTGTAGGCTGTGGCACTACCTCCTTGCTCATCCTTCCAGGCAACCATATCTTCAAACAGGACCATGAGAAGGTGGTACTAGAACTAAGGGTAAGGGGGCTGGATCCACCTCTGCTTCTCCCGCTGCTGATTGTGTAGCTGGGAAATTGACAGCAACCATTTTCTTCTTTCCAGAGGGTTGCTGCTGTCCCAATCCTCTTCCTGTTCACTGATCTGTGGGAAGTGGATCAGAGAGCTGACTGGCTTGACAGGCTAGAGAGAGGTGGTAGGCAGGTATAGGGCACCCCACGTCAGCCTATGCTTCACTGCTGGGCCAGTCTTGGGGCTCAGGAATGTTTCCATGGCTCTACTTCTGCATATAAACATTACAAGGCAATCTGTCCTCCAGAAATGTTGGGGAGCTCTTGAAGATAGTGCTAGGTGGGCACTTCTGCTTGATCTGGTTAGCAGATACTCCATCTGACTGGCAGAAAGTAAACTGGGATTTGAGTGACTTGCAGTACAACTGGGAAGGTTCAACAGACAACATTGGCAACGGAGGCATTCTAGATTAAGGTGGAGAGGAAGGAATTGGAAGTCTTGCAGGTTAATATGGGCAACTGCTGCTCTACTTGGTCCTTTATTTGGTCCTTTTTCAGATTGAACATTCCAAGCAATCTGTAGATCAGAAGTTCCAGGAGGGCCAAGAAAAACTTAGTCAGATGTGGCTGGAATGGAGCAAGACCAACCCAGATGCAAAGCAACCCGGATGCAAAGATGTGGCACAGCTAGAGGTATGTCTCGTAGGGCACAATCCTAACCAACTTTCCAGCACTGGCATAGCTGTGCCAGTAGGGCAGATGCTGCATCCTGCAGTTGGAGGGCAGTCATGGATGCCTCCTCAAGGTAAGGCAATGTTTGTTTCCTTACCATGGAGTTGCATTGCCCTTATGTCAGTGCTGGAAAGTTGGTTAGGATTGCAGCCTCAGTGATTCCATCATGGTCATGCAGGTGTTCTGCCCATCTGGTGATTCTTGAGTTTAACTAATTTCTTAGTGGTATTCAACCATTCATGGAAACCAACAACATGGCTATTTGACAGGCATTCCAATCAACAAGTGAAAATGTTCAAATACCTAGGAGTCCTATTCCATTTTAGACACTTGTTGACTGTGCATCGCCGATCAGCAATCCATAAAAGCAGTATAACAGCTCAAGCAATCGGTCATTTTTTTTAATGCTTGGGGGAATTCCTTCATACCTGCAGCACTCCAGACATTTAATGCTAAGGTAATAGCACAGCTCCTCTATGAAATACCCATCTGGATCTCTGCCTTTTGCATCATGGTCGAGAGGATTCAGTCTCTCTTCCTATATAAAATCTTTGCAGTACCTCAGTGTGTACCTTATGCTGTTTTATGTCTGGAAGCTGGCCAAAATAAAGTGGAGACTTTAGCTTGGCTTGGCTTCCCAAACACTGGTTCAGAATTTGGTTCTGCTGCAACCAAGGACCACCTATTGAAAAGTATTTGAGAAGACTCTTTCTGCTCCCCAGGTCTTGTCTTACTTAGTAAAAAAGTTCAATCTATAGGGCTTTCCCTGGATTTGTTGGGCACAGTGCCATGGGCCATCGTGTTTAATACCTTATGTACCCAGTTAAGGGACAATGAAAAACAAGAGCTTCTAGCAGAGGCCAAAAAACCTGCTCCCCACTTCACTTTGGATTATCCTGGGCAGTTGATTCTGGTAGCAACTATTTAAATTTCCTAACAAAACCACAGGAACGAAGAGTGTTTTCTCTAATCAGATTCAATGCTTTCCCCTAGAATGAGATGAAAGCCAGGTTCAATGCTCAACATTCCAAAGTATGTCGTTGTGGTTCAGGTTCTGTTGAGACACCCCCCCCCCATATTTTATTAAACTGTGATTAGTATTCTGACCTGCGGAGCCACTATTCTTACCCTTTTAAAAAATCTTTTAATGGATTTGAAATTGACGTGGTTAGATATTTACTAACTGGTAGAAATGAGGTTTTAACGACCATCACGGCAAAGTACTTCTATTGTATATACTCAAGAAGTTGAGTCTATTGTACATGGATAAATTTCTGTTGAACATCCTGGTTTTATTGTTAATGCCAATAAAGGTTTTTGAATTTGAACTATTTTCTTGGTTCAGCAGGTAGAAACCCAAAGCATGTTCTGCAATATGGCCTGCACTATAATCTGCGCTATGATCTGCAAGCTGAATACCACTTACCAGAGTCTAGTCTCCAGCATCCAAGGATTTCCTGCCAGCCTACAGGATAAGGTGCAGCAAGTTGGCCAAAGCACTGGAGAACTTCATACTACCTTCTCTACTATTGGCTGCTTTCAGGAACTCTCCAGCACCCTTCTGGCCCAGAGCCGTTGGAAGGTGCTAAAGGCACAGAAGTACATGGATGAACTGCTAGAGTACGTTGTGCACAACACTCCTCTGTCCTGGATGGTGGGCCCATTTGTCCTTTCTGACAAGCCACTTGCTGAAGGCGTCAAACCAGATGAGAGAGAATAATGCTGAAACTTATTTGCAGCTTTCACACTGACTTTTGTTTCTGTAGATGTCTGCACTGCCCTTGATGGGGAGAAGAGCCCTCTTGTGGCAACTTGAAGTAGTTCTTGCCTATATGGTGCTTGACTTTCATGTTGGTGTAAAATGGCACTGGATTTAAAACACTAGAGTACAATGGGCAATACTAAAATGGTAGCTGTGAGTAACTTGGCCAAAACTAGCTATGTTACAGGAGTATTCTGTGCTTTCTATTGGTCAGTGATCAGTGTGTTTTTTCTGGAAAAGTCACAATAAAAAACTGCACTTAAGTTCTGGTCTTCAGTCTCAACTATGACAGATGAAATGAGACATCTTGGCTTATCAAGCTGTTGCTCAGCAAACTGGTGGACCTGGGGCAGTGGAAGGGTGGCCTCCTGCAAGCTTTAAAAGGATGTTGTGCTCAGCAGGATTTCATTGGGTATTCCCCTTGACTAGTGTAGTTCATGGCATGTAATGAACATAGCATGGATGGCTTTCCAAGTACAGGGGAGGGGACAAAGAGAAGCTGCCCAAGGGATATAGCTCAATTACCAAACTTGTGTTGGAGCCCACAAGCTCATGTGATACAGCTGCAAACTCTTGTTTCTACGATGTCTGTGGCATCTCTGGATATTTGCATGGGCAAAAGCGTATTACAAGAAGAGGCAGGAATTTTTTCAAGGCAGATCCTTGGAGGCCCTGCAGTCCCAAGAGACTTCAAGATCTTAACTTGCAGCTCCTCCAACAGTTTTCTCTTCCCTTAACATGAGGGGCCTCGTGTTAACAGTAGCAATGTTTAGTACTATCACCATATATGGCTTTTCTTTTTTACTACCCACAGAGAGGCATGATCTATTACTCAGCAAATGACTCTCACTGTTGACTTTAGCCCAATATTAAATTGCTGCTGCACTACAAAGCAGTTCACACAAGTGTGTAATTGGGTATTTTATGTAAATACAAATGCAATCCATAGCTTAAAGCCATGGCACCCAAGTACTAGTGATGGGGAAGTAATGTCCTCAAGGTGTATCTGGGGAGAAATGTGATCACATAGCAGTAGCATCCTGGGTTTAAAGAGGTATGACAAGTCGTTGTGATACAATGGGACTAACCAAGATGAGGGTAGCAATGGCAACAGAAGATGGCTGTATTTTCCAAGTTTGGCTGTTACTTTGAACTGTCTTCTTTGAAAGGATAATCCTTATGGCATTTGAACCTACAGGGAAAGAGAGTGAATAGTTGAGGGCAACCCCTTTAACAAGGCATAGGATAGCATGTCTTAACTTTAGGGCACAAAATCACACTTGTTGCATTAGCTGGGAACTGAACCTGGGCCTCCCACGTGGCAGGCGAGAATTCTACCACTGAACCACCAATGCACAAAAAGCTCAAAATAGGAAAAGAAGGAACCATGGTGCACTGTTTCCCAAACTGGGTCAGGACCCACCAGTGGGCCACAAGCTGATTTTTGGTGGGTTGTGAAGTTTTTGAAATATCTTTGTAAGCACCCTTGCCTGGTTTGCAGAATGCTACCTATAGTAGGAGAAGTGACAATTTAAATTGGGGGTATGAAGGTTACATTTTCTGATTTTGTAGTAACTAGAGTGCTGCAGATAACATGTGAAACCAGTTTCAGCCTTTTGACCAGCCTGGAAATGGCTAACTGCACACCATGCTCTTCAGTTCAGCCTCCTAGGTACCCTTGAATGACTGTAAAGGTTTGGAGGAACAGTCCTTTGGGAGTTTCTAGGGAGAGTCTAGCAACTGTCTACATACAGATACTATACATAGGGTCTCCAGCAGCCTCAGAAGCACAGGAACCCTATTAAAATTTTGTTCTAGACACTTGTTTTAGTGGGGCATGACACTAGACACTTGTCATGTGATACTTTTCTTTCTTAAAAGTGAGTCCCAGTGTTAAGGTTTGGGAAGCACTGGCATAGGGCAAAGGCCAAGCATACAAAAAGGTTAATGTTGTATACTAATGAGGAAGGATTTGAGGCTGGTTGTTTCCCAGTTTTACCTGATGATCTATAGATCATCAGGCCTGTAGGGTTTTTTGTGGGATGCAGATACACTGTGGATCTGGCATACTTATTTCCTCCAAAGCAAGCTCACTAGTTACAACAGGTTTGTTTCCAACTCATTTTTCAGCTTTGCAATTACAAACATGGTACAGTCATTCATGTGTACCACCTCTTATGACTGCTGACTCTTGAAATTCAACCTGCTAGGTTCAGCTAGTCGGAACACTGGGTTCAGTGGCAGAATTAGGTCGCAGCCTTAGGGGTCAGAAGGGTTAATGACTTTCTGGATGTTGCTGGAGATTCCTGCTTGATTTTGGAAGGGGTGTTTACTATATCTAGTCTATGGTCATTGGATTCTCTAGCTTTGTTCAGGGCCTAAATTACAAGAAGCCACTCACCCATCTGGTGCACAGATCCTGTGTCTCTTGGTGAAGCCGAGTAGAATTTCCATTTCCTCTTGGCTCAGTTCAAAGTCAAATACCTAAAGAGAGGATTTCCCCACTGTTCAAGTTACGAACTGCCCAGACTGTTAATTAGGTTCTCTTTGCCAGAAGGGACCCTATTTCACAACCAACTGACATAAATGCCTATTCAGCAAATGAAAAGCTAGGTTCATATGTCTGAGCAGCTTCCATGTTAACATGAATAGCAAGTAGGCACAAAGGGGGTGGGGCTTCAGGTATCTGCAGTGTTCAACCATTCCTGTTGGGTGATGGCAATCTCTTAGGCTTCCATTAAACGGGGATATCACACTGTCTTGTCCTAAAACTAATGAAAGAGGCTTGTAGTGGAAGCAGCAGGGCATTTTATAGCATATAACTGTAGTAAGACACAAAGGGTGTAGTGAACATGATTTGAATTAAACAGGAAGATGGTGAAACACTGTTGCTTTTCTGTATGTCAAAGCCTGAACTGACCAAGGCTTTCAGACAAGCTGCCTCCCCAAGCACAATTTCATGTGTGTGTTACTGCATGTCTACTTGGCTTAGCCACCCAAGGAGAGGGGTGGGAGCTAAAGCCTCCTTCCCATCAACTGCTCTTCATGCAACCTCTGAGTGAGTCCTGCTTGAAATGAATGCCCCACTCTTCATTTTGAACAAGGCCTTTAGGGAGGACAGAGGCTGTGCAGAGGGCAGCCAAAGGGCTGACTCTTCTACCTTGCTGCCTACTTGATTGCTTTCCTAAGCAGCTAGGCTGGCAGGGAGATGAAGAGATGGTCACAACAGGTTTTCCCCTTCCTTCAGCATGGAGAAGGGGGCTGTTGCCCTCCACATACACCTCCCTTTAAGCAAGCGGGGCACCAACTGGAGTGCATCCAATGGTGGTGCAGGGTGACCTTATAGCTCAGCCACAGGCTTGCCTAGTGTTTTTTCAAACTTTTTTTGGTTGAGGAATCCTTATAATGTATTGCAACGTCTTAAGGAACCCTCCATGGGTACTGCCCCTAACCACAACAAAGAAAACTTTCAGAATTCAAGATGTAACCAAGAGCCCTCATTAGAGGGCATCTGAACATAGTGCTGCCCTTGAGGACTGTCAGGATACTACAGTTTGTGTATGTGGTCATGGAGGTATGATAGTGCATTCAAGGTTTTTTACCATCAAAAGCTTTCATGGCTTGGAGTCAGGGTATGTGAAGGGCTACCTTCTCCCCACGTGACAACCTGTCCCCTGAGATCATGGGGTGGGGGCTGTCCTGCATGTGCCACCACTGACTGATGTCAACCTAGCTTAATGAGGGGGAGAGCTTCTCTGTGGTGGCACCACAACTTTGTGGAACTGCCTCCCAAAAGAGTTAAGACTATCTCATCCTCAGTGACCTTTCTTCTTCAGATGAGAGCTGAAGACCTTGTTTAAGTCCATCTTCCCCCTTAAGGTTAACTCCCTTCCTCCCAAAGCTGTTACCTCATTTCTATTACCTTGTTTATGTCAGCTGTATTTTAATACTTCTGTATTCCTTGGTTTTTATTGTATTAGTTATACTTTATTGTACTGTTTTGATTGTGAGCCACCTTGGACATCTTAGTTTTCCTTTGCTCTTTATCCTTTGCTTGACCCCGCCCATCCTAGGCTAAATTCAGCGGTTTTCAAACTCTCAGTGAGTTTGAAAACCGCTGTAAATCCTTGCAGGGGTGGGGGGGAGGTGGCAGGGGGAGAAGGCAGCAAGACAATCTCCAGGATTAGTTCGCTCAGAGGGCTGCAGGAACTGGGATGTACTCACCAGTCCATGCAGCACTGTCCTGGGGCTGTGGGGAGCCCTGAGTGAGCGCCTGCAAGGCTCCCCAGCATGCAGAAAGTGAAAGTGGAGCGATTGTGCTTCGCTTCCGATTTTGCATCACAAATCCCCAGTCTGAATACCACTGGCTAAACTGCTTGGCTGATGTGTAATTTAAAATACCATGACACACACACAAGGGGCATAATATTTAAAACACAACCCATACCCTGAAATGTCTGAAACGTGGTCCAGCTTTCCCATTGCTGCTTTCATTTCTGGTTCTGTGTCTTCGCCTTTTCTCTGTCCCCGATCTACGAAAGGGGTTTTTTCTACAGAGGCACCTTTACTCCCAAATCTGGATCAGAAATGGTCATCTATTTGCAACCCTGGAGAGCTATTACTACCAAGTGTAGACCATACTGAACTCAGCAGATCTGACTCAATGGAAGAAAATGATATATGCTCATTAGAATTTATGGATAGAGGTGTTTGAAAACTGTATGATTTATTTTATTCAGAAGTAATCCAACTGTATTCAGTAAGACTCTTAGGCCCAAATCCTAACCAACTTTCCAGCACTGGCATAGCAGAGCCAATGGGATGTGTGCTGCATTCTGCAGTGGGGTGGCACTCACAGAAGCTTCCTCAAAATAAGGGAATGTTTCTTCTTTCCCTCAGAGCTGCATTGCATAGGAAGTGGGTTAGGATTGCACCCTTAGTGTGTAATCCTAGCTTATTCACAGGAAACAAACACCTTGACCTATGTAACTCATTAATTTTGAAAAGAGAAGGCAGCCAAGGGAAGTTAGAGCAGTGGGGATGGGACTGCTCACCAACTCATTTTCTTCTTTGGACCAGTACTAGTCTGCTTTAAAAGGCTGCTTCAAATCTGGTGGAGCAGATTGGGACAGTTCTGTTCAGCCCCAGAACTCCTGGGAGCTCTCCATAGAGAACCTGTTCTAGCCTAAGTAAATTTCTGTTTTGTTGCATCTGGTGGAAAAGGCACACCAGCTCCTGTGGCTTTAGTTGAGAAAGTGAGATCCACAGCATTGCAGTAGATGCTCTTGGCCTCTCCAACTTAATACAGTGAGACTGAAGAAAAGGTACAGAAAGGCTTACTTCAAAATTCTCTTGAATGCGATGTGGAGTAACTGACTTGGGAATGACACTCACATTTCTCTGGATCTGGAGCCGGATTAAAACCTATGGAAACAAGAGGTCATGAAGGTTAAGTGATAATAACAAGAAATGAAAGTACCCTTTTCCATTGCTTTATTCAAAGCTCCAATGCAGAATCAGAAAAGTCAGAACATACTGTAATAAAACATGACAGCATGGTGGGTGAAAAACAGCCTGAACAGGGTGATCTGTATCATACAACTAGGAGGTGACCACACATTTTGGCCTAGGGTTGTGAATTTTGCATGTACATACCAAATTCAAACATTATGCCCATTTGAAGAAATCCAGTGGTCTGGGTGGTTGTTGGGGATACTGGAGGCTGACAAAGGGGAATATCACCCATTGGTTAGAACTCAGTGCACCCTGTCCTGTTCTCTGCTTTTTTGATTTACTGGGTCACAAGATAAATAGGGAGAAATTGTTGGATATACTCACTGCCACCACATGTGACAATGTAAACAAGGCCGAAAGGGGGGCTATCTGGGGGAAAAATCTCCCCTCCCAGGAGAGTACAGAACCCTGTGGTTTTTATTTGAAATCCAATCACAATAGCACTCATGAACGATCAGATGTAACAACCCACAGAATTAGAAGCGAACAAGGACTAGGCTGACAAAATATAGCCAGTTAATTAAGTTCCCAAAAGAATTAAAACCAGCCAAAAGAAGAAGAAGCAGGAGAAAAGTAGGCTAGTGAAAAGTGCCTGACCTTGTCCAGATGGAGACAAGAAGATAGCTTGACAAAATTGGATACATTAACTCGTAACACCCAGTAGAGGGAGCTTGGTAATAGCATAAGAGAAAAGAACACAGAACCTCAAGGCTTGCTACTTCAGTGAAGCTTGCAGGCAGTAACCAACTCAGCCCACCCCACACCTGGGGCAAAGGCCCCCTGTACAATGCCGCCCACCCCACACTCACCAAGCACGACAGAGTCTCGCATGATTCTAAGACTGACTGGGGAAGTGTTCTGAGGCTTCCCCGCAGTCTTAAACTGCACCTCTGGAAAACCAGAAGTACAGTTTCTGATTGCATCCGGAGCCTCAGTAAGGCTTCCTGCACGGTCCTAGTATCGTGTGGGCTCAGCACCTGGGGCATTTGCCCTATTTGTCCAGTGCTAGGTCTGCAGATGCTTGCAGGTTGTCTTGAGTGGAAAGAGTGGAAGAAAGGAGTGGAAGGAACAAGCAAAACAAAATTAATTTCCTTAATGCATCTAACCAGAAATACAGTCCTTATTACTAGCTAGTTATGGTATCCCAAGAACGCTGGCCTTTAACACATGCTGGGGATAAGCGGGTGTGCCTTCTGTAAACCAGCAGCTGGTCTCAAAGGCATACCTGACAAAACACACCCAGAAATCTTTGTGCTTTATCTTAAGACCTAGATTTGATGATGCCACAAGGCAGCGCTTCCCCAAACTTACCTTTGTTGTAACACCCCAGCACCCTGAAGGAACTAAGTGGTGATGACGAGATGATGCAATTGCGCAGTGATGTCATTGCCACATACTTATAGGTGAGGCCGAATGCAAGCCTAAAACTAGCGATAAGGAGGACAGGGCAGAAGGGATGGCTTTTTCAAGTATGCGCAAAATGCTTGCAGTCGCTCTGCCCGCCATGTCAAGTGGCCACTGCTTGTAGGCATGTGCTGCGGTCTCGCTGTGAGGCAGTGGGCCTTCCATTACGCCCCAGTGAAGGCCTCACAATGCCCCAGGGTCACAACACACACTTTAGGAACTTCCACTATAAGGTCATCACATTGGATGAGGGTGAATCATCTGAACCACTCTATCCCACTCATTTTCTTAAACTTGGCTGTCCAATCGGCAGTAACATGCCAATCTTAGTAGAAAGGTTTGCTAGGAACTCCTTTCTCTGGGGGGAAGCCTGACACAGAGAAAGAGCAATACACATCCAGCCAAATGTGGCAGTTTGGGAATGGCAACAAAGACCCTCAAAGAACTAGAAATGTCCTATGTGCCTATTAGGAAAAAACAGGCACAACTTGGGGGGAGGGAATAAGGCATTTATCACAGAGATAGGATGTAGAGGAGTAGAAAAGCATGATTTTGCTTCTCCCCCAAGAAGAAAATATAATCAGATCCAGGCCTGTCTTATGAAACAATGTTTCATATGACCCACCACACTCTCATGTGAACAAGCGAAATACTTTACCAGGTTGTTATAAGATGCTATTACTTATACTGTATATATTTTACTGAGAGGCCACACCTGAGCAGAAGTTTTATTGTGGTTGTCTGCAATTTCTTTGATCTTGGGGTCATCCAATAGAGAAGAATCCCCAGGTTTGGACCTAGAAAAGCAGAAAACATATTTTAAGCGTTCTAAGCCACATTGCTTCAGTGCAATCCTACGCGTGTCTTCTCACTGAATTCAGTGGGACTTACTCCCACGTAAGCGTGCACAGAATTGCAGCCTGTGTCTTATAACTTTTAAGAAATCAGATCACGTTGCTGACAGGTTCTTGATCCTGAACCTATTATTAATTCAGTAAGAAGCAGGTGGTTGAGTATAAAATTCTGTAAGAGTTTCATGAAATTAGTGGTTCTTCATGCCAGTCTCGCTAACAACATTAATAAAGATACCTTAAAGAAATAATATTTATGAAAACTTGCAAAGCTTCCTTACCATGGCCAGTTGGGGGCTCCAAGGGGACAATACGCAGTTACAGAAATCCCTTTCGAATGGCAGAAATCAATCAGCTCGTGCTGAGGCAGGTATGGGTGACTCTCAATCTAGAAACAACACAACTATTTTCAGCATTTAGGCACACAAGGATAAAGCAATGTTTGCTGGGTCTTGCCAGTGATCTACTGTGTGTGGGTCACGTTTTGTGTGTACTGTTCTTATGTTGCATTATTGGCGCACTCAAAAGAGGTGTTCTGCACATACAAACCAGCATTACATCCCATTAAGTGTGTGAGTAAAGAAGGGCACATCAGGTTTTCTGCTCATTAACATGCCCTGTTTTCAAGAAATATGGGAGAAGGAGTGCATATACTGCTGGCTACCAAAACAACACATGAAGATTCAAAGACCCACAATCCTGAGCTGTTCAACCAACACCACAAGGACTCAGCAACATACCTGGTTATTCACAGGCTTGTATTTTAACCCTGGTTTGTTTAAGAGCTTCTCTATCTGTTCACAGTTAAAGTTAGAAATTCCAATGGATTTCACCAGACCTGCATCCACTAGTTCCTCCATAGCCTATGGGGACAAGAGAGACACAATCAGTTAATGATGCAGGCAAACGTATAGGGCCAAACAGGATAAATAAATAAATCAGAACAGTTCAGCTTTCACAGTGCAAAATAAGAGGTTGTGTCTATGAAAAATCAGGCAGAATCTGCCAGGAGCATATCCCACACATGAGTCACTGTAAGAAACATGATTTGCTTACAAATGCAACTCTGTACTTGTGCAACTTCCTGCCATTTCAGCAAAGCTTTTAGAGATGTTCTTAGTGAATGTGACCATCTCAACATTCGCAAGTGCCTGGAGCAATCGCCTATCATAATGAAAGACGTATCATTTCTAGCGTAGAACCACAAGCATTTACACAAGCATGGAAGTCAAAGTACCCCACTTACCTCCCAAGTGTCCAGAAAATCTGTATCACTGGCCAGTATCATACCATTCTCATCTTGCGGCAAAAACTCCTCTCCAGCCTGTCATAAGTAAGAGAGCTTAATGACATACACCAGTGCTTCCCAAACTCCTACAAGAGAGGTGGGAGCCCTGTAAATGTGTGCAGGGGAGGGGCTATGGCAGCAACATGATCCCCAGGATCATGCTGATACGGGGGATGGAAGGGTTGTTTTTTTTACTTTTCTCCAGTCAGCCCCAGAATCCTGGGGGGTCCAAGGGGTCTGGGGAGCCCTCTGCAGGGCTCCCAAACTGCTGAACATGTTAAAAAAACAAACAGTCAGGCACTCTTCTGGTTTCACAACAAAAACCAGAAGTGCCCATTTTTTAAAGAGGCTTGGGGAGCCTTGTGGGGGGCTCCCCAGACCGGGGGGGGGGTGTCTGGTGCTGCCTGGAGGTAAACACCCCCCATCCCCAGCAGCAGCCTGATCCTGGGGATTGCATCACTGCCTTCCCCCCACTCCACTCCTTAAAGAAGCAGGGATAAGTGCTTCCCTGGGTGGCGAGTCATGACCCACAGTTTGGGAACTGCTGACATACACTTTAACCTAACATTTTGGATGGAGATTACTGTCACCAGTTAAGATCTTTCCTGAATCAATTTTCTAAAACAGGTTTAAGTAAATATCACATCCATTGATTGGAACAGATCTATTCATGGTGTAATTGATGTTGCCAGAATTCTTGTCAGGGTATTTTGGTCTGTGTTCCCCTTTATAGCTTTGAAGTACAGCACATTATTGCCTTATTTGTTAACCACTACCTAGGTGTGAAGGGCTTTCTTCCCATCATGGCCACAAACATTCCCCTCTTCTATACAATAGGGCTCTTAACACAGGTCTGAGATTATAAATGATGGGTTGTGTGTAAGAAGCCAACACCCAATTAACCCATTTTTGCCCAGCCCACAGGTGTACACATTTGGTCCCTGTTGCATATATGCAACATTGGGCAGAAATGGCTTAATTCACTGCATCTGGATATTATTTGTTTACTTATTCATTTATATATCACCATCATGGTGTTTTACAACAGAAGACAGGTCCCTGCCCTTAGAGACTCATAGGAGCAACTTGAAATTGAACATAATCATTATAGAAGAGACCAAAGTGGAAAGGTTGGCCACCCCCAGTCGAGAGTATTGGATGCCTGACAAACAGAAGAGACCTTCCAAGGTGGCTGGAGGTCTGACTATGTCTCTGATGATAGTAAAGGATTCACAAGTCAGTCCAGGCCTGAGAATTTAAAGAAAAAGTGACCGTACCTTGAATCCCATGGGCCAGTGCATGAGGTAGAGGTCCAGATAATCCAACTTCAGAGATGCAAGCGTTTTTTGGCACGCTGGCTTCACCAGAGATTTCTCATGATACGTACACCACAGCTACAAAGCAACCAGCATTGTTTTCCAAATAAGTGTCTAAGAATTACTTTGGGGGCCTTCCGATCATCCTGTGAAATCCCATATATACAGAATTTAACTGATTTTCTTTGCCATTTTTGAGCTGCTATAAGACAGTCTTACTTTGCATTTTCATGAAGAAAAAAATATATTGTACATGCACTCAGAGCCACCTTTGTTCTCTAATTGCACACAGAGGGTCCTTTGCATTCATTTCCAAAGGAGCATGGAACATCTTTTGTGAATGAAGAGTGCCATATGCATGGTGTTGGAGAGTGCATTCTGAGCATATCATTTTTTGATAGTATGGTATATCATTTTTATTCAGTGGCGACACTAGGATTCGTGTCACCCAGTGCAGGAGGCCTGCTTGTCACCCCATGTAGTGGGCAGGGCAACGCCCCAGGTGGTGGGCGTGGTAATGTGCCATCGCCCCGCCCCACTGGCTTTTGGCTGTACCTTTTGTTAGAACACAGATATTTCAATGTGGTTTGTTTCATTGCATTCTGCATGAAATTACGCATGGATTGATATATAACATGATGGTCTTATTCCTCCAAATTCTGATTTTAGTGATTTTGAAAACTTGTAGAGTCTCTCTCACACACACACCCGTGTCAACTTACTAACACCTTATTGCAGCAGTTCTCAAACTTTTAGCACTGGCTCCCACTTTTTAGAATGACAATCTGTCCAGGACCCATTGGAAGTGATGTCATAGCCAGAAGTGACATCATCAAGCAAATTAAAATAAATAATTATAAATAATTAAATTAAAATAAAAGAAATAATTAAATAAGGGGGAGCCAGCCCTGTTCCACCAAGTGAATATTCTCTGTAGTCTGCCTGCAATAACAGCCCCCCCCCCCAAAAAGAATCAGTGAGATCTTCAGCCCTCCCCAGTGCCCAGTTTAAAGTTCTTCTATTTCAAGCATATAAATACAAAGACCCACCTGGCTTTGCAAGTGCAAAATAGAAAACATGCCCCTTTCCAGTTGAAGCCTCTTTTTTTGTCCTTTTTAGTGAGGGGGGAGGCTGCCTTCTGGATCATTAGTTGCGCTCCAGTTCCGTCGGATCAGGACCATTCTGGTGTCCCCACATTCCCCTTTGCCTGGCCTGACCACCAGCTAAGGCACATCTGCCTACTCGCGAGCAAATGCAACCATGAGGCTGCTTAGCTTTCCATAGGGTTCAATAGACTTGCAGCTGGGAGGGAGGGACGACCTTCTTGGGTGCTTTGGGGGGCTGCATTCATTGGATCAGGACCATTCTGATGTTGTTGAAGTCCTCTCAGCCTGCCCTTTCCAATGGACTATGGCAAGTTCGCCTACTCATGAGTAAACGTGGCCACATGGCTTTGTTTCGCTTTCCATTGGGCTGAATACACTCGTAGCTGGGAGGGAGGGAGGGAGGGAGAGGCCTCCTTCTTGGGTGTTTTTGGGGGGCTGCATTCATTGGATCGGGACCATTCTGGTGTTTTTGGATTCCTCTGGAAAGCCTGCCCTTTCCAACGGACTATGGCAAGTAAGCCTATTGGCGAGTAAACGCGCGATATGGCTCACTTTCACTTCCCATAGGGCTCCATACATTTTTTTCTTTCTGGTTTTTTGGTCATAACTTTTGAAGGAAAGGGGCTATTTCGCTCTGGTTTTTTGCATTGCATTCCGCTGGACATTCTGCATCCAAAGGTGTATGGCATGATATCTAAAGCCACAATTTTAGCGCATCATCCCCCCAGGGCATGTCACCCCCCAGTGCGTCACCCGGTACAGCCCGCACTCCTTGCACTTCCCTAGAGACACCACTGTTTTTATTGCTGTACATCATCAACAGAGTTGAGCTGCAGAATCTGGCAAAGGTCATACTCCTTGCACTACCTGGACAGGTTATTTATTATTTGTTTATTATAAGTATGATGTCCTAATTTCCATTTTATATTAAAATGTTCAAGGTAATTAACATCATAAGATTAGTTACACTAAGGCTGCAATCTTATGCACATTTACCTGCGAGTAAATCCTGTTGAATTCAGGGGACTTACTTCTGAGTAGACATGCGTAAAATTGCGCTGTGAGAAAACAGGGTGAGGTTACAGGGGAATGAAATCAAATATATGAGTATTTTTAGCTTTTATTTTGTTATGTCCTACAATTTTCTTGGATGTCCTGCATTTTGAAGTGCCTGGTCCTCTTTTGTGGTTATGACATCTGGTCACCTTGTAGAGCAGAGAAGGTGAACACCGTCTGCTAATCTGATATCTGGTGCAACTGTCTCAGTTGGCCTAATGAATGGGCTGGACCTGCTGATCCCATAACTGACCACTAGCCCAGTCACATCTTCTGCCTCTGACCACATTGATCCTAACAGTTGCAAGCTGCCATGGGGGAAAGTTCAGGAACAAAAGGTGAGACACAAATCTATTT
This sequence comes from Tiliqua scincoides, assembly GCF_035046505.1. Classification (NCBI taxonomy): domain Eukaryota; kingdom Metazoa; phylum Chordata; class Lepidosauria; order Squamata; family Scincidae; genus Tiliqua; species Tiliqua scincoides. Next base: position 40,521,774 of record NC_089827.1, read on the forward strand.
TTTACACCCTCCCCAACCCAACTGTACCTTACTGACAATGAAAAGATCATTCCGTGCCAGATCCCGTTCCTTTATCATGTCCTGGATTGCATCTCCAATCTCTCCTTCATTTTGGTACATGTGGGCACAGTCAAAATGCCGGTAACCAACATCAATAGCAAACTTGACTGCATTTCTCACTTTTCCTAAGGGAGACTGAGAGGAGAAGCAGCTAAATTTAAAGATTTGGGGGCATATTTTCAGTTCTCCAACAAAATCAAGTAAGAAAAGAAGTGTTACCAACTCATTATATTGTCTCTAGACCAGTGCTTCTCATCACACATTTAGCACGTGGATCCACTTTTTAGAATGAGAATCTGTCAGGACCCACCGGAAGTGATGTCATAACTGGAAGTGATATCATGAAGCAGGAATATTTTTAACAATCCTAGGCTGCAATCATACCCACACTTACCCAGGAATAAACCATTTATTATCATTGTTAAAAGAATAGACATAGTAGCTTGTTAAAGTACAGGTCTGTAACATTTCCCCAAATGCAGTCACATACCATAACAGCATCCAGTCTAATACATTAAAAATAAAACATTGAAATGAATGGGGACCCATCTGAAATTGGCTCATGACCCACCCAGAGGGTCCTAACCCTCTTCTTTCTTAAGAAGAGTTGGCTGAGCCGAGGGCCTAGAAGGAGACTTAGGGCTCAATCCTACACTTGTCCAGCGCCAACACTGAGCCAATGCTGGGTGCCATAAACGTGCTGTAAAGCATGTTTACGGCACCCGGTGAGCAGGTGCTGGGCCCAGCACTGGGCGCAGCTCCGGCAAAAAGAGGATGTGCCACTGCCAGATTAAGTGCAACTGCCAGGTGGCAGTACAGCCTCTGGGGGGAGGGTGGGGGGATTGGCAGCTCCGCTGTATTTGGAACTCGAGTCTCTCAAGTCTGTGCCGACAAAATAGCCAGCTCAGACGTGATAAACCCCATTGTGGGGCTTGGGGCTTTCCCTGGGGAAGGGCACAAAAGTCCTCTTCCACCAAGGAGACCTCCTCCTGCTTCCTGGTGGCCGCTGGATACAACGGTAGCTGCTTTGGATTGGGCTGTTAAGGAGATAGAATGAAACATTCTTAAGATAACAGTAACAAAAAATTTCACCACTTAGAACTGCGGTGACATTTAAAAGAAAAAAAAAAACATTCTCAAGAGAACAGAAAAAGGATTTCACTACAGCATATTTAAAGGACAATATTTTTTTCTGGTCTGGCTGTGAAGTCACACTTCTTACTTCACTGGAACTAGCCTACTTGAGCATAGTAGAACATTGAAATCAATGCACAAAAGGCTACTATTTTTCTGAAAGCACAAAACAAAGCATGGCACAGGCAGGCTATCTTATCCACACTGACCTTGGAAAATTCCTACTCCTACTGAATACATAAACACTCTGCCCTCCCCCATCTTAAAAATTTTGAACTCCATCTACTGTTCTAATCAACACAGGACAAGGAAGCATTAAATGAACATGTGGCTTTAATGACTCAATCCCCCTTCAGCATTTGACACAACTGTTGCTTGAGGGCCCACTATTATGCAACTTTTAAACACTGATGCAGCCTTTCCAATTGGGTGTGCACTGCATCCTGCAGTGCGGAGGGACAGTCATGGAGGCTTTCCCAAGGTCAGGGGACATTTGTACCTTTACCTTGAGGCTGCATTGTGGCTATATCAACCCTTAAAAGTTGGATAGGATTGGCCCTTAATTTCCTTAAATATGCCTTAGGTGTAACAAAAATCATGCCAGATAACAACTTTGGAAACATTTTTTTTAGGCAGCTAATAATCAAACTGGATTGACTAGACCAGGGGTGCCCAAACCCAGGCCCTGGGGCCACTTGTAGCCCTCGAGGACTCCCAATGCGGCCCTTGGGGAGCCCCCAGTCTCCAATGAACCTGGCTCTCCAGAGGCTTGCTGGAGCCCGCACTGGCCCAACGCAACTGCTCTCAGCGTGAGGGCGACTGTTTAACCTCTCGCGTGAGCTGTGGGATGAGGGCTCCCTCCACTGTTTACTGTTTCACGTCAGTGATGCGTTAGCAACAGGAAAGCAAAAGCCAGCCTTGCTTTGCGCAAAGCCTTTTATAGGCCTTGAGCTATTACAAGACCTTCATTCATTCATATAAGTTCATCTTTAATACAGGTCCAGCCTATTTATACATGGATTTCTTATACACAGATTTGACTCAACACGAATGGCCCCTGCAAATGAGAAGGAATGTGCTGATCCCTGGAGAAGGGGAAAAATGCATCCCTTTAAAATCAGTTTAAAAAACTGAACAGTCCTTTAACAATTGCCTCCTTAATGAGAGAGAGAGAGAGAGAGGGCAGCTGGCTGACAATCCATCAATCCTTCTCTCTCCAGGCGACCCCTCCCTTCCCCCTGAGCACGTGAAAGAAAGGTGATCACTTTGCATTGGTGAAGGGAGGGGCTGAGTGAAGCGCCTTTTTAAGTGCTTGGAGGAGGACTGATTGATGGAGTCTCTTCTTAATGACTCTTATCTTACATCACAAAGGTCAGCAAGGCTGTTTTTAAATCACTGGAGCAAAGAAACTTTGTTTTTTAAATTGATTTGCTATAGTGCGTTTTTGCCATCCGTGTGTGTGCTTGGAACGGAACCCACACGAATAATGAGTCTCAACCTGTATATTCATTTATGTAAACTTACGTAAATTTATTCAACTTTTAAAAGTATATTAATTCTTTTTTTCCCAGGCCCCTGACACAGTGTCAGAGAGGTGGCCCTCCTGCCAAAAACTTTGGAAACCCCTGCACTAGACTAACAGATAAGAGTCAGTTTCTGTTATTCTCCCCCAGAAAGTGAGAGCTTCCAGATGAATGGAGATGGAATGAATGACTGAATGAATGAAGGAATGAGTGGAGGAGGAATGAATGGAGAAATCTAGGACTTTCACATTGCTGTGATTGGTCACAACTGTGTGTGTGTCACACACACCCCCTCCCAACCTCAAAATGGAGCAGGAAAGAGGGGAGTTCCTGGTCTTTCAAATATAGAGCCTATTTTGTATTGCAAAAAAAAACTGTCTATATAACCTTTTCAACATACAAAACCACAACTCACCTGCAGGATTGGCGCTGAGTACGGGGTCTGAGTTGCAATATTCCTAGGCTGACCTTTGCTGCAACCTCCCACTCCTCTCTCCATTTCTCCCACTGCCTACCGATTCCCATACCAGCTAATCTGTGGTCCCATGGATAACTGGTAGTGGTGGCAGGCCACTGACACCACCATTTGTGGTGGCAGCTTCAAAATGGAATGGCCACTGTTGTAAATGCTAGTTAAGACTGGGCTGTAGGTGGTATAACCCTACAAATTATTGGTGCTAGTTGAAAGTGCACATTCTACTGCACGGTTGATGAGTGAGGGATGGCCCACAGGAGGGAACTGTTGAGAGCAGCACTTATACAATCGGGAGGGGACTGTTGAGAACAGCACTTATTATATAATCATGACTCAGGCAAATCTTTCGCAGCATTGAATTACACTCTATTCACTCAACACAGCATTCCGTTTGGGTTCCAGATGGCAATGACAAAAGCCATTGTGTATGCCAGAGAGGTAAAATAAAAGGTAATCATGGCCGTAACCTTGACTGAATAATCCCTAAGCAGACAAACATAGAACACCTGTGCTCTGTGCCAAACATAAGAGAGAGGCTGTAGTGTTTAATTTTCTCATAAACTTCACTGAGTTCAATGGGATCCTGCAGCACTTATGGTAACTTTCTCTGGAATGGGGGAGGGGTGGCTGTCTTTTCACTTCCTTGCCACCAGTCATCATACTTGTGATGTGCAATTACCAAGCCAGGAACTAAAGTTTTTTTTGTCCCCAAGTCTGCTATGAGCCTCCCAACAGCAGCAACTAAAGGAAAAAAAAACCAGAATGATACCAGAGGAGCATGCAAGGGCTTGATTTTAAGAGGACTATGATCATTGTTTCCACCCAAAGGCAAATTTTGCCTATGGACCAGGGGTGTCCAAAGTTTTTGGCAGGAGGGCCACATCATCTCTCTGACACTGTGTCGGGGGCCAGGGGGAAAAATAATTAATTTACATTTAAAATGTGAATAAATTTACATGTTTACATAAATGAATATATTAAAGATGAACTTATATTAATGAATGAAGGTCTTGCAATAGCTCAAGGCCTATAAAAGGCCTTGCACAAAGCAAGGCTGGTCTTTCCTTTGCTGCCGCTACTGCATCACAGATGTGAAACAACAAGCTCATGCAAGAGGGCAGACAGTCGCCCTCACGCTGAGAGCAGTTGCATCGGGCCAGTGTGGGCTTCAACAAATCTCCAGAGGGCCAGAGGCTCATTGGAGACCGGGGGCTCCCTGAGGGCCGCATTGAAAGGCCTCAAGGGCCGTAAGTGGCCCCAGGGCCGGGGTTTGGGCACCCCTGCTATGGACCATCAACAGCACTTAACTCAGGGGTTCTCAAACTTTCTAGAGGCTCTAAAGGCTGCTGCCTGATTTATAAATGCCAAGGTGGCTATAATGGTGATTGGGCAGAAGTGCTTCCTCCCCCCAAGTATCAGCTTGTTTAACCCTTGATGCACATCAACTAATCTGCCTTGTCAATTTTGCCACCATCAAAAACTGGGAAACTGGCGGGTCCCGGACCTGCAGTATGAGAACCACAGTTAAGTCTTAACTTATAAAAGTGTTGCCAAGTAGCAGAGGGGAAATCTAAACAAGGTACTGCTACCTTGAAAATCTGTTGTCTGTTGCATGAAGAGAAAAACAAACTACAATCAGTCCACAATTCTTTCCGGAACAGTCTATATAGGTTAACAATCCTCTATAATATAAGCGCATCAGGAATGCTAGAAATTCTACAGGTTACCTGCCAAGTTCCTAACCCAAGGATGGGCATCCTTTCCTTGTTGCTTAGCTCCAGGTAGGTCTGCATCTTTGGTTTTGTTTCATCTGTAGGGGGGACTGAGGCAGAAAAGTGGCTCCACTCCTGTGCGGCTTGCATTAAATAGTCTTTGGTCGGTTACGAAAGCACAACAGAAGGGGAAGTATTTGAGCCTGGTGCCAAAACTTTGCACCTCCTTTCCCCTTCTCAGGTTTGCAACTAATCCTTCTTGGAGCGAACAAGCTTACCACACCTACGTTTTCACATTTTTACATACTATTGTGCAGCTAATTTGTCTTCTAAAAAACTGTCACCTAAAGTATCATTCCCATTCCTCCATTGGTTGCCATCATTGAGATTTAGGAGATTTATTTATTTGGTTTTTTACTCTTTGTTATGAACAAATTTATCCCAGAAAATTCCTTATAAAAACATTTTTAAAGTTTTTAATTATGTTCCACACCTTTTAACACCATTTAATCTATACTCCAATTGTTTTAAGTCTGGAGGAATTCTTGAGATGTGATGTTGCAAAGCAACTTGCATCCAGTTAAATATTTATATACTGCTTTTCAATAAAAGTAGTTCACAATGCAGTTGACATAGCAAAAAAAAAAAAAATCTGTATGCCCTTTGGTGACAGGGACCCATTTACAATCTAAAACGCAATGCAGAAGAGACATCAGAAAATGCCACTGGGAAACATGCCATGCCGGAGTGAAGAGGGACAGTTGCTTTTCCCCTGCTAAAATATAAGCAGACACCACCTGCTTGCTTTGGTAAACCTTTATTGGCATATAAAAAATCCATCAATAATAAATATAACAAGGCAAAGAGATACAACTTTATCAGTTATTAGCTTCAGACACCACTTTAAAAGGTGCCTCTTGCACACATAGCAGGGGTTCCCAAAACTACGTGTTCTCTCCATTAAAACACTATACCTAGAGGTAGCAGGAAATGGTTCTATTTTTTTGAGGTCTTCAGTGTTTTCCAAAAGTTAGGCGTGCAGAAAGCTGTGTTATGTGTTTTTATTCAAAATTTACATTATAAATTTAATCCTGGGGGGAGGGGAGGGAGGGCAAAAGCCCCAGGCGCTATGCCGCGCGCCCACCACTTTTGCCTCCACCCATCTGCACCTGCTTTTTGGAGCCGTTCTGTGGGAAGATGGAAGCCCCGCACAGTGCTCTGAACCACTCCAGAAACCTTCTGAGGCCTCTGGAGCAGTGTTTCTCAAACTGTGGGTCGGGACCCACTAGGTGGGTCGCGAGCCAATTTCAGGTGGGTCCCCATTCATTTCAATATTATATTTTTAATATATTAGACTGGATGCTACCATGGTATGTGACTGCATTTGGAGAAATGTTACAGACCTGTACTTTTAACAGGCTACCATGTATATGCTTTTAACATTGCCAGTCAATGGGACGTACTTCTGGGTAAGTGTGGGTAGGATTGCAGCCTAGGATTGTTAAAAATGTTCCTGCTTGATTATGTCACTTCCGGTCATGACTTCACTTCTGGTTGGTCCTGACAGATTATCATTCTAAAAAGTGGGTCCCGGTGCTAAATGTGTGAGAACCACTGCTCTGGATCATCCTTAAAGAGTACTTCTGGTTTTCGTTGGAAAGTAAGATTGCACCAGAAGCCTCAGAAGGCTCTTGGAGCGGTTTGGAGTGTTGCATGAAGCTCTGTGTGTCTAGGTAAGTATCCCCTGTGGGGGTGTGATGCGGGGGGGGGGTGGCATGTTGTAGACCTGTGCCCCAGGATGGCATAGGGCCAGGTCTGTAACTCCACAGAACAATGAAATTCCATTTCAGTCTCTAAAAATCCTCAGCCTCCATCAAATCCCAAACGGTGACAAGCGCTGCCTTTGTAACCTCAAGAAAATTGTATTCCATCTTTAACAAAAACTGATCCAGAAACTTTTGTATTGCTCCCCTCCAAAAAATAATTAGACTCCAGCTAAATTTTAAAAACCTGCATTATAGGATGCTGAGATCTGCCTAAGAGTATCAGTTCAGGTTTCGCTATGCCTATGGGGGAAGGATGACAATTTTCAGCATCCTTTTTTAAGGCTGAGTTAAAACAACTCACAGTTTTTTGCAAAAATTTCTGGCAGTGTTGAAAATGCCTTTAATATCTTTTTGGCATTCTTTCCAAGAATGTTTGCTCATTAGTATCAGTTGACTTTGTGTGGCCTCCATGACAGTGTCACACAGCTGAACCTGATTGTTGTGTAGCACTGAGACATCAATGCCAGGCAATACAAATTTATTGAAGCAGAAATGCCTTTAACCGTAACTGGCTTATGCAGATGTGCTCCAGAGTTCTGTATTTCAGTTCTATAAACTGCACTTATGTCAGAATGCCAGATGCAAGGGAGGGCACCAGGATGAGGTCTCTTGTTATCTGGTGTGCTTCCTGGGGCATTTGGTGGGCCGCTGTGAGATACAGGAAGCTGGACTAGATGGGCCTATGGCCTGATCCAGTGGGGCTGTTCTTATGTTCTTATGCACTTCTGCAGCCTATCATAAATACCTAATCCTTTTATAAATCGAACACACCTATTCTAAAATCCACCTTTTATAAATCGACCACACCTATGTCAAAAGGGTTTTCTCCTCACTGAGCCAACAGTAAACTGACACCCAATCAGTTTTTTTGTTAAGAAAGGGCTTATTATGGTGGGGTGGGGCCATAGGTCACTGGGAGAACACATGCTTTGCCTGCAAAAAGTTGCATGTTCAATCCCTGTTATCTGCAAACAGTGCTAGGAAACACCTCAGTCCAAAACCCTGGAAAACTGCTACTAGTCCATGGTGACACTCCTATGCTAGGTGGCCCAGTGGCCTGATTCCAAGCACGGACAGCGGAATCAGCCACATCTCTTCTCTGACTTGATGTTTGTGAAGGAGAGTGGTGCCACACAAGTGTACTTGCAGTTGGGTCCTGTTGTACACTTGGTCTCACTCCCAGGGTTTTGGGTGCTCAGAGTTGTTGGTTCTGAACCCTAGAGCCCTCAAAGATCCCTGTTCGGTAGTACTGCCACCACCCTGTAACAGCCAGTGCCTCAGCCCAGGGAAACCAAGACCCTCTAGGCTTAACTGTATCCCTTGTAGGCACTGAGCACTTTCTTTACTTAGTCTCAGTCCTCAAGTTACTAGTCCACAATGAGGATTTTTGGTAGCTTGCTGAACGGCTAGGCAGGATTCTGAACCTTTGTCCCCAACAGACAATGAACCAACATGCTAAAAAGATTTTCTACTTTATTAAATACATAGGGTTACAAAAAGGTTACAAAAGGCAGCAAATGCTAGAGGCATAAAACTTCTAGGAAACATATCAGCATAAAACAACAAAGCTAACTGGCTAACTCTATTAATCTCTGACTCTCACCTGGGTCAGCTTCTTTTGTAGATCCTCAGTTACCTAAGAGGCCACATGGTCCTGGTGGGGCAGGATGTGCACCCACCACCTCTCTCACTAGAGACAAGGAACAAACCCTGTCCTCCGGAAGTGGGGCTGGAAGATCAACCTCTCAGCTCTTCCCTCCCCCTGGAGATCTGCAGCTGCATTCCATCCTTGATGGGCGTCTTTCTGGCTGCCTAGGTGCTACATAATCACCTTCCATTGAGTTGTAAATCCTAGCAGCTAGGAAATGCAAGCCACTTCTGTGTTACTGTTTTAGCTTGGTTCAGGCCTTGCAATGCTACTAGGCCTGAACTGTACATATTCATGACAGGTACCCTGTTGGAGACAAGAGCATGGTAGCTTGGAACATTACCTTTCAGTCTCCTGAGGGGTTGGCTGCAGAGGACCACTCTACAGAGGAACTCAACAGAGGACCACTGTTCAGCTCCCTGTGGAAAATGGCTCAGTCCTGAAAAACAAAAGGGATTTAGGCTGCAATCCTGTGCACACTTTCCTGGAAGTAAGCTCTATTGAACACAATGGGGCTTGCTTCTGAGTAGACATCCCTAGGATCCTGTTTGCCAAATGGATGTGGTTTACCCAATGAGTGGACTTTACCAATGGGAGAGTGGCCCCTGCATTTGCCAAAAGGGAGCAGACACTCCCTGCTTTTAGCTGTTGCAAAAGGAAAGTGTGGCTAAGCAACCCAGATGCTTCATCTGAGATTCATGTAATAATCCAGAAGGGCCAAAGGGGGAGGGGGTAGAGACACAAGAGGAAGATGTAGCATCAGTACATTGCTGAATGTAATTTCCCTCCTCCTTTGCTTGTGGGGGGGGGGGTGTGTGTTTTGCTGGCTTCCCCTGGAGTTGGTGAGGTAGAGGCTCCAGCTGCGTGTTTTATGTTTGTGTTTGTGTTCCAAACAACACAGTCCTGGAACAAGCTGGAATCCCTAGCATGTATGCACTGCTGAAACATGCCTGCGTTGGCTCGGTCATGTCGTGAGAATGGATGATGGCCGGATTCCAAAGGATCTCCTCTATGGAGAACTCATGCAAGGAAAGCGCCCTACAGGTAGACCACAGCTGCGATACAAGGACATCTGCAAGAGGGATCTGAAGGCCTTAGGAGTGGACCTCAACAAGTGGGAAACCCTGGCCTCTGAGCGGCCCGCTTGGAGGCAGGCTGTGCAGCATGGCCTTTCCCAGTTTGAAGAGACACTTGGCCAACAGTCTGAGGCAAAGAGGCAAAGAAGGAAGGCCCATAGCCAGGGAGACAGACCAGGGACAGACTGCACTTGCTCCTGGTGTGGAAGGGATTGTCACTCCCGAATTGGCCTTTTCAGCCACACTGGACGCTGTTCCAGAACCACCATTCAGAGCGCGATACCATAGTCTTTTGAGACTGAAGGTTGCCAACAATGATTGTGTCCTAGGGCAGAGCCCCTGCAATAAGAATTCTGATAAGACAAGCATTAACCAAATATTTGCCATACTTGTCGTGCAGTACAAGAGGTTGATTGAGCAAAGTGCTCCCTTTGTGGGCCAGGTGCCCTTTCACCATGGTTCCCATCAGAGGTGCCTGGGGCAGTAACATCATCACACGGTGCAACACCATGATGTCACACAACGTCATTATGTCACTGCGCCGGCTTCTCTCTGGGGCGGGGCTTTGCACACCTTCTCCCAGCATCAGGAAAGGCTCCTAGCCTTCCTCAATGCCAAGAGAAGGCACGGCACAGTCCTCCATACCCTGCCCTTGGGGAGAACATCACAATGCTCTCCCCAAGAATGGGGCTTCACACACCTTCTCCTGACATCGGGGAAGGCTGGATGCCTTCCCTGATGTCGGGAGGAGGCGTAGCGCAGCCTGCAGCACCTTGCCCTCGGGAGAACATCGCAGTGTTCTCACTGAGGGCAGAACTTTGCACATCTTCTCCCAGCATTAGGGAAGACTTGGAGCCTTTCCCAAAGCCAGAAGGGGCACTGTGAACCCTGCAGCACCCTCAGGTGACTGGGTGGGACTTGGTGGCAGTCATGTGCCCCCTCAGGCTCTGCCCTAGATACGCCTCTGGTTCCCATCCTCAAAATTCCTCTTTGAGAGATCAGATATGTAAAGCCCCTTGTCATGTGTCTGATCATTTGAACTGCAGTCTCCCTGCAAAGGGCTTTAATACAAGGGTTGGTGTGCTGTGATTGGCTGCCAAATGTAGTCTGTATCCTGTATCCCTTTGTAAGAAAATGGGTACGGTGAGGGTAGTAGGGTGTAATTTTTCTGCTGCTTTTTCCCTTCCCCATTGTACCCTATGGGGTTACTCTTACCTGTCAACTCTGTAATTGGCATAGCAATTTTCCTAGGTTGGGGGCATATCTGGGCATGTCTGTTGTCTGAAGGGAGGTTAAGATAAGGTTATGTCAACTCCTCTCATCCCTCCCATGTCATGCCCCAATCTCCACGCCCTTTTAGCCTCTGTACCTGCATGTTTTTGTCCAAGTGACATCCGAGCTAAACACTGTGCTTTAAAAAGAATTTGGTGGCAAAAGAAGGTAACTCTGAGGGCTGGATCAGACAATACTTTCACCTGTTGCTTCCACACACTTGGTGGGGAATGAGCATGTGCCTTACTTCCCCACCTACACAGTACACCTGCCCTATCTCTGATTTCACCAACCATGCATGTAGGGTTTATTGTCTGATATGCACTCTTATCTGCAGGTAGTCCAAAGTTCTGCATGTGAAAAACTTATCAGGAAAAGAGCATGGGGGAAAAGGTTAACCCTCTCCAGTGCCATCACCCCTTCCCCATTGGTGCTTTCTACCAATGTGAAATGAGAAGAGCCACGCTGGATCAGGCCAAAGGCCCATCTAGTCCAGCTTCCTGTATCCCACCAAATGCCTCATGGAGCACACAGGACATCAAGATACCTGCATCCTATTGCCACTCCCTTGCACCTGGCATTCTGAGGTAGCCTACTTCTAAAACCAGGAGGTTGTGTGTAGCCATCAGAGCTTGTAATGTGTGATGGACTTTTCTTCCAGAAAACTTTCCAATCCCCCTTTAAAGGCATCCAGGCCAGATACCATCACCACATCCTGTGGCAAGGAGTTCCACAGATTGATTACACACTGGGTAAAGAAATACCCAAAGAAAGAGATAGGAGACCAGGCCACAGAGTGTTGTCCTCTGTGTTTTTCTAGACTGCCTCCTTCACAACAACGGACGTGGTTCCTCTGGGATCTGCACCCAAATACCGAATGTACTTGCTGTATGGTTTTTGCTACTTCTTGCCAAATTATTTCAGTAAGGACTTTTGTAATCCAATCCTCCAGCAAAGCCCCAAGAGTCAGGGATCTAATTACAGTAATATGGTTCCTGCTTTTTTTGTTTGGTTTTTGGTTTCTTGCCCCTTTGGCATTCAGAAAGCTCAGCTTCACTGGATTAACGCCTGCCCGAACATATTTTTATTTTATTTTAGGGTTAGGGTTAGGGTGTGGTAGTGTTGCATAATGTTGATAATGTTCTGGCAATTTCCCCGCCTACCTTTTTTTTTCTTCTGGAATAAAAGTGTAGCCATTCCTCTCTCGCGCTCACTAACACGCTCAAACGCTGGTTCTTCTCTCTGCAGCAGCTACTTTCACAGGACCTGGTCCAAGTTCCAGCCTCTTCTGAGCAATCGTTTGAACTTGAAAGAGATGGCACTTGGCAAAGATCACGTCCTTACAATGAATGATGGGAACAAAATTCCAGTACTTGGATTTGGTACCTATTGCGGTGATTCTGTAAGTAAGATTCTCGCTGTTGTTAACTATATGCATTGCTAGAAAAATGCCCACCATTATGAAGGATAGTAGTGTGTGTGTGTGTGTGTGTGTGTGTGTGTGTGTGTGTTGGGGATGGGATGCTTAAATATCACAAAGGAGGTCTTACACCCACCCCCAGGCCAATCATTAACTAGTAGAACATAAGAAGCCACCTTCTACTCAGTCAAGCCACATATCGTAGATATAGAGTATGAGCCACAGTTGCCAAGCATCCAAAATATTAGGACGCATTCCATTCATGTATAAAGCTTGGGGGGAGGGGTGAAAGAGAGCAGGCTACTGTTTACATGTCCCTCTCCCCTGTTTGATCTGTGGCTTCAGACTTTCCCAAGATAGCACTTCTAAAGTGTAATTAGTCTCTCACATACATTTCTGATCCTGTTTTATTTTAACAAGAAACACGTTCCTCAACAGTGTTCCAACCTTTGAACCAACATGTCTGATGCGCTGGGCAGTTTGCTGCTTATAAACACTTTAGAGCCCAATCCTGTGCCATAAGGCACGTTCGCGGGGCTCACCGCTGGGCTCCTGCCCATGCTAACCCAGCGCTGGCCAGTGCTGGGCTAGTGCCGGGTGGTTGCCCAGCTCCTGCGGCTTGGTGGTCTCCTGGACCGCCAAGCTACGGAACGGTGGGTGGGGGTGGGGCGGGGCGGGGAGGAGGCATTCCGGGGAGGGGGGGAGGCCGGTGGGGCACAGAGAGAGGGTGGAGGGAGGCGTGCCGGGGGCGGGGTGGACGCTCCGCAGGATCCAGGGCGCTCATGTAGGGCTGTGCGCAGGGCTGCTTACTTTACTCGGGGGAAGGTGGCAAACGTCCCCTTCTCCTGAGGCACCACCCGCGGTAGCATGGGAGGCGCTGGATTCGGCAGCAGCCCTCCTCAGTGCCTCCAAGCCTGGGCGCCCCGGGCAGCTCAGGATTGGGCTGCCCATTGCTGTAGAGATTAGAGGAAAGTGATACTCTAGGCATGGAAAGAAAGGGCTCCAAGCCAAATGGATACTCTAAGCACTTCCTTAGAGCTGTTGTGCTTGGCTTTTTCTAAGTGTGACCTGGGGATGGGGTGTGACACAGCGTGGTGAGAAGGAACCTTTTTTTTCCCCCCACCTCACCCAATATGCACTGCAGGCATATCTACTTGTGGCTGGGTTTTGCTCTCGGAGGAAAGTTCTCTCTCCCCCCCTCCCTCCCCCCCACTTCACAATTGGGGGCAGCTTGCCCTTCACCACCCACAAATACCAAAAGATCTTAAAACAAGAACTAGAGAATGACTCCTCTTAGGATGTTCTCGTTGCACTGGGAACTAAGAAGAAGCTGAACTCGATGATCACTCTGAATGGTGCAGATGCAGTGGTGATGGAGAAATGTATTCCTGTGCCACCATCACTGCCAGAGCATGGGCTCTAATGCATAAGCTGTTGGATTTGTTGCAAGTATTCTGCTGTTTGTGCTGTAGTTGTTGCCCCAACTGTTTCATTGCCCCCAATTCCTAGAAAACCAGATGCTGTATTTCGTCTCCCGTATAAGAGGGCACCTCTTCAATATAAATGCTGTCACTGCCAGTATTCCCTGTAAAAATTACAGGGACTGCATGGAGCCCTATCTTTGCTGTGCAGTTAACATTTATTTATTTAGCATATGGCATATAAAACTAGATCAAATATCAATGTCCAGTTTATCCAGCCATTCAAGGACAGAGTTACCTTCGTTGAAAAAGTCAGACCATGGGCCAGTATATGCCCTCAGTTTGCAGCCAGACACAGTACGGTATATAGTTTGGCGGGGGAACCCGCAATCACACTGTGGGATAGATACTAACCCCTATTTAAACACTGAATCCTGACAAACCCCATGTAAGGTACAAATGTAAGGTGCAAGTCGAAACCTGGCACCTTAAGTGTAGGATCATCTATATATCTACCTGTTTCTGGGCATTCGTCTGCCCATTTGACTTTCCACTGGGCACTGATGATGAAATTATTATGCAGATATTGTGCAAGTGCCAGAGAAGCCTTCCTGGATTTAAGCCTACCAATTGATAGATGAGGGAGATCGGCATGTACTGGTAAAAGTGGGTGGTTGGTGATTTTTCTATATTCCTTCACTAAAGCAGTTGACAACCGCTGAAAAACTTTTTGGTATTTACATTATAGTTACTGATTAGCAAAGCTGAAGGAAAGGAAAGCAACTTTTCTCTATTTGGGGTCTTGCTTACGACCCAAATTCTGCTGACTTAAAATATCATTTTGACATTTTCATCCTGACATTCTGAAATTAAAATATTACCTATTGACTTCCATGCTGGCAGTTTCATCTGCGGCTGTGCCAATGAAAAGGAACTAACAGTGCAATCCTAACTTGTGCTGGAACAGGCAGGCCGGCACGCCTGCACTGTATCCAGTGCATGTTTGGAGCTGACTTTGGCCCGTTCTGAGGCAAGGGAAAATTATTCTCCTTACCCTGTGTTACACTGCAACAGCCCCAATGGAGCTACTTGGATCTGTGCCACTTAAAGAGCTGGCACAAAGAGCTGCCCTGGGCTACCTGGGAACACACCCTGCCTTCCACTTCCAGCTCGCCCGCCCACAGGACCACCTGCTGCCTGCCCTTCCTGGCATATTGACTGGCATTTTTACCTTTTTAACTTGCAGGATCAGAAAAAGATGTGTGAAGAGGCTACAAAAATAGCCCTGGAGGTTGGCTTCCGCCACATTGATGGTGCATATGTATATGAAACTGAGGAGCAGGTTGGACGAGCTGTCCATGCAAAAATTGCTGATGGAACCCTGAAAAGGGAAGATGTTTTCTACACTGGAAAGGTAAATTAATTTGAATGTTCTTAATGCAACTGGATTTTATAATTATTTGTTATTTTTAATTATTATTTCTAATTTGCACCGTGTTGTCAGGGTACATGGCACTTTAGAGTAAAAATGCAGATAGGTCCCTGCTTTGGGGACTCCTAATCTACCACAGACACGAGGGAGACTACAGAAGAAGGGGACGAGAGAGGTGCCGGGGCAGATGGGGAAGAATAGGCAGTTATTTCAGGTATGCATGTTTAGACTATGACCCAGGCCTTCTGCTGATGGAACTTGCATTCTGTCAGTGGGCAGACTAGGCCGCTAGTATGGAGCTGCAGTGACAACTTCTGAATGGCTGGTGACCCACATACACACCGCCAGTGCGCCAAGCTACTTCCAGTCAAAGTTTTTCACTTATCTCCAGTTTACCTTCTGGTGCCACCCCCACTTTGTTGGTGTGGCTGCTTGCTATGCTGTGGCAGGGATAGGATGGGGGCATTACTTGCATTAAAGTTGAGGGGCTAAGGAGTAGTGCCAAAGACTTCATGGAAAAGGTGGGTTTTGAGGAGGGATTTGAAGGAAAGACGAGAGAGGGGATCCTTCAGGTGATCAGGAAGGGAATTCCAGGCATCAGGGGTAGCAAGAGAAAGGGGCAGAGCCCTTTGAGAAGCAGGGGAACTTCAGATGGATGGGGCGGTGGACCTAGAGGTATGAAGGTCACAGGTAGGAGCATAGCAGGAAGTGAGAGCAGAGAAGTAAGGAGAGATAAGGCCATGCAGAGCCCTGAAGGTAAGACTCGGGTGCTTGTGCGGGATCCAGGAGTGGAAAAGAAGTTATCAAACAGGCAACAATTTGTCCAGGAAGAGGAAGGTTGGGGTCAGTGGCGGCTGTTTAAGTGGTGGGAAGCCGACTGTTTTGTTCTGTGGTGTCATCCATTGTTACCACCCTGCCCGTACCAGAACTGGAGGAAAGACCAGTGTGGGTAAAGGCCTGACTGACACAGACAATCGCAATTAAAATACCAGCCCACTGCAACTTGCTGTGCTACTCAAGTGTTTACTCAACAAAATATTACTCTACTGCAATTTTGGAGTGCACGGGGAATCCTGCCTCATCACAGGGCAGAACCGAATGGCCCCCTTGAAGCCTGTAAAACTCTGTTTGTGAGAAAACATAAACACATGTGTGAATTGTTGACAGCTTTGGAGTACCTTCCACCGTCCTGAGCTCGTTCGCACATGCTTAGAACAATCCCTGAAGAAACTCCAGTTTGACTATATGGATCTGTTCCTCATCCACAACCCTTATTCTCTAAAGGTAAATGTTTCTTCATGCTCTTATGCAAGTGCTAGCAAAATATTGTAGTGGACCAAAACAGACAAGGTGTTACATAGGAAAAGCCCGAGTGGGATTCTACACGGGAAACATTTATTGGTTTGCTTGTCATGGCTTCTCAGAAGGGATTGTGGGAACTGCAGACTGGTAGAGAGTCGGAAAGTGAAGAAGCTTTGCCCTGTCACAGTTCCCAGAGTTCCCTACAAAGAAGAAATGACTGTCAAGCCAAACAGGGACATATGAAGCTGCCTCCAATTGAATCGGATCATTGATCCAGATAGCTCAGCTCCATCTTTGCTGCCTGGCAGCAGCTCTCCCAAGTCTCCAACGAGAGTCTCTCCTAACCTGGAATGCCAGGGCTTGGAACTGGGCCTTCTACACCTAAAGCATGTGCCCTACCACTGAGCTATGGCCCCTTCCCATTGGTTGAGGGAAATACTCTGGTTGTGACCTTTTCCCATTTCTCTTTGGAAATTTATATTACTTTTTTTTTAATTGGAAAAAATACAATATCAGTTATAGATTGTGTGAGTATATGTGCTTTCTATGATTGGATTCAGTAGTATATGTGGACTGGCACCAGGTTGTGCAGCCAACCATTCTGTCCTCAATCAGGCCTGGAACTGGGATAGAGAAAGGAAAAAAGGGGTAACAGAGATGAGGGTGCACTGTAGATAGACATATTGGGGGGGCAGAAAAGAGGGCAATAACTGAGAGACGGGGCTACAGACTTTTGGCCAGAGTGAAGGAAATGTGCACTGTGGGGTACGGAAAGAAAAAGAGGTTTACCAGAAGATGGTTTAAAAGAAAATACTGATTTTGATGTTGTAACTAAGATTTTTTTTTTAAATAAAGTAGGAGTGTTGTCCTTTTGGATGAATAAAAATGTACAAGTGGTCCATACTGTGATTTGGGATGTCATCCTGTCTCAGTCCCACTATGCTTTCTCTCGTTCCATCACTATTGGGAGGGCTAAACTAAAGAACTCATCTATTCTAAAGAAGTCAAACTAAAAAAGTCATCTATTTTCTGACTGGGGCCTATGTGGTTGGTTTATTGAACATAAATCGGGGGGGGGGGGTGTTTGTTTTGGATTTGGACCATGGCAGTGGCCAACCTTAAGCCTTTGCACTCACAGTGGTTCTGCTCTGGATCAGCCCCCCCCCCCCACTGTGAATGCTATTTCCCCTAGGAGAAAAGCTCCCATTGTTTTATGGGGTACTAGCTACTGAAGGGGTAAGTAGTCAGAGATAACTTGTATAGCACATTTAGGTCTAAGCTTCATTTCCCTTTTCCTTTCCAGCCTGGAGCAGATTTATTACCTCTTGGGGAAAATAAAAAATTAATTTTTGACAAAGTCGATCTTCGTCAAACATGGGAAGTAAGTACCTGGAAGCTGTGAGATCCACACCTTGAGGAGGCCCCTCCAATTTATCATAGCCCATGCTTGGAACACCAATTAAAATGGCAAACATCCCTGCTATTGTCAGTGGAACACCCCTTATTTGCATGGCCTTGGACCTGTCAGTAAACCTCATTTTTCTCTTCCAGTCTGCAAAGTGGAGACATTAGCCCTACAGGGTTGTTACAAGGATGACTGAAATATGGATTAAGAATTAGTACTCAATATTCTGCAAGTGTTGTG
This sequence comes from Tiliqua scincoides, assembly GCF_035046505.1. NCBI lineage: Eukaryota > Metazoa > Chordata > Lepidosauria > Squamata > Scincidae > Tiliqua > Tiliqua scincoides. Next base: position 40,539,720 of record NC_089827.1, read on the forward strand.
TAAAAGTTTGTTTTTAAGAACAATGTTTGCTTGGTAACAGTTTTAAGCTAGAAATATGTACAGAGCAGGAAATTCCTGGATGGCCTGCTGGGACACCTCAGTGCTCTGCAAAAAATACTTTCATTCAAAAGACTCCTGTGAGTAGAAAATATGCAGGCTCAGAAGAGGCTGCCTGCTACATCTCTGTCTCGGGGTGGACTTGCCCAAAGCAATAGAGTTGGCCGTTGTCGGCCTTGCTCCTGTCTAGAGCAGCAAACCCCAAACTCGCGATTGCTGCGTAGCATGAAAACGGTCCCCAGTTGGACCAGTGCTTACTGCTCCACCAAGCAGCTCCCCAAAAGCCCCTTTGACCACCGTTGCACGACGCTCTGGGTAGTCATGTCTGTAGCCCACTGTCCCAGCAGGCTTTTTCTTGGATTTCTGGGCAGATGCAACTGCAGAGGCAGTCGCGCAATAGTGGTCAGAGGGACTTCTAGTGAGTGGTGCATCGGAACAATAAGCACTGCTCACAGTGGGGAGGGAATCAGCATTGTCCTGAATGCTGGTCTAGAGCAGCCATTTTCAACCACTGTGCTGTGGCACACTAGTGTGCCGTGAGTGGTCCACAGGTGTCCCCCTGGAATTTGGGGGAAGATCATTTATTCGTAGGGCCAATGAGGATGTGAGCCCCCCACTCGCAGCATGGTGTGCCTTGTCAATTGTCAAAAACCTGATGGTGTGCCTTGACAATTTTAGTGCCTTGTCAGTGTGGCACGAGATGAAAAAGGTTGAAAATCACTGGTCTAGAGGAGGGGTGCCCAAACCCCGGCCCGGGGGCCACTTGCGGCCCTCGGGGACTCCCAATTCGGCCCGCAGGGAACTTCCAGTCTCCAATGAACCTCTGGCCCTCCGGAGACTTTCTGGAGCCCGCACTGGACCGACGCAACTGTTCTCAGCATGAGGGTGACTGTTTGACCTCTCGCATGAGCTGTGCAACAAGGGCTACTTCCTGTTTGACATCTGTGATGCAGCAGCAGAAGCAAATGAAACACTGGGCTTGCTTTGTGCAAGGCCATTTATAGGTCTTGCGCGATTGCAAGACCTTCATTCAATCATATAAGTTCCACCTCTAATATATTCATTTATGTAAATTTATTCAAATTTTATTTCCAGCCCCCAACACAGTGTCAGAGAGATGATGTGGCCCTCCTGCCAAAAAGTTTGGACACCCCTGGTCTAGAGGATGCCCTTGCCCCATAGAGATTAATCTGCTTGGCTTGTTGAAAGGCTAGGCCACAGATGGTATGGAATAAGACGTTCCTACTAGAAGTCACACTTGCACGCGTGTCTTCCATTCAAAGGGTTACACTACACGCCATGTTTTCTTTCTCAGGCAATGGAGGCATGCAAAGATGCAGGCTTGGTCAAATCTATTGGAGTGTCCAATTTCAACCTGAAGCAGATGGAAATGATCCTGAACAAGCCTGGACTGAAATACAAGCCTGTCATAAATCAGGTGAAACGCGTTTGCCTTTTGTGGATTTTGTTCCTTGCAAACTGCTGCTGAAAGTTCTTTACTTCAGGTCTGGTTGGTTGGCTTAGTAGGATGGTCAATGCCAGGCAGAAGTCGCTTGAAGTTGGAAACGGGCAAAGGGCAACAGTAGGACAGACTGTTCAATAGTTACCATGTCGATAGTCGGTCATGTAAACCAAATTCAGACTTGAGTTGCACACATGTTAAAGGTTGGAACCAAACAGTCCAATCCTTTGCGAATGCTCCATGGCGGAACGCGTGTTCTGCCAGCACTGGCTGCTGAAAAGCAGCTGTAAAGCACAGTCTGGCAATGTGCCAAGTAGCAAACTGCCAGCGCCTTCCTGTGTGCATCTCCAGACCACTGGCCACCCACTAGAGCAGGTATGCTAGCAGGGGAGGTGAGATGGGGATGGGAGAGGGCAGAACTGAGTGGGGAGGGGGTAAAATTTTAGGGGAGGGGGAGGTATGGGGCAGGGAGGCTGCGGAGGGGTGGCTCTGGTGGCGATGGCGCTTGCCAGATCTCATCCCCTCCAGCAGCAGTCCCCTTTCTCTCCTCGGACTTGTGCCAGCAAAGTCACTGGTGCAGCTCTGAGGAGACCCATTGTGGTGCAAGAGGCTTAGGGTCCTCCAAAGCGCCCCACTTCACCCCTCCCCCCTGCATGATACTACACATGCTTTTTTCAGCACAGCTGCACCAGCAGGGGGAAGGACTGAACTGAGCGTGAGTTAATCAGGAACAAGCAATCCTGTAATACACTTTGTTTGATCATGTCATGTGGGTATGTTGTACCAGAGCTCTCCAGTGCACTTACACAATGGTTTTCTGAAGGTGTGCAAAGATACCTTGTGATGAGTCAGACCATTGGTCTCTCTTGCTCAGTATTTAAGATGGTAATTTGAATACATAATCCTCCCACCACAAACATTAAAAAGTGTAACTTTGTTGAATGCCTTAACACCTGGCAATGTGGTTGTGTGTTTTTCTTTGTATCCTGTTGAGGTATCTGTCTTGTATTCTTATTCAAACCATCTGAAGTTGTTGGTTTGTGTTGGGGGCTGGGAATGCTGCAGGTTGAATGCCACATTTATCAGAACCAGAGCAAGATGCTGAACTTCTGCAAATCCAACAACATCCTCCTTGAAGCATACAGTGTCCTGGGAACCCAGAGGGACAAAAGATGGTAAGAGAAGAAGCCAGATGGTTGCAAAGCCAGCCTGCCCATGATGAGAGTCTTGCACTGAGGGGCGAGTTCAAAGGCAGCAGCAAATGCGTCAGAGGTATCCCACCACACCCCAAATCTTCTCACTGCCTCCCTCTGGCCCTCCAACTGATAGAGCTACTTCAGTCAGTGCTCCGATCCCCTTCCCGCTAACTTGAGAGGATTAGGCAAGCTACAGTACACTTCTTCCTCCAGTGCTGCTGGAGGGACAGGGAGAAGAAAAAGTTGCTCTTACCACCTTCTTGGTCTCCCCATGGAACCAGCTGTTGTGGAAAGCAACCAAGTGGTTAAGAAAAAGTGGGGAGCCAAGCTTCTTACCTAACTTGGAGCGCCAGATCACATCTTGTCCTTCCATAAAGACAAAGAACAGAGCATGCTAGGAGCATTCCCAGTATGCTCTCCTCTCACTGTTTATTTTAAACAGGAAGGGTGCTTCCTCTGAAGGGAGGAGCTTCCAGTGTTGAGGTGCCACTAAAGAGAAGACCCTGCCCTTTGTGGCTGTCGTTCCTTGCCACTGCACCACCTAGAGCGGTGCCTGGAGGTGCCCCCCTGGACCCCCTGCCAAGTATACCACAGGCTGTCAACCTGGCATAAATCAGGGTCAGTACACACAACAGGGCCCCCTCTGATTAACATAGAGGATAAGCTGGTTGGTACAGAAGAAGACAGTCCTTTAGATACCTCAGTCCCAAATATAAAGGGCTTTAATATAAAGGGAAGACTGGCACTTTGAAATGAAACAAACTGGCATCTGGTTTAGCTGCTAGAATGAAACTGCTGAGTCGAGGCCATTACACAGAATGACACATTCTGCACCAGCTGCAGTTTCCAAACAGCCTTCAAGAGAAGCTTGAAGTTGGGCCTTGAAATAATCCAAGCATGGATCTATGTGGTTAATTCAAGTCAAGTTTGGCTGCAGCTGGTGCAACAGCCTTAGCTAGACAAATGAAGCCCCAGCAATCACTGCCTCCTGACAATACAGGAAGAGATAAAACTCTACCTGCAGTTTTATGTGGATGTTAAATAGTATAGAGCAGGGGTGCTCAATACGTCGATTGCGAGCTACTGGTCGATCACCAGGGAAAATGAGTCGATCGCAGGCTTCTCTCCCGTCCACGCATTCCTAGGAGTGAGCCCCTGGCAGGCTTGTGAGCCCAGGGAGTGAGCCCAGGGAGTGAGCACCTGGCAGGCTCCTCCCTGGGAGAGGAGCTGCTGGCAGGCTGCTCTCCCGTCCACGCATCGCTGGGAGTGAGCCCCATTGACTCTACTGGGGCTGACTTACCTTTCCCCTGTTTTTGCACTGGTATGTATGGAGATCTCCCCCCCCCCACTTCCATCTTTGGTTCTGTGTGCAAGGGGTTTTGCACTGGTCTTGCTGTGATGCCTATATAGAGATCTTCCCTCCCCCACACCTTTCCCCTGTTTTTGCACTGGTATGTATAGAGATCTGCTCCACCCCCCCCCCCCCACTTGTATTGGAATCTAGGAAGATCTGGTGAGGAGGTAGATGTGGTGTCAGCAGTGGCCCCTTTAAGGGTAAGGCCTGGACATCCAGCAGAGTGTGCTGCACAGGGATATAAGAGCACCTGAGGCAGGAAGGGCTCCACTTATTTATGTGAGTCAACCTTTTCCTACATGAAGATCATTAAGTCCAAGTACCGTTCCACCATGACTGATGAACATTTGGAAGTGTGCTTGAGGCTGGCTGTCAGCAGCTACTGTCCAACTATGCATCCTTGGCTGATTCACTTCAGTGCAAGTCATCAAAGTAAACTCAAGTAATTACAAAAAATGTTTATAGTAAATTATGTTGTGTTGTGCAATATTGGCTCATGCGGTTATGCAAAGTACACCAACATACATTGTACACATAAATGTTATATGTTATGATGGCATGAACATTGTAAAAAAAACTCTGGTAGATCTCCGGGCCTTGCTGGGTTTCAAAGTAGCTCTCGAACCAAAAAAGTGTGAGCACCCCTGGTATAGAGGACAGAATTTAACCCTGTGGCATCCTGCATGACAAAGCCAGGTCAATGGTGACCCTGAGTAGCACTGATCATCAGCCAAGAAGGACAGAAGCCACTGTAAAGCCCCAGACTTGCCTAAACCAGAAGGATACCATGGTTGATGGTTTCAAAAGCTGCTCAGAGGTCCAGCAGGGACCCCCTGCCTAGTCCTCAGCAGAGACCATCCACCAGGGCAACCAAGCCTGCTTCCATTCATTTTGCACCATTCATTTTGCACCCACAGGCTGTCTTGATGCATTGGGCAAATACTGCATTAATTTAGGTGATTTTTTTTTTTAATATCCCAAAAATGCTTCCAAGCCCCAGCCTTGCCTACCAAGCTAGAAGGACACTGTGGTTGGGACAAGGACCTGCTCCTCTCGTCTAGTCCTCAGTGCAGACCGTTCACCAGGGCAGCCAACCCTGCTTCCATCCATTGTACACTGTGCGCAATGACCCCAATTAGCAATTCAATTCAAAATCCACAGGCTGTCTTGATGCATTGGGCAAACACTGTGTTAATTTAGGTTTTGTTTTTTTTAAATATCCCAGAAATGCTTCCTCTTTCTATGTGACTCTTTTACAGGATAGACCAAAAAAATCCTGTTTTGCTTGAAGACCCTGTGTTGGCTGCTATTGCCAAGAAGTACAAGCAAACTCCAGCTCTCGTGGCCCTGCGCCACCAGTTGCAGCGTGGCCTGGTGGTCCTTGTGAAGTCCTTCACCAAAAAGCGAATTGAAGAAAACATGCAGGTAAAGGCAATGAACAGAGAACAGGGCAGCTATGTCTGTTCCAGCTTCAACCCCAGAATATGCACCGGGATTTATTAACCATCAGGTGGTGAGTCATTATGCAGAATGAAATGGTAGAATTATACACTGTACCATTTCAGACTACAGGTGGGAGGGTTTGTATTTTTGAGTCCACCCAATTCGAAAAGCTCCTGCATAAAGCAAACTAGCATAACAGGCAGATGTGCTTCTAAATGCTTCTGTCTTTTTTTCCTTGTTTGCTACATTTTTGTAAGGCAGCTGTGATTAATTCCGTTTCCCCCCTAATTATTTTGCCCTTTTTGCCTTATTTTTTGATACTTCCCAGGAGCTCCTGTGCAGGTTCAGCAGCCTTTGTGTGTTTGAAATGCCATTGTCCTCCAACTACATGTAGATGTGAAATTGCCTGCATGCAGAAGCTATTCAGCCTAGAGATAAGCCGCCTCTGCCATTTTGCAGGCAAATCTAAAGAAGTGGGGTGGAGTGGGGGGGGAGGTATTCCTGTGGGCATTGGTCTTGAGCAGCATCCCAGCTTCATCTGCTGGGTGTTAATGGTTACTGCATCCATTTGATCAACAAAGTCCCACTTCACTCAAGTAACTTGATTACATTATCTGTCTATGGCTTTTTAACCCCATACTCATGGAGGAAGAGAGACAGAGGCTCAAAGCACGTGTGTCATAGAGTGCAGAGAACCAGAGCAATCCGCAGAGGCACAACATGCCAAGTGCGGCTGCCAGCAGGTCTGCTCTCAAATTTCAACAAGAGTTGGTGGACGGATGAAAGTGATGCAGAAAGTGATGAGGACTCTTGGATGTTGCCAAGTTGAGGCTCATGGCAAGGAACTGTTGTAAAAGGACAAAAGGATGAGTGGCCTGCCGTGCAAAAGCCAGCATCGCGTTCCACGGTAAGAGCACAGCCTCCTTTACAACCATCATCTGCACGTCCTGTTGTGAACCCTGTGTTGCCAATGGCAGTGCAAATGGTTTCCACATCTCCTCCACCCACTCCTGCACCAACAGCCCCACCGCCAACACAAGTAGCGGGGGATAGGAATGCTGCCAGAGCTTCCCCAGGAACAGCAATGCCCTCCTGGCAGACTGGGCTACAATTACTGCCATGCAGCAGCGCCCCATAGAAATGCAGATGGAGGATCGGAGAGGACAAAGGAAGCATCTCGCAGAGCAATGGGACCGACACATGTTTCCAAGGTATGTCCGTGATGGGGATGCGATGTCCTATCTTACTATGTTTGAACAAGCATGTGAGGATGAGCAAGTTCCTAAGAAGTTATGGCTGCGTGTACTCCATTCACAATGTGTGGGTACCGAACTAGCGCTCATGCTTGCAGGACTACCTGAAGAACAAAGGCACAATTACAAACTGTTTAAGTCATTAGTGAAGGAGAATCTGGCCATAAATGAGCAAATGGCAAGGCAGAAGTTCCGCCATGCAGAAATTAAACCGGATGAAACGTATACTAATTTCCAGGTGTGTTTAGAGACAGCTTTGGCAACCTGGGCTGAGACCGCAGGAGCAGAAACTGTGCAGCAGTGGAGAGAATTGATGGCGAAAGAACACCTTTTCTCCTATTTACCACCAGCAGTGTCAGACTGGGTAGCTGAAAGACAGCCTGCCACCGCTCTGCAAGCTGCACGGATCGCAGATGAAATTGCATCACGAAGGCAGCATCAACGAGCCAGCATCAGAAGCCAACCAAATGGGCAGCCTAAAAGCTTTCAGCAACAGCCAGCAAAGAGGGGAGGGGGAGGGGAGCAGCAGAGATCCTGGCCAGCCAACAAAGAAACAGCCGTTGCCAGGCAACCAGAGCCAGCTGACTTCCACAAATTCCCTGGAAATGCTGCAGCCCCAACAACCAATAATCTCCGTTGCTACGAATGTGGCCAGGCAGGCCATGTAAGAAAATTCTGTGGGCAAAATACTAATGGAAATGTTGTGCAAACTCCAACCCTTAAGACTGTAAGTAAACCATTAGGGCCCCGGGTCAAACTTGTTGCAGTTTGGAGAAATCCTTCTGGAGCTCTTCACAAGCTCTTCTGGTCTTCACCACTCAGAAAAGTTTGGTGTCATCTGCAAACTCGGCCACCTCGCTGCTTAGCCCTGTCTCCAGGTCGTTTATGAACAGGTTGAAAAGCACCGGTCCCAGGACAGATCCTTGGGGCACACCGCTTTTCACCTCCCTCCATTGTGAAAACTGCCCATTGACACCCACTCTCTGCTTCCTGGACCTCAACCAGTTCCTAATCCAGGAGAGGACGTGCCCTCTAATTCCCTGACTGTACAGCTTCCTCAGCAGCCTTTGGTGAGGGACCATGTCAAATGCCTTCTGAAAGTCCAGATATATAATGTCCACGGGTTCTCCCACATCCACATGCCTGTTGACCTTTTCAAAGAATTCTAAAAGGTTCGTGAGGCAAGACTTACCCTTACAGAAGCCATGCTGATTCTCCCTCAGCAAGGCTTGTTCATCTATGTATTTTAAAATTTTATCTTTGATGAGGCATTCCACCATCTTACCTGAAACAGACGTAACAACTGACAGTGACAACTGATAGTGACAACATAGTGACAACTGTTCCTCTCCCCTCAGGTGTTCAGTTTCCATCTGTCCGAGGAGGACATGAAATCCCTTGATGGTCTTCACCAAAACATGAAGTACATAAAACCAGAAATGTAAGTTCTCCTAAAAAAACTGTGTAAGGTTGCTTCATGCTATAACATACTGTAAAGCAACAGGCAGAGGAAAATGCGGTCAATCATGTCTCCTCTTTATGGGTGCAGTTTTCAGCTCAATCCTATTGGACCCCACCACCCACAGAATGCACATTCCACTTGTGACAGTGGGTGCTTGACAATAAAGTGTGGTCCGGTATCTTTCCCATGCATGTCGCCAAACAGTTGGCCACCTGCTGGAACAAGTAAGCCAGTGAGGGAGGTGGGAGGAGGGCAGAACAGGGTGGGAGGGGGTGAAACTGGGCAGGGAGGGGGGAACAGGGCTGGGAGGCTGCAGGAAAGAGTGGATCCAGCGGCAATAGCACACTCCAGTTCCTATCCCCTATGTGGTTAGCCTCCCCACCCCCTTTCTCTCCTTGGACCTGCACCAGTGAAATCACTGGCACAGGTCTGAGGAGACCCATTGCAGAGTGGGAGGCTTATGGAGCGGGTTTAAATCCCTTTTCCTTTCCAAAGCCTCCTGATCCACCCCTTCCCACCAGATACAGCACGCCTGTTTTCGGCGTGGCAGCAACAGTTGGGGGGGGGGGAAGAAGGATAGCATTGGGCTGTCAAGGGAGGGAGGCTGGCAGTGAATTCTCCTCCTCTCTCTGTTGTCCACCATCTAAGCTGAAGCAGAGCCCACATTGTGCTACAGAGCTCCTTGCCAACAAAGAGAATAGCTATCAAAGGCAGTTCTTAGGCCAAAGGGTTCAGACCTCAACCACAACTGCTGCTGAACGCAGCTGCTGGGGGAGGGAGCTAAAGGATCTGAGTGCATATTTTATACTTTCTTTATGAATTTGAGGACTGAATGAGGTGGTCTGGCCCTGAAACGGATTGTAACACTTCAGACTGCAGGAGGAAGATCTCTTTGTTTTGTAATGCTTCCATCATCATGTCACCAACGGCAGCACCAAAACACTGAGGTGGATGCAGGGAAGTGGCAACATGCATATCTGCGGGGGGGGGGGGGGGTGTCTGATGAGAATAAAGGAGAAGCCCTCTCTGAAAAATACCTCTCCTTCAGGTTACCACAAGGGGCCAGAGAGGGGGGTGGTCATTTGTCTAGGGGGCATTTGCCTCTATCTGGCACCAGAGACTTTGTGAAAATGGCAAACTTACAGCCCAATCCAAACCCCACCCACTGATGCAGCCACGCCATTGGACACACACTGCATCCTGCGTGGTGGTGGGGGGAGTCTCAGAGGCCTCCTCAAGTACTCCTCCTCCGAGTAAGCCTCTGATGACCCCAATGGGTCTACTACTTGCTGGCAGAAGTCTGAATGAACCTGGCTAGATGGACCAAGGCCAGGAAGGGGGATAGGATATTGACACAGCAGCTGCCACCAGTAATCACCCATTGCTGCCCTCAACACACCCCCAACACCACCTCATTTCTCCCCTTCTCGCACCCCTGTGCCAACTTGCCAGGGCTCTTGTAGTTGCCACTGTTGCCTGGTTGCTGCTGCTCACTGTTTGCAGGCTGTGCTCTACAGTGCTGTGTGTTTTGTGACAGCGTTAAAGTGTGCCTCATCACCAGAACATGAGTTCTAGCAGTGCAGTGGGCCCATTGGATTGTTCCATTAGTGCATAAAGCAGGAAGATCTCAGTTAGACCTTTCCCTGCTAGTTTTCTACTTGAGGTTGAGGTTTTGTTTTGAGGCATTGTTTTTCTTTAAACATAGAGGACATACAGCCTTCACAACATGTGTTCTTCCACCTGCAGTCTGAACTAGTAGCCACCTTATCCCCATCATGTTCTGTTACCTTACATAGATCCAGCCTCAGACATCCACTATAACTGAGTGTTAGGAGAGTTAGGACAGACAAAAGAAAATATTTCTTTACTCAGCATGTGGTTGGTCTGTGGAACTCCTTGCCACAGGATGTGGTGACGGCATCTGGCCTGGATGTCTTTAAAAGGGGATTGGACAAATTTCTGGAGGTAAGATCCATTATGGGTTACAAGCCATGATATGTATGTGCAACCTCCTGATTTTAGAAATGGGCTATGTCAGATGCAAGGGAGGGCACCAGGATGAGGTCTCTTGTTCCCTGGTGTGCTCCCTGGGGCATTTGGTGGGGCTGCTGTGAGATACAGGAAGCTGGACTCAATGGGCCTATGGCCTGATCCAGTGGGGCTGTTCTTATGTAGTAATAGGCCTCATTTAGTTCCTTTCTTTTTCTGAGGTCCTTCTAAGTTTTTTTTTTTTTTTTGCTTTTTCTTTTAGATTTGCTGAACACCCCCTGTACTTACCACCAGATGAAAACTGAGGATTCATGGACCTAACTTCTGAAACCTGGAGTACAATAAAGATACACAAACCTTCATCTTCTTACTGTGTGGTCCTTTTTGATTACAGTCTGATCAGCACTTAAGAGCAGAGTTTGCAAGATATTGCTGTTGATTATTGAGATGAGATCATTTTTAAGGAAGAAAACTCAGACTTGCAGGGGGTGGAACAAGGGATGTGGAATGCCCTGTTCCCAGCAGCTAGGAAAAGAACTTCTGTATCTGGTGGCTTTGGTTTGTCTTGTAGAAGTGCAATTGTATGGATAAAGTCTGTGGCCTGTGGGGCAGATTATAGAAAATCAGAAGAGAAAAAAAATTTTAGTCAATGGCTGCCCGGAGCTCTTTCTGTGCTCCAAGCGGTGTCCATCTGGTGCTGAGCCCAGCGCGGAGTGGTGCTGGGTCTGTGCCAGTGCTCCCTCCTTTCCGGGTGTCACCAACATGCCTTACGTTTGCACCCCCCAGCACTGGCGCTGGAGCTCAGAGACCAAAGAATTAGGCTCTTAGTTGCTTGTTGCTGGGAAACTCTTGCAGATAGGAGAGTGCTTGGGATGTCCAACATTTTGGGCTGCTTTGTTCTCTTATGAGTTTATGACATCTGGTCATCCTGGCCTTTTGCTAGTTGTGTTGGTGCAGCCTTCCTAGTTGTCTGTTGTTTGGATAGGTCAGTTGGGATATTGAGTCACAGTTCTCTCTGACTAGGCTCAATAGTTGGTCTCCAGATCACCCCAAGGTGACTTGTAAAAGAGGGCTTGCAGTGGCGAACCTAGAGAGGGGCAAGTGGGGCAAATGCCCCAAGTGCTGGCCCTCTGGGGGCACCTTCCCTAGCCTCACCCCCCAGCCTGTTTGTCTTTTTTATTTTAAAGCTAAAGAAGCCAGCAGCTCCACCGGTTCCTTTCTTTTTTTAAAAAAAACCCTCCTCCTGATGGATTCAGTGCCAGACTGGATCACCCCCCTCCCCACCACCTTTCTAGGAGGAGACGAGAGGGTGCCCTAGAGTGTCAGCCCTCCAGGAGTTGCAACTCCTAGAGCGCTGCCTCTCTAGGGCGCCCATTTCCTCTCCTCCTATAAAAGTGGAGGGGAGGGGCAGTCTAGTCTACTGCTGAATCACAGCACCTTGCTGCCTCTCTGGTAGTGATTCTGGCTCACCCTGTCCTCTGTTGGGAGGAGGGGTTTTTTTAAAGTGAAAGAAGCCAGCACTATTATCTGCACTCTGGGATTCTGACAAGGGCGGCAGCAGAATGTGCAGTCCTTATTGTATATACCAAGGTCCAGGTCTACAGAGCTTGCGTCCTGAGTACACTTCTGTACTGCAGCGAGTCATGGACTCTTCGCTCACAACAGGAGAGGAAACTGAGCGCTTTCCACATGCGCTGCCTCCGACGCATCCTCGGCATCACCTGGCAGGACAAAGTTCCAAACAACACAGTCCTGGAACGTGCTGGAATCCCTAGCATGTATTCACTGCTGAAACAGAGACGCCTGCGTTGGCTTGGTCATGTCGTGAGAATGGATGATGGCCGGATCCCAAAGGATCTCCTCTATGGAGAACTCGTGCAAGGAAAGCGCCCTACAGGTAGACCACAGCTGCGATACAAGGACATCTGCAAGAGGGATCTGAAGGCCTTAGGGATGGACCTCAACAAGTGGGAAACCCTGGCCTCTGAGCGGCCCGCTTGGAGGCAGGCTGTGCAGCATGGCCTTTCCCAGTTTGAAGAGACACTTTGCCAACAGTCTGAGGCTAAGAGGCAAAGAAGGAAGGCCCATAGCCAGGGAGACAGACCAGGGACAGACTGCACTTGCTCCCGGTGTGGAAGGGATTGTCACTCCCGGATTGGCCTTTTCAGCCACACTAGACGCTGTGCCAGATCCACCTTTCAGAGCGCGATACCATAGTCTTTCGAGACTGAAGGTTGCCAATACATATTGTATATAGGAGTTTCCAAATTTCAGCTGCTAAAGTGCACCTTAAATACTGTGTTGTACAGAGTAGTCTTGCTATGCACACTTAACAGTATCGCTCTTTAGTTTACAGGTTCACCCCGAAGTAGGTGTCTTGTGCTGATTGATTCAGGGGACCCTGTGTGTTGTAGAGCAGGCTGAGAAAAGCTTGTCTTTCCTTCCAGGTTTGGCCAAGATTTTTAAACTGTTTTGTCCACCATGCCTCTGTGGCAGTAGCGGTTTCATCAGGATGTTGAACACTTAGTGCTGCAGGTGGGGCTGGTTTTTTTGGTTTTCTAGTCGACTTTTGCAACTCTTCTTTGGGCTAATGGCAACTTCAGCAGAATTGCTAGCATTTCTGGTGGTCAGCTGCTGCCACTGGTTGCCATTTTTTCTTTAGAATGCTATAGGAAGTGACCTTCTGGTTATGAAAAGTGGCTTTGAACAAAAGAGGAAAAGCCCTGCAGCAACCTCTCAGCCAGCCATCAATGGTTATCAATGCCAACTGGTTGAGTGTTTAAAAGCAAGACTGGCTTATGAGCATTAAGCCATATTGAGGACGGCGAGTCATAGCAGCAGCTTCTAGGACAGTGGTTCTCACACATTAAGCACTGGGACCCACTTTTTAGAATGAGAATCTGTTGGGACCCACCGGAAGTGATCTCATGATCGGAAGTGACATCATCAAGCAGGAAAATTTTCAACAATCCTAGGCTGCAATCAGGGTCTTTCAGAGGAATTTTTTCAGGGGGTACAAAGTTTCTTTTGGGCCCCTTTGCAAAGGGGGAGGGGTGAAACAGAGGGGGAGGGTATTGACAGGCAAGCTGAATGGGGGCAAGTAGGGGCAAAACAGGGTGCGGGCACCTGGCATCAGCAGCTAGATACAGTAATATGGAAAACCAAACATACTTCTAAGTCTCTCTAAAATCTTGTATATATAGAAAATCATGCAGAAAATTAGCACCATCATATTTAGGTTCACACTAGAATGCAAAGTGTCCTGTGTGTACCAAAACGTGCTTCTGCAGCAGCTGTAACCTTGCAGCTGTGTCCCTAAGTACCTATATGCTCTTTCATGGTCAGCAGATCCACAAGCCAAAGAGCTACGATAGCAGTCCAGTTTCCTCCAAGATTTGACACTGTGTTAAGGAGTGTCGTGTATGCATTCCTCGGCCCAGCATATATGGCTTCCCAATAGCTGCAGCCGCAAGCTCATGGTAGTGACCCCAGCATCCTGTGCGGCAACAAGTCTGAGTAGATAGGAAAATGTAAGATCCCAGGAAATTTCTGGGCCCCGTCCATTGGCTCCTGGGTCCCCTTTTTGACCCTGGGCCCTGGTACAAATTACCCCCTCTCCTAGGCCCTGGCTGCAATCCTGCCCACACTGACTCAGGAGTAAGTCTCATTGATGATCATTGTTAAAAGAATATATATAGCAGCTTGTTAAAAGTACAGGCTTGTAAAACTTTCCCAAATGAGGTCTAATCAAGTCTAATATATTAAAAATAAAATATTGAAATGAATGAGGACCCACCTGAAATTGGCTTGCGACCCACCTAGTGGGTCCCGACCCATAGTTTGAGAAACACTGTTCTAAGAATCAGCTGTTTGTGTACCGCAAGATGGAGTTTGAAGAATGGATGAAATTCTAACTCCCCTCCAAGAGGCAGTACCCTCCTTCCATGTAAGTGGAAATATTTGGGATCCCTCATTTTGGGTTGGTAGTGTCACCATAGAAGCATCTGCATTTGCTGTTTCTCTGGTAACTAGAGGTGTTTGTTTCTGGTGAGTAAGATAGTATTACAGCCTTACTGAACACACTGGGCTTACCACTGAGGAAGGTAAATAACACTATTTTCAAATACCTCTTATTGATCACAATAGCAGACGCTGCCCCATAGCGCATGTGAATTTATTTAAAATGTATTTCTTTAGAGTTGACTCCTGCCTGCTTAAAGGCTCCTGAACCTTTTTTTCCAAATGTTCATGACAGGGCCAGCCCAATCAGGTCTGAATCAAGAAAAAAATACTTCTCACTGCAATCCATCCTCACACAGGATTTAAAGTGAATCCATCCCTTTAAAGTTTAATAAACAGCACCTGTGTATGGAACAAGGAAAGGGGATAACAAAGCACTTCTTCCTCACATGGTGTCTAAAGGGGCACATCCACTTGAAACTCTAAACCTTGTGTGAGGACGGAGTGTGGTGGGGGGAAGTGAATGATCTGAGTCTTGCTCACTTTTAGCAAGCAGGGAGTAGATCAATATAGCTGGCTTCTCCAGTGGGCTGTAAGGAGGCGTACTCAGACTCAGTGTGAAACCAGTGTGATGGACCCAGAATCCATCACTCCCCCCACCATTGATGCAAACTGCATCTGGCTTCTTCATGGTCGGACCAGCCATGTTCCTGATTCACAGCCTCAGTTTTGCCTATTCAACCCACTAAAGTGCATGCTTTTTGTGTGCTTATGTTTGGCGGTTCAATCCCTAGCATTTCCAGTTAAGGGCTCTCAGGGCTTTCCTTGAATGTGCGGAAAGGTCAGTGTAGAGGCAGCTGTTGGTTCAGGCAAAAACTCTTAAAGCCTTCTACCCAGGCTGCTTGCAAACAAGGCACAAAAACTCAGAAACAAAAGTTAAGACCAAAGGCAGTTTACTTACAATCTGATGCAGAGTTATACAAACATTTCTCACATCAAGGTTCTTAAAACTAGAAGACCAGGAGCCCTAAAAAGCTGCCCCTGGATGCATGCAAGTATGATAAAACAATAGTTAAAACAGAGATTAAAATACACTCTCCTGTTCTACTACAATCAACAAACAAGAAACCATATATATATACATAAGGAGGAATCAGCAAGGGGACACACCCTTTAAAAAGACCATTAAAGGGACCACATAAAATTTCAATCTTAAAGAACCAGATACTCAAGTAATAACCACTACTCAGTGTTGCTATTCCCCAACACCCCTTTTCAACACTGAGTAAGTGAACCTAAAAGATTCATTTCTGCTCGTAATTTCTGAAACCTATCTCTTGGTAATGGTTTTGTCAATAAATCAGCTATCATCATTTGTGTAGGACAATAATTTATCTTAATAATACCCTGCATAACCAAGTCACGTACATGGTAATACTTTACATCTATATGCTTTGTTCTCGCATTATATCCTTCTGATTGCATCAGTTTTATACAGCCTTGATTATCTTCTTTAACTTGCACTGGAAGTATTTCTTGCATTCCCATATCATTCAGTAATTTACAAACCCATGTTGCCTCCCTACATGCCTCAGACGCTGAAACCAATTCAGCTTCTGTAGTAGATAAGGCAACAATAGTCTGTTTTTTACTTCCCCAACTCACTGCTCCATCACCATACATAAACAAGTGTCCACTAGTTGACTTGCGATCTGAAGGGTCTTCTGCCCAATCAGAGTCTGTATATACTACCAACTTTGGGCTATCTCTAGCTGGAAGCTTTAACTTAAAATCCAATGTTCCTTTCAAATATTTCACAACCCTTTGAATGCCAATCCAATCTAACTGTGTGGGAGAGTGCGTTCTTCTACTCAAAATTCCCACTGCATTAGCAATGTCTGGTCTAGTTGTGGTTGATAAATACAGTAATTTTCCCACAGCTTCTCTATACTTATCATTACAGGGCAGAGGTTCAGCCTTTCCTTGCTTAAAGAAATCACTTTCCATAGGTGTAACAACTGAATAAGCATCTTCAAGTCCCAAAGATTCTATTAAATCTAGAATCTTTGGTTTTTGACTAAGAAAGTAACTTCCCTCCTCATCCTTCTCAATCTGGATGCCAAGATAAAAAGCTGCATCCCCTAATTCTTTAATTTCCACTTCCCTATTCAGTTGAGATACAATATCTTTATAATCCTTTTCATCCTCATAAATCAATAGTAAATCATCAACATAGACCAAAAGATACATCCATTTACCATTGCTATATCTTGTATACAAAGATGGATCTGCCTGTCCCTGCTTAAAATTCTGTTGTGTCAGCATTTGGTGAAGTTTTTCATACCAAGCTTTTGCAGCTTGTTTCAATCCATACAACCCTTTATGGAGCTTACACACTAAATCTGGTCTCTTTTGATCTATAAAACCAGGTGGCTGTTTCATAAATATTTGCTCTGTTATTTCTCCATGCAAAAAGGCAGTTTTTACATCCAAATGCCTAACACACAATCCTTTAGATGCAGCGACACTCAAAAGCATCCGTATAGTTGTATATTTCACAACAGGTGCAAAAGTTTGATCATAATCCTCACCATATTTCTGTGAGTAGCCTTTAGCAACTAACCTAGCCTTATAGCGTTGCACCTCCCCTTTTACACCCTGTTTAAGCTTAAAAACCCATTTGCAACCTATTACCCTCTTGCCAGGAGGCAAGTGAGTTAAAGTCCATGTTCCATTCTTATGCAACGCCTCCATCTCTTCTTGAGCTGCATCTTTCCACTTCTTTGCTTCATCCATAGGCATTCTTTCAACCTGTTCCCATGATTCTGGCTCACACTCTGACACCAGTCTTGCAGAATAAGTTAACCGGACAGGTGGTACACCTTTATTTTCTCGAAGTGACCTTCTAGGTTGTTGCATGATGACTTGATCTTCCTCCAAGACATCATCTAATCCTGGCAATTCTTCCTTTTCTGATGTACTGGCTTCTTGATCTAATTCCTGTATAACTTCCCCTTCTGATTCTACACTAACCATTGGGGTTAAATCCAAAGATCTAGATGTATTACTTTGATAAGCTGGAACAAGTATAAACTTCTCATCTGGTTCTGCCAGTTCATCAAAAAAGGTTTGACTTTTATCTACTTTCTCATCCTCAATAAAATGTAATACATGTCTTACTGTCACGCGACTTGTATTCAAATCCATGACACGATAACCTTTAGAGTTTTCAGAATAGCCAACAAAAATACCTTCTTCAGTCTTAGGATCTAGTTTAGAGCGCTTTTCCTTTGGAATATGCGAAAGAACCTTACACCCAAACACTCTAAGATGTTCTATACTTGGTGGTTTACCATACCACAACTCATATGGGGTTTTACCATCTGCTGCTCCCTTAGTGGGCAGACGATTCTGTATATATGTAGCTGTATTTACTGCTTCTCCCCAAAATTGATATGGTAATTTTGCATCTATAAGCATACATCTTACCATATCTAACAAAGATCTATTCTTGCGTTCTGCAACTCCATTCTGTTCAGGTGTATAGGCCACTGTATATCTATGTATAATTCCCTGCTCTTCTAAATAATTCTGTGTAAGGTGTGAGGAATACTCACCACCTTGATCTGTCTGCAAACTCTGAGGTTTCCTTCCAAATCTATTACTCACGACTGCCACATATTTCTTAATTGCCTCATGTGTCTCACTTTTCTCTTTAAGTAAGTAAATCATACAATATCTAGAATAATCATCTATAAAGGTTAATAAGTACCTGTTTTTGCCTATAGATGGAACCTGAAATGGTCCACACAAATCACTATGTATTAACTCTAATGGTCTTATAGTACGCTGTTCATGCCTTTGTGGGAAGGATGGTCGACTACCTTTCCCTTTTACACAATCTATACATCTCTCATTATGATCATCACAAGGCTTTATCTTTATACCTGTTGCCAGGTTCCTTCTTTGAAGATCCTGAATAGCATTTACATCTCGATGTGCAAATCTTCTATGCCATAGGTGGAGGCATTCTTGATTACAACCTTTCTTTATATACATTACTTTCTCACAAGCCAAATCTAAAACATACACACCATCCTGCAAAAAGGCTTGCGCAATAAGCTTATCATCTTTAGTTATAGTGCATCTACCATTACGAAAGTTGATGTCATGTCCTTTCTTATCCAATTGAGATACACTCAAAGTATTTGCTTGCAAGCCTGGTATGTACAGCACATTATGTGCTACTGTATTGACAATTTTATCATCAGCTATACACCTTAATCTTCCTTGTCCTTCACCTGTAACATCTAAAATTTGTCCACTTGCTGTAACAACCTTTCCTGTGCTCGTATTAAAATTATAGAAAAAATCTTTATCTGCTGTACTATGGCTTGTAGCCCCACTGTCCACTATCCAAACTTGATTTACTGGGTTAGGCTGGGTTAAACTTAAAAATTTTCCTACAATTTTCTCTTCATTCTTCACTGATGTTTCTCTCAACTGCATATTCCCCTCTACATTAAAATCTTTACACTGAGAAGAATTACTCTCTTCACTTAAAATTCTACTATTTACATTCCACTGGGGGTGAAAACTATCTTCTCTCCTATTATTCCTTCCTTTTATTCTAGGAGGACAAAAATTGGAGCTGGGGCATTGTCTTGCAAAATGGCCCTTACCCCCACAAGAAAAACAAACAAATAAGTCTTTATCCTGAAATTTCCCTTGTAGTTTATAGTTAGAGCCAGTCTTCTCTTTATACTTGTAAGAGGTACAATATGTTCGTAATTCAGCTAATACTTTGTTGAATTGATTGGTTTCACGTCCCAACACTATACTTGAGAAGGCACCAAACAAGTCTTCATCCAGTGATCCCAAGAAAATCCAAACACGCTGATCCTCATCCAATTTAAAACCAGTCAATTCCAAATCTCTCAAAATTTGTGTAAACTCACGAATATGCTTTTCACAATCTTGCTTAGATGTTAAATTCATACGTCCCAAAGCCTTCAACAAATAACCTTGATGTTTTCCACCTAGTTTAGCAAAAGCATCAGTGAGATTTTTCATCATTTCCTTTGCTGTTTTTGCTTCCTCAATGTATGTCAGCTGTTCATCAGTAAGAGATCTCATTATAATTGATCTTGCCCTTATGTCTGCATTTTTCCATTCAACAACTGCTTCATCTCCACTACTTGGGCATTCATCATCTAAAGCGATTAAAGCTCCATGTAGTTCTAAGTCCATTCTGATTCTTGACTTCCACTTCTGGAAAGCATGAGGATTCAGTTTTTCAATTGCTTGATAAATTATGCCTCCTTGTGCCATAATTACTCAAAAATACAAGCAAACAGCCTTCAAAAATGGGTAGGAAAAAACTAATTCAGGATTATAAAAAAGAACACCTCACTTTACTCTTATATAAAGCACTGACCTGGGCCCATAACCTGTTGGTTCAGGCAAAAACTCTTAAAGCCTTCTACCCAGGCTGCTTGCAAACAAGGCACAAAAACTCAGAAACAAAAGTTAAGACCAAAGGCAGTTTACTTACAATCTGATGCAGAGTTATACAAACATTTCTCACATCAAGGTTCTTAAAACTAGAAGACCAGGAGCCCTAAAAAGCTGCCCCTGGATGCATGCAAGTATGATAAAACAATAGTTAAAACAGAGATTAAAATACACTCTCCTGTTCTACTACAATCAACAAACAAGAAACCATATATATATACATAAGGAGGAATCAGCAAGGGGACACACCCTTTAAAAAGACCATTAAAGGGACCACATAAAATTTCAATCTTAAAGAACCAGATACTCAAGTAATAACCACTACTCAGTGTTGCTATTCCCCAACAGCAGCATCACACAGAAATAACAGCAGACCACATAAGCTGTAATAGTAATAAAAATATATACCTTCATGTTCCAGTGTCTATCATGTTATTATTATTATAATTGATGTGAACTATTGTATTTTGTATCTTGAAGTTCTTTAGGTCTGCATTTTCACCTGGTTTTGGAATATTTTTTAAACAAGTCTGTTGTGTTTGTAACATGTGCTTTCATGAGTCATTATTTTACATTATGATGAAGAATCCAGGTTACATACTCTTTTGTATTACGATTGACTAGCTTATAGTGCTACTCACTTTTGTTTCTTTGGTGCCCCACCAGTAAAAGATAAGATGCCAAAACACGTTGGGACCAACCATCAGCTACAATAAACAGGTTTTTGTCTCTGTACCTGTTGGGAGGTTTTCATTTCTTTTCTTTGCTTGTCGGTGTAGGCAACACCAGATGAGACGTCCCATTGATTTGACTCCATCAGCAGCTCCCAATACTCTACCTTTCCCTAATCTTTGAGATACTGCCATGCCATTTATTATATCACGCAGCTAAAGCAAAATTAGTACTACTACTACAAAAAAAAGGATGCTGTCAGTCTGATACCAGATGAGTCCATGCTAGTGGATTTGCTTTTACAGATTCACGTTGCAAGCAGAAGGCCTGCAGACATTTGCTCATTGGCATCTGAGGCTCACTGCTTTGGAATTCACTAGCTAATGTAGCACAACCATGCCAGGAGTGAGACTACCTAATCAGAGCATCTTAACAAATGGTGGCAATGGCACCACAGAGGTCACTGAAAGGGCTCTTACGTTTTAGCATAATAAAGAGACAACACACATATTCTACCCCCAGCAAGTCTGAGTTTTCTTCTTTAAAAATGATCTCAGCTCAATAATCAACAACAATGTCTTGCAAACTCAGGTCTTAAGTGCTGTCAGACTGTAATCAAAAAGGACTACACAGTAAGAAGATGAAGGTCTTTGAATCCTTAGTGCACTCCAGGTTTCAGAAATTAGGTCCACGAATCCTCAGTTTTCATCTGGTGGCAAATACTGAGGGTGTTCAGCAACTCTAAAAGAAAGAAAAAGAAACAGCAGGACCTCAGGAAAAGAAAGGAACTAAATAAAGCCTGTTATTCCGAGGCTGGATCTATGTAAGGTAACAGAACAAAATGGGGACAAGATGGCTACTACTTCAGACTGCAGGTGGAAGATCACATGTTCTGAAGGCTGTATGTCCTCTATGTTTAATGAAAAACAATCCCCCTGGAAAAAACCCAACCTCATTGCATGTAGAAAACTAGCAGGGAAAGGGGTAAACTTCCTGCTTAACACACTAACGGCCCAATCCAATGGCCCGCTGCACTGCTGGAACTCGTGTTCTGGTGATGGGACATGCTTTATGGCTGTCACAATACACATGGCACCATAGAGCCTGCTGTTGCCGCAAACAGTGAGCAGCAGCAGCCAGGCAACAGTGGCCACTACAGAAGCCCTGGCACTGGCAAGCTGGCACAGGGGTGGGAGAGGGGGAGAAATGAGTTGGGGTTGGGGGGGTGTTGAGGGCAGCAATGGGTGATTACTGGTCCCAGCTGCTCTGCCAATATCCTATTCCCCTACCTGGCCTTGGTCCGCCTAGCCAGGTTCATTCTGACTTGCGCCAGAAAGTAGCGGACCCAATGGAATCAGCAGACGCTTACCCTGAGGTACGGGAACAGTTGCTCCCTTACCTCAAGGAGGCCTCTGTGACTTCCCCCACCACCATGCAGGATGCAGTGTGTGTCCAATGGTGTGGCTGCATCAGTGGGTGGGGTTGGGATAGGATTGAGTTGTAAGTTTGCCATTTTCACAAAGTGGCACCAGAGACTTTGTGAAAATGGCAAACTTACAACTCAATCCTATCCAAACCTATGCCCCCTAGACAAATGGCCACCCCCTTCCCTGGCCCCTTGTGGTAACCTGAAGAAGTATTTTTCAGAGAGGGCTTCTCCTTTATTCTCATCAGACACCGCCCTGCAGAAATGCATGTTGCCACTTCCCTGCATCCACCTCAGTGTTTTGGTGCTGCCATTGGTGACCTGATGGTGGAAACACTATAAAACGAAGAGATCTTCCACCTACAGTCTGAAGTGCTACAGTCCTTTACAGGGCCAGACCAGCTCATTCAGTCCTCAAATTCATAGACAAAGTATTAAATATGCACTCAGATCCTTCCTCCTGCCCCCCCTCCTGCCCCCTCAAGTTGTGGTTGAGGTCTGAACCCTTTGGCCTAAGAACTGCCTTTGATATCTATTCTGTTTGTTGGCAAGGAGCCCTGTAGCACAATGTTGGCTCTACTCCAGCATAGATGGTGGACAATGGAGAGAGGAGGAAAATTCACTGGCACTCCCTTGACAACCCAATCCTATCCTTCTGCCCCCCTCCCCACCACTTGTGAAGCCACACTGAAAACAGGCATGCTGTATCTGGTGGGAAGGGGTGGATCAGGAGGCTTTGGACAGGAAAGGGGATTTAAACCCGCTCCATAAGCCTCCCACTCTGCAATGGGTCTCCTCAGACCTGTGCCAGTGATTTCACTGGTGCAAGTCCAAGGAGAGAAAGGGGGTGGGGAGGCTAACCAATAGGATAGGAACTGGATAGGAACTGGTGCGTGCTATTGCCGCTGGATCCACTCCTTCTTGCATCCTCCCAGCCCTGTTCCCCCCTCCCTGCCCAGTTTCACCCCCTCCCACCCTGTCCTGCCCTCCTCCCACCTCCCCTCACTGGCTTACTTGCTCCAGCAGGTGGCAAACTGTTTGGCGACATGCATGGGAAAGCTACCGGACTACACTTTTTGATTATTTTGCAGCAGTTGCCACAAGTGGAATGTGCGTTCTGCAGGCTATGGGGCCCAACAGGATTGAGCTGAAACTTGCACCAACAAAGAGGAGACATGGTTGACCACATCTTCCTCTGCCTGTTGCTTACAGTATGTTATTGTATGAGGCAACCTTATTTTTTTTGTTTTGTTTTGTTTTTTTAAGAGGACTTACGGGTCTGATTTTACGTAGTTCAGGTTTCGGTGAAGACCATCAAGGGATTTCATGTCCTCCTCGGACAGATGGAAATTGAACACCTGAGGGGAGAGGAACAGTTGTCACTAAGTTCTTCCATCACATCCCCCTGCATTGCTCTCAGTGCCACAGTACCATCAATGGATGGTATGTGCCACCCTCAACGAAGAGCAGAGCTTTTTCTGTGGCAGCCTCTGTTCTTTGCATCTCTTTGCAACCCTTAGAGCAAACTGTGGGTCGGGACCCACTAGGTGGGTCGCAAGCCAATTTCAGGTGGGTCCCCATTCATTTCAATATTTTATTTTTAACACATTAGATGCTGCCATGGTATGTGACTGCATTTGGGGAAATATTACAGATCTGTACTTTTAACAGGCTACTATGTAGTATATGCTTTTAACAATGACAGTCAGTGGAACTCACTCCTGAGTAAGTGTGGGTAGGATTGCAAAAATTTTCCCGGCTTGATGATGTCACTTCCGGTCATGACACCACTTTTGGTGGGTCCTGACAGATTCTCATTCTTAAAAAGTGGGTCCCAGTGCTAAAAGTGTGAAAACCACTGCCTTAGAGGTTTGGTGCAGGAAAGGAGTTCTCTCTTTTTTGGAGGCGAGTGAAAACTCAACTTCTTCACTGTGCTTCAACCATTTTTTTGCTTTTTTGCATATTCTCATGCTTCATTTTGACTGTCCTGCTGTCGTTGTTGCTGTTGAGTTAGACTGTTTGCCAATTCATTTTTAGATGAATTTTTAGACTTAAGTTTTCATTGTAAATTGTTTTTCTTTTATTTAAATCCCATGGGGGTCTGTTCTGGTTGAAAAGCAACCTATAAATATAATATACAAATAGACAGTATACAAGTCCCTTGCACCGTCTGCATGTTTGCGCCTCCTCTAAAGTCAGCAGGGCCGGTGCAGGGGCACGCACCAGCCTGCAGAAGCTGAATCCAGGGCTGTGTCAGCTGACGCAAGTGTCTGGGGTGGGCAGGAAGGAAGTGGGAGGGAAGCAGTGGGTAGTCCCGGGGATGGGCGGGCAGAGAACAGGAAGCAGGGCTGGAACCCAGCTGTTAAGCTGGATCCCAACCCCATTCCCTGAGCAGCATGGAGTGGTTGCAAGCAGCTTCTCGGACTTATAGCGGTGGGGCAAGTCCAAGGAGACCTATTGCGGCTGTGGTGGCTTACCTCGGGGTAAGGAGAAGAGTTTCCCCTTGCCTCTAGTTGAGCCACTTTGGGACCCTATCTTGCACTGGATACAGTGCAGGCCTCCCAGCCTGTCTGTTCCATCGCAAGATAGGATTGCACTGTTAATTACATTATCCATCTAGGGCTTTTTTAACCCCAAACACACAAGAAGCCTGTTGCGTTCTTTCATGACCGAATTGTGGTACATGGAATTGCACCCACTTACTCTCCGGTTAAGTGAAGGGGAACAGGACATCTTGGTCAAATGCAAGGGTCAGGGACTGATTCTACTGAGAGGTAATCAGGAAATTTATTCTACTTTGGGTGCAATCCTACCCGGGCTGCAGGATAGGAGCCCAAGTGCAGGATACAGGATAGGCGCTGTATCCAGTGCAGGATAGGGGCCCAAGGATAGAGGCCCAGCCAGCGGCAAGGGGAAAATTCTCCCCTTAACTTACCACTTCCTGAGGTGGCACAAGTCCAAAGAGAGCGGAGCAGCTTGAAGCTGCGTTGGGATCCAGCACAAGTACTGGATCCGAGCCCCTCTCCCCGCCTGCCCACACCTGGGGCCGCACACTGCCTACCCTCTCCCTGCCCAGGAACACCTCCCTCCCACCTCCTCCCCACCCACCCAGAGACATGCATCGGCCCAGCTGGGCTGATGCAAGCCTTGCCGAGTAAGTCGGTGCAGAGGTTTGTGTCAGCCTCTGCAGGCCTGCGCACCTCCGTGTGCCAGCCCAGCTTCCTCCCAAGAAGGCGCAAACGTGCCTTACGGCACGTTTGTGACCCTCCTGGGCCGGCACAAGCTGGCCCAAGTGAAGGGCAGGATTGCGCCCTTTGTCTGCCAAATTTACTCCAAGCAAGCCGTCCAACTTCCCAGGGTTTAACATAGCCACGGGTTGGGACGTGGTGGTGTTCCTATGGGTACTGGTCTTCAGCAGTATCTCATCTCCATTTACTTGGTATAATGGTTACTGCATCCATTTAATCAAAGCTTTTTTGTGCTTTATAGCCAAGCTCAGGCATTTTCCCTCTGCCTACTTATACTTTTACTGCCCATCTTCCCCCCCCCCATTTTGTTTAATTTCTTTTCTTTTGAACTTTTAATAAACTAGTTATATTTTGACCCTTTGTCAGCCTAGCCCATGGGTAATTCAGTGGGTTATCATGTCTCTTAGCGCTGCAGATGCTATTATGGTTTTAATTTTTAATAAGAACCCTTGGGCTTCAGCATTCAGTGTTCTTCTCAAAGGTATTTTTCCCAAATGGCTCCCCTCTGCCACATTTCTGTAGCACTTAGCAGGCGCACTTAGGATTGCACCGTAAGTTATTCTATTGGAGGAGTGGGACCTACCTGGCTTCTTGATCAATTGGATGCAGTAACCATTAACACTCAGCAGATGATGCTGGGATGCTGCTCAAGACCAAAGCCCACAGGAATACACACACACCCATCCCACCCCTTTATCAGACAGACAGTTTTGGCTGCTCAATGGCAGAGGCTGATTATCTCTAGTCTGAATAGTTTCTGTGTTCAGGCAAATCCACATCTACATGTAGCTGGGGACAGTGGTATTTCAAACAGACAGAAGCTGCTGAACTTTCACAGGAATATCTAGGAAGTATAAAAAAAATTAGGGAAAAACAGGGAATTCATCACAGCTGCCTTACAAAAGTGTAGTAAAACAAGGTAATCAGAGAGAAGCATTGAGAAGCACATCTGCCTGTTATGCTAGTTTGCTATATGCAGGAGCTTTTTACATTGGGTGGACTCAAGAATATGAACCCTCCCATTCATAGTCTGAAGTGGTACAGTGTACATGTCTACCGTCTCATTCTGCATAATGACTCACCACCTGATGATTAATAAATCCTGGTACACCTTCTGGGGTTGAAGCCATTGGAACAGATATAGCTGCCCTGTTCTCTGTTCATTGCCTTTACCTGCATGTTTACTTCAATTCGCTTCTTGGTGAAGGACTTCACAAGGACCACCAGGCCACGCTGCAACTCGTGGCGCAGGGCCACGAGAGCTGGAGTTTGCTTGTACTTCTTGGCAATAGCAACCAACACAGGGTCTTCAAGCAAAACAGGACTATTTTGGTCTATCCTGTAAAAGAGTCACATAGAAAGAGTCTGGGTTGAGATAATGAGAGTTGGTTGATTTTTTTTAATTGTTGGACCATTTTAACTCTGTTTTTTACAGCCAGAGGTATATTGGCTTGATTTGATATTGATAAGAATGGCATTCAAAAATTTAAAGGATGTGAGTAAAAGCCAGCCCTTATTAATGGATTTGTTGTGGGATTTCAGAAATGAAATGAAGCAACAGGTCAGAAAATTATCTGAACAAATGAAGCAAATAAACTCCCTGACAAGCATGCAGGAACAGATTACTAATAAGAGACAAGAAAAAAGAATGGATCAAATGTCGGATGAAACTAAAGAAGTGGAGATTTTTGAAATGAGACAGGAGATGGAAAAAGCAACCGTTATTATCAGAATTAAGAATTTAAAGGAAGAAAAAAGAGGAAACTTTCAGAGAGCACGTCGTTTCAAGAAGAGGAAGAATTTTTGGATTAAATCCAAAAAGAACAGAATGAAAAAAAAAGAAGAAAAGAGTGGGATTAAGAAATTTAAGAGAGTTAAGAAAAAAAAGAAGAAGTGGAAGGAGCAGTGGGAGGAGCAAGAAGGAAAACACCAATAAGACAGAGAACAAAGAAAGTACTAAGACAGAAAGTGAAAATGGCTGAACAACAAGTAGAATTTATTTTTGTAGATATTAATAGTCCAAATTCTTTTTAGAAGAGTATTCCACTAATTATATCAAATCAAAGTAGATGTAAATGAAAACAAACTTGGAACACAAATATTGCGAAAATTAAAGTGGTATTAAGATGACTAAAAGGGTTATTTTTTAAAAGAGAAATTATATAAAATGTTTTATAGATGGTATTTAATTCCAGAGAAAATAGTAAAAATGTACCCTGGGTCATCAAACAAATGTTGGATAAGTAAAGAATTGAGGGAACTTTTTATTATATGTGGTGGATATGCAAAAAAGCAAAGAAATATTGGGAAATGATACATATATAAACTGTTACAAGAGATATTGAAGTGTGTTTTACCATTCAAACTGGAAACATTCCTCTTAAATGCGACATCAGAAATTAAGAATCAGATAAGAAATATTTTATTCTAAATATTAGTTTAGTGGCAAGAAGAGTGTATAAGTAAAATTTGAAGCCTTTTTATGATTGGATAGATAATTTTAGGTAAAAAATATTGATTGTTTAGTTAAATTATTAATCAGTAGATTAACAAATATGATAATTTTTGTATTGATGAATAATTTTGTTTTTAGACATTATCAATTTTTTTTTGGACTAATGTATGTTGTAATCGATGGCCAATACCCTCATGTGTAACCTGTGTAGTCCCAGCCCTAATTCTAACCTATTTTCCTTACCTGTATCTGTAATAAATAAATAAACTCTGTTGAGAAAAAAACATTTTAAAAAGCGCAGAGACGGGCAGAAGACGGGCTCGTATTCTGCCCAGGGGTGTGACTGTATCGCTGTGAGAGGTCATCCCGCGCCTCCCCTTTCAGTTCCTGGCGCCTCCCTACGAGCTGCGCCTCAGTTTCAATAACACTGCCCTATGCGGTTTAACATCCACATGAAACTGCATGGAGAGACAATCTCCTGGATTGCCAGGAGGCAGTACTTACTGAGGGTCATTTGTCCAGCTGGTCCACCAGCTGCAGCCATACTTGAGTTGGACTACCTATAGTGGTCCATGCCATTGATAATTTCAAGGCTCAGTGGCATAGCTGGCAAGCGGCGGGGGGGCGGTTCGCCCCAGATACCACCCTTAGGGGGGGTGACACCATAAATGACCCAACTTCGCTAACATTGTGATGGTTAGGAGTAACCCCATCATGCCATATACCGTTGGATGTGGAATTTCCAGCTGAATACAATGCAAAATACTGGATTGAAATATCTCCTTTCCTTCAAAAGTTATGTCCAGAAAACCGGAAACAAAAAATGCATAGAGCCCTATGGAAAGTGAAATTGCGCGTTTACTCATGAGTAGGCAGACTTGCCTTAGTCCGTTGGAAAGGGCAGGCTAAGAGGAATCCAACAACAGCAGAATTGTTCCTGTCCAATGAAAGCAGCCCCCCAAAAACACCCAAGAAGGAAGTCCCTCCCTCCAAGTTGAGGAATGTTTTGAACCCTATGGAAAGCAAAAGGAAGCCACACGGTTGTGTTTACTCACGAGTAGGCAAATGTCCCTTGGTTCCTGGTCAAGTTGGGCACAGGGGAGTGCAAGGCTAGCTGCATGGTCCCAATCTGATGAAAGTATCAGGGTATCTAAAGAACTGTTTTTTTCTCTACCAACAGCTCATCCTCTAAGTTAATCAGTGGGGGCCCTGTTGTGCATACTGACCCTAGCTGAGGTTAGGCTGACAATCTGTGGCATACCTGGCCACGGGTCCAAGGGATCACATGGTCCACTGTAATGGAAGATCAGAAGATCATCAGGTGGATGCTGTGGTGTTGACAGCGATTCCATGTTTTGACAGCTGGCTGACAGCTCTGGGAAGGGCAGGGCTGGCTCCACAGCTGTAATCAATCAAGGCCAATGGAGACCTGGTTGGACACCTGAGCTTCATTTGACCTTGATGGGACTTTGAATGAGCTAAGGAGGTAGCTCACAGCTGAGCTGCATTTGCACTTAATGGGACACCAAGGATAAAAGGCAGCTTCGGAAGGACCAAAGGCTACCCTGACCCAGAGGGAGATACTACCTGACCCAGAGGAGACCTGACTGGAATTTGACCTTGGACTGTGACCTGGCATATCATTTCTGGACTCTGATTTGGCACCTTGCATTGACTAACTGGCTTACCTGGACTTTGGCCTTGGGCTGTGACCTGCCATATTGACTTTGGACTGTGATTTGGCAATCTGCATTTATTGGACTGGGACTTGACTCTGGCGCGTGCTTACTACCCGGGTGAGTTAGCAAAGGGAAGCTAACCAGCCTTAAGTGGGCACGTTACCTAGTGGGGAGGAGCTGTGACACAACATCCATGGAGGCAGATACCTCAGGGTGGCATCCACTGCCCGCCCACCCCCGTGCCCGGGTGCCACTCCCTGGAGGTGCTGCCCCCCTGGACCCACTACCTACCTTCACAAAGGCCTTCTGAGGGTCAGAGAGGCCTTACACAGCCTCCCTGGACCTCTCGAGGTTGAAAACCATCACTTCCAGTTTTCTGACCAAAATTGAAAGTGATGGTTTTTGGCCTCCAGAAGGCCCCTGTGAGGGGAGGCTTGGCTGGCACAGCGGCAAGGAATTCCACTGCTGATAGCCACAAAGGGCAGGGCCTTCTCCTTAGTGGCATCTCAACTCTGGAAGCTCCTCCCTTCAGAGGAAGCACTCTTCTTGCCAGCCTTTTGGTGGGGACTAAAAACAGTCCTTTTGTGCATGGCATTTGCTGCCTAGGCCATTTTATACTGTTTTTAGTTGTCTTTTAATTACTGGAAATTGCGTTGTTATCTGTCACTTGTTTTTGTCTGTTTTCTGTTAAGGGATCATCCCCGGGACTGCTAGTAATTTACAGCCTGGATAGTAGCAGGCCCTGAAGCCTTGGCCTGACTGAGCACAGCATGGCATCTTGGGAGAGGATGATGCAACATCTGGTGATGCATACCAGGTGACTGTCACCTGTATGTCACCCCATGCACCATCAGAGTGACTTTGCACTTTTTGGCTCACTCGGATTGGCTGTAGCTCATATATATTCCAGCAGGGGCAAGCTGGGTTGTGGGAGATGCAGAGTGGAGTTTGTGCCGAAGGCTACATCAGTGTGATCCGTGATTCGTGTGCTATCTGGACTGTTGCTGTTGTATATACTGTACATAGTAAAGAGGCGTTTGGTGGAGGACTTCTGCCTTGTGTCGTCTTTGTTCCCGGGAGTGCCTGCACTCTGACCTTGGGAGATAGGCAAGCCGTGCAGCCGGATAGCGGCTAGCTGTGTGAACGTCTATCCAGCTCGCAATACTTGATAAGGCAAGTATTAACCAAATATTTGCCATACTTGTCGTGCAGTACAAGAGGTTGATTGAGCAAAGTGCTCCCTTTGTGGGCCAGGTGCCCTTTCACCATGGTTCCCATCAGAGGTGCCTGGGGCAGTAACATCATCACACGGTGCAACACCATGATGTCACACAACGTCATGATGTCACTGCGCCGGCTTCTCTCTGGGGCGGGGCTTTGCACGCCTTCTCCCAGCATCAGGAAAGGCTCCTAGCCTTCCTCAATGCCAAGAGCAGGCACTGCACAGCCCTCCATACCCTGCCCTTGGGGAGAACATTGTGATGTTCTCCCCAAGGATGGGGCTTCACACACCTTCTCCTGGCATCGGGGAAGGCTGGATGCCTTCCCTGATGTCGGGAGGAGGCGTAGCGCAGCCTGCAGCACCTTGCCCTCGGGAGAACATCAC
Source organism: Tiliqua scincoides (assembly GCF_035046505.1). Classification (NCBI taxonomy): domain Eukaryota; kingdom Metazoa; phylum Chordata; class Lepidosauria; order Squamata; family Scincidae; genus Tiliqua; species Tiliqua scincoides. The sequence goes on from NC_089827.1 coordinate 40,570,496, forward strand.
AGTGTTCTCACTGAGGGCAGGACTTTGCACATCTTCTCCCAGCATTAGGGAAGACTTGGAGCCTTTCCCAAAGCCAGAAGGGGCACTGTGAACCCTGCAGCAGCCTCAGGTGACTGGGTGGGACTTGGTGGCAGTCATGTGCCCCCTCAGGCTCTGCCCTAGATACGCCTCTGGTTCCCATCCTCAAAATTCCTCTTTGAGAGATCAGATATGTAAAGCCCCTTGTCATGTGTCTGATCATTTGAACTGCAGTCTCCCTGCAAAGGGCTTTAATACAAGGGCTGGTGTGCTGTGATTGGCTGCCAAATGTAGTCTGTATCCTGTATCCCTTTGTAAGAAAATGGGTACGGTGAGGGTAGTAGGGTGTAATTTTTCTGCTGCTTTTTCCCTTCCCCATTGTACCCTATGGGGTTACTCTTACCTGTCAACTCTGTAATTGGCATAGCAATTTTCCTAGGTTGGGGGCATATCTGGGCATGTCTGTTGTCTGAAGGGAGGTTAAGATAAGGTTATGTCAACTCCTCTCATCCCTCCCATATCATGCCCCAATCTCCACGCCCTTTTAGCCTCTGTACCTGCATGTTTTTGTCCAAGTGACATCCGAGCTAAACACTGTGCTTTAAAAAGAATTTGGTGGCAAAAGAAGGTAACTCTGAGGGCTGGATCAGACAATACTTTCACCTGTTGCTTCCACACACTTGGTGGGTCAATGAGCATGTGCCTTACTTCCCCACCTACACAGTACACCTGCCCTATCTCTGATTTCACCAACCATGCATGTAGGGTTTATTGTCTGATATGCACTCTTATCTGCAGGTAGTCCAAAGTTCTGCATGTGAAAAACTTATCAGGAAAAGAGCATGGGGGAAAAGGTTAACCCTCTCCAGTGCCATCACCCCTTCCCCATTGGTGCTTTCTACCAATGTGAAATGAGAAGAGCCCCGCTGGATCAGGCCAAAGGCCCATCTAGTCCAGCTTCCTGTATCCCACCAAATGCCTCATGGAGCACACAGGACATCAAGATACCTGCATCCTATTGCCACTCCCTTGCACCTGGCATTCTGAGGTAGCCTACTTCTAAAACCAGGAGGTTGTGTGTAGCCATCAGAGCTTGTAATGTGTGATGGACTTTTCTTCCAGAAAACTTTCCAATCCCCCTTTAAAGGCATCCAGGCCAGATACCATCACCACATCCTGTGGCAAGGAGTTCCACAGATTGATTACACACTGGGTAAAGAAATACCCAAAGAAAGAGATGGGAGACCAGGCCACAGAGTGTTGTCCTCTGTGTTTTTCTAGACTGCCTCCTTCACAACAACTGACGTGGTTCCTCTGGGATCTGCACCCAAATACAGAATGTACTTGCTGTATGGTTTTTGCTGCTACTTGCCAAATTATTTCAGTAAGGACTTTTGTAATCCAATCCTCCAGCAAAGCCCCAAGAGTCTGGGATCTAATTACAGTAATATAGTTCCTACTTTTTTTTGTTTGGTTTTTGGTTTCTTGCCCCTTTGGCATTCAGAAAGCTCAGCTTCACTGGATTAATGCCTGCCTGAACATATTTTTATTTTATTTTGGTTTTGTATTTTCTGTGTTGAATGAGAGCCTGAAGAGAGAGTGAATAATTTGCAAGCTTGCTTCTAGTATGTCAAGCATTTGTTAGTTCAATATATAGTCTTGCTTGGGCTAAGTCAGAGACTGGACTCACACTGGTAGTGTTGCATAATGTTGATAATGTTCTGGCACGAGATATGCTATTTCCCCGCCTACATGTTTTTTTTTTTTCTGGAATGAAAGTGTAGCCATTCCTCGCTCACGCTCACTAACACGCTCAAATGCTGGTTCTTCTCTCTGGAGCAGCTACTTTCACAGGACCTTGTCCAAGTTTCAGCCTCTACTGAGCAATCCTTTAAACTTGAAAGAGATGGCATTTGGCAAAGATCACGTCCTTACAATGAATGATGGAAATAAAATTCCAGTACTTGGATTTGGTACCTATTGCGGTGATTCTGTAAGTAAGATTCTCGCTGTTGTTAACTATATGCATTGCTAGAAAAATGCCCACCATTATGAAGGATTGTAGTGTGTGTGTGTGTGTGTGTGTTTTGGGGAGGGGATGCTTAAATATCACAAAGGAGGTCTTACACCCACCCCAGGCCAATCATTAACTAGTAGAACATAAGAAGCCACTTTCTACTCAATCAAGCCACATACCGTAGATACTCGTCTATAGTGTATGAGCCACAGTTGCTAAGCATCCAAAATATTAGGCAGCATTCCATAAATTTATAAAGCTGGGGGGAGGGGTGAAACAGAGCAGGCTACTGTTTACATGTCCCTCTCCCCTACTTGATCTGTGGCTTCAGACTTTTTTTCTCCCTCTCACCACCCCAAGATAGCACTTCTAAAGTGTAATTAGTCTCTCACATACATTTCTGATCCTGTTTTATTTTAACAAGAAACACGTTCCTCAACAGTGTTCCAACCTTTGAACCAACATGTCTGATGCACTGGGCAGTGTGTTGCTTATAAATGCTTTAGAGCCCAATCCTGTGCCGTAAGGCACATTCGTGGGGCTCACTGCTGGGCTCCCGCACATGCTAGCCCAGCGCAGCCGGTGCTGGGCTAGCGCCAGGCGGTTGCCCAGCTCCCGCGGCTTGGCAGTCTCCCGGTCTGCCAAGCTGCAGAACAGTAGGTGGGGCAGGGCGGGGTGGGGGCAGGGAGGAGGCGTTCCAGGGAGGGGGGAGGCTAGCAGGGGGCGGAGAGAGGGTGGAAGGAGTCGTGCCGGGTGGGTGGGCGGGAGGAGGATATCCACAGGATCCAGGGCGCTCGTGTAGGGCTGTGCGCGGGGCTGCTTACCTTACTCGGGGAAGGGGGCAAATGTCCCCTTCTCCTGAGGCACCTCCTGTGGTAGCACGGGAGGTGCTGGATTTGGCGGCAGCCCTCCTCAGTGCCTCCGAGCCTGGGCACCCCAGGCAGCTCAGGATTGGGCTGCCCATTGCTGTAGAGATTAGAGGAAAGTGATACTCTAGGCATGGAAAGAAAGGGCTCCAAGCCAAATGGATACTCTAAGCACTTCCTTAGAGCTGTTGTGCTTGGCTTTTTCTAAGTGTGACCTGGGGATGGGGTGTGACGCAGAGTGGTGAGAAGGAACCTTCAATCTTTGTCCCTACCTCACCCAATATAACCTGCAGGCATATCTACTTGTGGCTGGGTTTTGCTCTTGGAGGAAAGTTTTCTCTCTCTCTCTCCCCTCCCTCCCCCCCACTTCACAATTGGGGGCAGCTTGCCCTTCACTGCCCACAAATACCAAAAGATCTTAAAACAAGAACTAGAGAATGACTCTTTCCTCTTAGGATGTTCTCGTTGCACTGGGAACTAAGAAGAAGCTGAACTCGATGATCACTCTGAATGGTGCAGATGCAGTGGTGATGGAGAAATGTATTCCTGTGCCACCGTCACTGCCAGAGCATGGGCTCTAATGTGTAAACTGTTGGATTTGTTGCAAGTATTCTGCTGTTTGTGCTGTAGCGGTTGCCCCAACTGTTTCATTGCCCCCAATTCCTAGAAAACCAGATGCCGTATTTGGTCTCCCGTATAAGAGGGCCCATCTTCAATATAAACACTGTCACTGCCAGTATTCCCTGTAAAAATTACAGGGACTGCATGGAGCCCTATCTTTGCTGTGCAGTTAACATTTATTTATTTAGCATATGGCATATAAAACTAGATCAAATATCAATGTCCAGTTTATCCAGCCATTCAAGGACAGAGTTACCTTCGTTGAAAAAGTCAGACCATGGGCCAGTATACGCCCTCAGTTTGCAGCCAGACACAGTGTGGTATATAGTTTGGCGGGGGAACCCGCAATCACACTGTGGGGTAGATACTAACCCCTATTTAAACACTGAATCCTGACAAACCCCATGTAAGGTACAAATGTAAGGTGCAAGTCGAAACCTGGCACCTTAAGTGTAGGATCATCTATATATCTACCTGTTTCTGGGCATTCGTCTGCCCATTTGACTTTCCACTGGGCACTGATGATGAAATTATTATGCAGATATTGTGCAAGTGCCAGAGAAGCCTTCCTGGATTTAAGCCTACCAATTGATAGATGAGGGAGATCGGCATGCACTGGTAAAAGTTGGTGGTTGGTGATTTTTCTAAATCAGGTGCTTCACTAAAGCAACTGACAATCGCTGAAAAACTCTTCCAGCTTCTGCGCCTCTGTTTTTAGGGCAAATGTCTAGGCATTGAGACAGGCCTATAGTGGCCAAAAGAACCATGTAATTGCATAGATGTCTCCTAGGATTAATAATGTAGATATCCAACACCAGTTCTGGGACTGCCTCCATCAGCTCAATCAGGAAATCTGTTACACTATAATCCAAAACTACATTGGGTGAGAGAATGTCCAATGTGCTGCAAGTCAAGAAAAAGATCTGCGTTTCAATGTACTGAAGAGTTTAAAGTAATTATTTCCTATAAAAAGTAGGCTAGTCTCATTTGAATGCTTTTGATGTATGATTGATGAGGGACTTAAAAATACTCATTTAGTATTTCCTCAACCCAGCCATGCTGCTGTTGTGCAGCCTGTCACCTAAAAGGACACAGTCCTTTCCTGGCACATAGTCAGAGTAAATACAAAATAGTCAACAGTCACATACTTCATCTTTGGTATTTACTTTATAGTTACTGATTAGCAAAGCTGAAGGAAAGGAAAGCAACTTTTCTATATTTGGGGTCTTGCTTACGACCCAAATTCTGCTGACTTAAAATATCACTTTGTCATTTTCATCCTGACATTCTGAAATTAAAATATTGCTTATTGACTTCCATGCTGGCAGTTTCATCTGTGGCTGTGCCAATGAAAAGGAACTAACAGTGCAATCCTAACTTGTGCTGGAACAGGCAGGCCAGCGGGCCTGCGCTGTATCCAGTGCATGTTTGGAGCTGACTTTGGCCCGTTCTGAGGCAAGGGAAAATTATTCTCCTTACCCTGTGTTACACTGCAACAGCCCCAAGGGATCTGCGCCACTTAAAGAGCTGGCACAAAGAGCTGCCCCGGGCTACCTGGGAACACACCCTGCCTTCCACTTCCAGCTCGCCTGCCCACAGGACCACCTGCCGCCTGCCCTCCCTGGCATATTGACTGGCATTTTTTACCTTTTTAACTTGCAGGATCAGAAAAAGATGTGTGAAGAGGCTACAAAAATAGCCCTGGAGGTTGGCTTCCGCCACATTGATGGTGCATATGTATATGAAACTGAGGAGCAGGTTGGACGAGCTGTCCATGCAAAAATTGCTGATGGAACCCTGAAAAGGGAAGATGTTTTCTACACTGGAAAGGTAAATTAATTTGAATGTTCTTAATGCAACTGGATTTTATAATTTATTTTTAATTATTATTTCTGATTTGTACCGTGTCTTTAGGGTACATGGCACTTTAGAATAAAAATGCAGATAGGTCCCTACTTTGGGAACGCCTAATCTACCACAGACATGAGGGAGACTACAGAAGAAGGGGACGAGAGAGGTGCCAGGGCAGATGGGGGAAAATAGGCAGTTATTTCAGGTATATATGTTCAGACTATGGCCCAGGCCTTCTGCTGATGGAACTTGCATTCTGTCAGTGGGCAGACTGGGCCGCTAGCATGGAGCTGCAGTGACAGCTTCTGAACGGCTAGTGAATGGCTGGTGACCCACATACACACCGCCAGTGCGCCAAGCTACTTCCAGTCAAAGTTTTTCACTTATCTCCAGTTTACCTTCTGGTGCCACCCCCCACTTTGTTGGTGTGGCTGCTTGCTATGCTGTGGCAGGGATAGGATGGGGGCATTACTTGCATTAAAGTTGAGGGGCTAAGGAGTAGTGCCAAAGACTTCATGGAAAAGGTGGGTTTTGAGGAGGGATTTGAAGGAAAGACGAGAGAGGGGATCCTTCAGGTGATCGGGAAGGGAATTCCAGGCATCAGGGGTAGCAAGAGAAAGGAGCAGAGCCTTTGAGAAGCAGGGGAACTTCAGACGGATGGGGCGGTGGACCTAGAGGTATGAAGGTCACAGGTAGGAGCATAGCAGAATGTGAGAGCAGATAAGTAAGGAGAGACAAGGCCAAGCAGAGGTCTGAAGGTAAGACTCGGGTGCTTGTGCGGGATCCAGGAGTGGAAAGGAAGTTATCAAACAGGCAACAATTTGTCCAGGAAGAGGAAGGTCGGGGTCAGTGGCGGCTGTTTAAGTGGTGGGAAGCCAACTGTTTTGTTCTGTGGTGTCATCCATTGTTACCACCCTGCCCGTACCAGAACTGGAGGAAAGACCAGTGTGGGTAAAGGCCTGACTGACACATACAATCGCAATTAAAATACCAGCCCACTGCAACTTGCTGTGCTAATCAAGTGTTTACTCAACAAAATATTACTCTACTGCAATTTTGGAGTGCACGGGGAATCCTGCCTCATCACAGGGCAGAACCGAATGGCCCCCTTGAAGCCTGTAAAACTCTATGTTTGTGAGAAAACATAAACACGTGTGAATTGTTGACAGCTTTGGAGTACCTTCCACCATCCTGAGCTCGTCCGCACGTGCTTAGAACAATCCCTGAAGAAACTCCAGTTTGACTATATGGATCTGTTCCTCATCCACAACCCTTATTCTCTAAAGGTAAATGTTTCTTGATGCTGTTATGCAAGTGCTAGCAAAATATTGTAGTGGACCAAAACAGACAAGGTGTTACATAGGAAAAGCCCCAGTGGGATTCTACACTGAAAACATCTATTGGTTTGCTTGTCATGGCTTCTCAGAAGGGATTGTGGGAACTGCAGACTGGTAGAGAGTCGGAAAGTGAAGAAGCTTTGCCCTGTCACAGTTCCCAGAGTTCCCTACGAGAAGAAATGATTGTCAAGCCAAACAGGGACATATGAAGCTGCCTCCAATTGAATCGGATCATTGGTCCAGATAGCTCAGCTCCATTTTTGCTGCCTGGCAGCAGCTCTCCCATGTCTCCAACAAGAGTCTCTCCTAACCTGGAATGCCAGGGCTTGGAACTGGGCTTTCTACACCTAAAGCATGTGCCCTACCACTGAGCTATGGCCCCTTTCCATTGGCTGAGGGAAATACTCTTTGGTTGTGACCTTTTCCCATTTCTCTTTGGAAATTTACATTACTTTTTTCTAAATTGGAAAAAATACAATATCAGTTATAGATTGTGTGAGTATATGTGCTTTCTATGATTGGATTCAGTAGTATATGTGGACTGGCACCAGGTTGTGCAGCCAACCATTCTGTCCTCAATCAGGCCTGGAACTTTGGGATAGAGCAAGGGTGTCCAAAGATTTTGGCAGGAGGGCCACATCGTCTCTCTGACACTGTGTTGGGGGCCGGGAGGAAAAAAGAATTAATTTACATTTAAAATTTGAATAAATTTACATATGTTTACATAAATGTATATATTAATGATGAACTTCTATTAATGAATGAAGGTCTTGTAATAGCTCAAGGCCTATAAAAGGCCTTGCACAAAGCAATACTGGCCTTTCCTTTGCTGCCGCTACTGCATCACAGATGTGAAACAGCAAGCAGTGGAGGGAGCCCTCATCCCACAGCTCCTGCGAGAGGTCAAACAGTCGCCCTCATGCTGAGAGCAGTTGCGTCAGGCCAGTATGGGCTCCAGCAAATCTCTGGAGGGCCAGAGACACATTGGAGACCGGGGGCTCCCTGAGGGCTGCATTGGGAGTCCTTGAGGGCCGCAAGTGGCCCCAGGGCCGGGGTTTGGGCACCCCTGGGATAGAGAAAGGAAAAAAGGGGTAACAGAGATGAGGGTGCACTGTAGATAGACAAATTGGGGGGGGCAGAAACTGAGACGGGGCTACAGACTTGTGGCCAGAGCAAAGGAAATGTGCACTGTGGGGTACAGAAAGAAAAAGGGGCTTACCAGAAAATGGTTTAAAAGAAAATACTGATTTTGACATTGTAACTAAGATTTTTTTTTTAATAAAGTAGGAGTGTTGTCCTTTTGGATGAATAAAAATGTACAAGTGGTCTGTACTGTGATTTGGGATGTCATCCTGTCTCAGTCCCACGATGCTTTCTCTCGTTCCATCACTATTGGGAGGGCTAAACTAAAGAACTCATCTATTCTAAAGAAGTCATCTATTTTGTGATTGGGGCCTATGTGGTTGGTTTATTGAACATAAATCAGAGGGGGGTGTTTGTTTTGGATTTGGACCATGGCAGTGGCCAACCTTAAGCCTTTGCACTCACAGTGGTTCTGTTCTAGCTTGGCCTGTCCCCCCACTGTGAATGCTATTTCCCCTAGGACAGGGGTCGGCAACCTGCTGCTCTAGAGCCACATGTGGCTCTTTCAGCTGTCTGCTGCGGCTCCTCCCGGTGAGAGTGGCAAAGGGGGTAACAGGAGGCACCTGTGTTGGGAGGGCAGGCTGCTTCCCTCCACCCCCTGAGCTCACTGCCCTCCTCTCCCTTCACCCCCACCTGCCCCCCATTGGTTTCTCTTTTCAATTTTGCCTGCTCTGCAGGCTTAAGGTCCCTGTTTTTCCCTTCCCCAACTCTCCAGCAGGCTCAGCCAATCAGCATCCAGCAGGCTCCTGGGTTTATCTGTTGGAATGGCTCAGGGCCCTTCACTGGCTGACCACCAGTCAATCCTGAGCCGCCTTCCTCCTCAGCCATGGGAGCTCTTGCAGCCTGCCTTTCCCTGAGCAGGTCCCCACTCAGTGCAAGGAGAGGCTTTTCCTCCACAGCAGGAGACATCCTGCGTGTCTACTCAATTGTAAGCCCCATTACAGAGGATGAAGCTTACTCCCAGGAAAGGGTGCCTGGGATGGCAGCCTTGAAGCCTGCTCAAGGCCAAGCGCAAGGACGGGTGAGTGGGAGCCCGAACAGGTCTGTTCCAGAGTAAGCCCCGATGTAGTCCCTGGACTACTCCCAGGAAGGTGTGGAGGGCTGTATCCTCAGCCTCCTCTTGTGCAGGTCTACTCACAAGTAAGCCCCGCTGTAGTCAGTGGGGCTTCCTCCCAGGAAGGTGTGGAGGGCTGTAGCTTCAGCCCCCTCCTATGCAGGTCTACTCACAAGTAGTCAGTGAGGCTTCCTCCCATTAAAGTGTGGAGAGGACTGCAGCCTGAGAGCTCCAACCAACTTGTCTGCTCAGAAGTCCCATTGTAGTCAATGGGGCTTACTCCCAGGATAGTGTGGAGAGGGTTGCAGCCTGAGTGAGGGAGGGAGGGTGGGCAGGGCAGGGCAGGGCAGGGCAGAAGCTGGCCTGTGGCTGCCCCCCCACCTTCCGCCCCCCAGCTCTGGCTTCTTCTCTTCCCCACCTCTGGAGTCTGTGTCCTTTTTTCCTTCCAGCAGGGTGCCTCTGGAAGGTGGGGGGAGTTCTTTAGTATCCATGTAAGATAAGCAGATGTCATAACTGCCATATGTATTGGAATCCTGGAAGATCTGGTGAGGAGGTAGATGTGGTGTCAGCAGTGGCCCCTTTAAGGGTAAGGCCTGGGCATCCAGCAGAGTGTGCTGCACAGCTGCAGCCACTTGAAGGCAATAGGGCCCTCAGGGATATAAGGAGCACCTGAGGAAGGGGGTGTGGGTTGTAGAAGGAGTGCAGGTTGGAGAGGAGGCTGGCTGGCTTGGCTTATTGACTTTGACTTGGATACTCTGACTGATTTGGCTGACTGACTTTGGAATCTGATCTTGGACTGTGACTTGGCTTATTAACTTTGGACTTTGCCCTGGATGCTCTGACTGACTTTGTGACTAATGGACTGCTGGAGACACTGGAGTTTGGTGTGTGGCTGCTGTGCCCAAGACCTGCTGAGGACCCAGGGTCTGCTGTAGTGGCAGGAGGCTACTGGCAGGAGAGAGGACCTCTGCAGGTTGAACAGGCGAGCTACCCTGGAGGTGGGGTCCAGCAGGACTGCAGGGCAGAACTAGGATAATTTGTTGGGGGAAAGAAGGGGAGCTAATTTGCTTAAAGGGGGCCTAATTCTCCAGGCAGAGAATGGCCTTGGTATCAGGCAAAACACCATAGAGGACCAGGCGTCTGAAAACACAGGACAAGAATGTATGACAAAGCTAACTAAAAGTTACAAGAGGGGGCTACATTATAAAAATGGGACCTATAAGAGCATAGAGGTGAAAAAAAAACTATATATGTAGTATTATCTTCATTTTAGTTGTCAACAGGGTTTTGTGGCTCCTGAGGTTTTTTTTCTTCTGGAAAATGGGTCCAAATGGCTCTTTGAGTGTTTAAGGTTGCCGACCCCTGCCCTAGGAGAAAAGCTCCCATTGTTTTATTGGGTACTAGGTACTGAAGGGGTAAGTAGTCAGAGATAACTTGTACAGCACATTTAGGTCTAAGCTTCATTTCCCTTTTCCTTTCCAGCCTGGAGCAGATTTATTACCTTTTGGGGAAGATAAAAAATTAATTTTTGACAATGTCGATCTTCGTCAAACATGGGAAGTAAGTACTTGGAAGCTGTGAGATCCACACCTTGAGGAGGCCCCTCCAATTTATCATAGCCCATGCTTGGAACACCAATCCTTGCTATTGTCAGTGGAAAACCCCTCATTTGCATGGCCTTGGACCTGTCAGTAAATCTCATTTTTCTCTTCCAGTCTGCAAACTGGAAACATTAGCCCTACAGGGTTGTTACAAGGATGAGTGAAATAAGGATTAAGATTCAGTACTCAATATACTGCAAGTGTTCTGTAAAAGTTTGTTTTTAAGAACAATGTTTGCTTGGTAACAGTTTTAAGCTAGAAATATGTACAGAGCAGGAAATTCCTGGATGGCCTGCTGGGACACCTCAGTGCTCTGCAAAAAATACTTTCATTCAAAAGACCCCTATGAGCAGAAAATATGCAGGCACAGAAGAGGCTGCCTGCTACATCTCTGTCTCGGGGTGGACTTGCCCAAAGCAATAGAGTTGGCCGTTGTCGGCCTTGCCCCTGTCTAGAGCAGCAAACCCCAAACACGCGATTGCTGCGTAGCATGAAAACGGTCCCCAGTTAGACCAGTGCTTATTGCTCCACCATGCAGCTCCCCAAAAGCCCCTTTGACCACCGTTGCACGACGCTCTGGGTAGTCATGTCTGTAGCCCACTGTCCCATCCGGCTTTTTCTTGGATTTCTGGCAGATGCGACTGCAGAGGCAGTCGCGCAATAGTGGTCAGAGGGACTTCTAGTGAGCGGTGCATTGGAACAATAAGCACTGCTCACAGTGGGGAGGGAATCAGCGTTGCCCTGAATGCTGGTCTAGAGCAGCCATTTTCAACCACTGTGCCGTGGCACACTAGTGTGCCGCGAGTGGTCCACAGGTGTGCCCCAGGAATTTGGGGGAAGATCATTTATTCGTAGGGTCAATGGGGATGTGAGCCCCCCACTGGCAGCATGGTGTGCCTTGTCAATTGTCAAAAACCTGATAGTATGCCTTGACAATTCTAGTGCCTTGTCAGTGTGGCACGAGATGAAAAAGGTTGAAAATCACTGGTCTAGAGGATGCCCTTGCCCCACAGAGATTAATCTGTCTGGCTTGTTGAAAGGCTAGGCCATAGATGGTATGGAATGAGACATTCCTACTAGAAGTCACACTTGCACGCGTGTCTTCCATTCTAAGGGTTACAATACATGCCATGTTTTCTTTCTCAGGCAATGGAGGCATGCAAAGATGCAGGCTTGGTCAAATCTATTGGAGTGTCCAATTTCAACCTGAAGCTGATGGAAATGATCCTGAACAAGCCAGGACTGAAATACAAGCCTGTCATAAACCAGGTGAAACCTGCCTGCCTTTTATGGATTTTTGTTCCTTGCAAACTGCTGCTGAAAGTTCTTTATTTCAGGTCTGGATGGTTGGCTTAGCAGGAAGGTCAATGCCAGGCAGAAGTTGCTTGAAGTTGGAAGCAGGCAAAGGGCAACAGTAGGACGGTCTGTTCAATAGTTACCATGTCCTTAGTCGGTCATGTAAACCAAATTCAGACTTGAGTTGCACACATGTTACTGGTTGGAACCAAACAGTCCAATCCTTTGCGAATGCTCCATGGCGGAACGCGTGTTCTGCCAGCACTGGCTGCTGAAAAGCAGCTGTAAAGCACAGTCTGGCAATGTGCCAAGTAGTGAACTGCCAGCGCCTTCCTGTGTGCATCTCCAGACCACTGGCCACCCACTAGAGCAGGTATGCTAGCAGGGGAGGTGAGATGGGGATGGGAGAGGGCAGAACTGAGTGGGGAGGGGGTAAAATTTTGGGGGAGGAGGAGGAATGGGGCAGGGAGGCTGCGGAGGGGTGGCTCTGGTGGCGATGGCGCTTGCCAGATCTCATCCCCTCCAGCAGCAGTCCCTTTTCTCTCCTCGGACTTGTGCCAGCAAAGTCGCTGGTGCAGGTCTGAGGAGACCCATTGTGGTGCAAGAGGCTTAGGGTCCTCCAAAGCCCCCCACTTCACCCCTCCCCCCTGCATGATACAGCACATGCTTTTTCAGCACAGCTGCACCAGCGGGGGGGGGGGAGGACTGAACTGAGCGTGAGTTAATCGGGAACAAGCAATCCTGTAATACAGGTTGTTTGATCATGTCATGTGGGTATGTTGTACCAGAGCTCTCCAGTGCACTTACACAATGGTTTTCTGAAGGTGTGCAAAGATACCTTGTGATGAGTCAGACCATTGGTCTCTCTTGCTCAGTATTTAAGATGGTAATTTGAATACATAATCCTCCCGCCACAAACATTAAAAAGTGTAACTTTGTTGAATGCCTTAACACCTGGCAATGTGGTTGTGTGTTTTTCTTTGTATCCTGTTGAGGTACCTGTCTTGTATTCTTATTCAAACCATCTGAAGTTGTTGGTTTGTGTTGGGGGCTGGGAATGCTGCAGGTTGAATGCCACATTTATCAGAACCAGAGCAAGATGCTGAACTTCTGCAAATCCAACAACATCCTCCTTGAAGCATACAGTGTCCTGGGAACCCAGAGGGACAAAAGATGGTAAGAGAAGAAGCCAGATGGTTGCAAAGCCAGCCTGCCCATGATGAGAGTCTTGCACTGAGGGGCGAGTTCAAAGGCAGCAGCAAATGCGTCAGAGGTGTCCCACCACATCCCAAATCTTCTCACTGCCTCCCTCTGGCCCTCCAACTGATAGAGCTACTTCAGTCAGTGCTCCGTTCCCCTTCCCGCTAACTTGAGAGGATTAGGCAAGCTACAGTACACTTCTTCCTCCAGTGCTGCTGGAGGGACGGGGAGAAGAAAAAGTTGCTCTTACCACCTTCTTGGTTTCCCCATGGAACCAGCTGCTGTGGAAAGCAACCAAGTGGTTAAGTAAAAGTGGGGAGCCAAGCTTCTTACCTGACCTGGAGCGCCAGATCACCATCTTGTCCTTCCATAAAGAGAAAGAACAGAGCATGCTAGGAGCATTCCCAGTGTGCTCTCCTCTCACTGTTTCTTTTAAACAGGAAGGGTGCTTCCTCTGACAGGAGGGGCTTCCAGTGCTGAGGTGCCACTAAAGAGAAGACCCTGCCCTTTGTGGCTGTTGTTCCTTGCCACTGTACCACCTAGAGAGGTGCCTGGAGGTACCCCCTGGACCCCCTGCCAAGTATACCACAGGCTGTCAACCTGGCATAAATCAGGGTCAGTACACACAATAGGGCCCCCTCTGGTTAACATAGAGGATGAGCTGGTTGGTACAGAAGAAGACAGTCCTTTAGATACCTCAGTCCCAAATATAAATGGCTTTAAAGGTCCAGACTGGCACCTTGAATTGAAACAAACTGGCATCTGGTGTAGCTGCTAGAATCAAACTGCTGAGTCGAGGCCATTACACAGAATGACACATTCTGCACCAGCTGCAGTTTCCAAACAGCCTTCAAGGGAAGCTTGAAGTTGGGCCTTGAAATAATCCAAGCATGGATCTATGTGGTTAATTCAAGTCAAGTTTGGCTGCAGCTGGTGCAACAGCCTTAGCTAGACAAATGAAGCCCCAGCAATCACTGCCTCCTGACAACAGAGGAAGAGATAAAACTCTCCCTGCAGTTTTATTTATTTATTTATTTATTCGATTTATATTCCGCTTTTCTCCCGAAGGGCACCGGAGGCGGCTGTGTTATGTGGATGTTAAATAGTATAGAGGACAGAATGTAACCCTGGGGCATCCTGCATGACAAAGCCAGGGTCAGTGGTGACCCTGAGTAGCACTGATCATCAGCCAGGAAGGACAGAAGCCACTGTAAAGCCCCAGACTTGCCTAACCCAGAAGGACACCATGGTTGGTGGTTTCAAAAGCTGCTCAGAGGTTCAGCAGGGTGAACAATGACATTCTCCCCCTGCCTAGTCCTCAGCAGAGACCATCCAACAGGGCAACCAAGCCTGCTTCCATTCATTTTGCACCATTTTGACCCCAATTAGCAATTCAATTCAAAATCCACAGGCTGTCTTGATGCATTGGGCAAATACTGCATTAATTTAGGTGATCTTTTTTTTTCATATCCCAGAAATGCTTCCAAGCCCCAGCCTTGCCTACCAACCTAGAAGGACACTGTGGTTGGGACAAGGACCTGCTCCTCTCGTCTAGTCCTCAGTGCAGACCGTTCACCAGGGCAGCCAAGCCTGCTTCCATCCATTGTGCACCGTGCACAGTGACCCCAATTAGCAATTCAATTCAAAATCCACAGGCTGTCTTGATGCATTGGGCAAACACTGTGTTAATTTGGGTTTTGTTTTTTTTTAATATCCCAGAAATGCTTCCTCTTTCTATGTGACTCTTTTACAGGATAGACCAAAATAGTCCTGTTTTGCTTGAAGACCCTGTGTTGGTTGCTATTGCCAAGAAGTACAAGCAAACTCCAGCTCTCGTGGCTCTGCGCCACCAGTTGCAGCGTGGCCTGGTGGTCCTTGTGAAGTCCTTCACCAAAAAGCGAATAGAAGAAAACATGCAGGTAAAGGCAATGAACAGAGAACAGGGCAGCTATGTCTGTTCCAATGGCTTCAACCCCAGAAGGTGTACCGGGATTTATTAATCATCAGGTGGTGAGTCATTGTGCAGAATGAGATGGTAGAATTATACACTGTACCGTTTCAGACTATGGATGGGAGGGTTTGTATTTTTGAGTCCACCCAATTCGAAAAGCTCCTGCATATAGCAAACTAGCATAACAGGCAGATGTGCTTCTAAATGCTTCTATCATTTTTCCTTGTTTGCTACATTTTTGTAAGGCAGCTGTGATTAATTCCGTTTTCCCCCTAATTATTTTGCCCTTTTTGCCTTATTTTTTGATACTTCCCAGGAGCTCCTGTGCAGGTTCAGCAGCCTTTATCTGTTTGAAATGCCATTGTCCTCCAACTTGCACAAGTACATCTGCAAAAGGGATCTGAAGGCCTTAGGAGTGGACCTCAACAAGTGGGAAACCCTGGCCTCTGAGCAGCCCACTTGGAGGCAGGCTGTGCAGCATGGCCTTTCCCAGTTTGAAGAGACACTTGGCCAACAGTCTGAGGCAAAGAGGCAAAGAAGGAAGGCCCATAGCCAGGGAGACAGACCAGGGACAGACTGCACTTGCTCCCAGTGTGGAAGGGATTGTCACTCCCGAATTGGCCTTTTCAGCCACACTAGACACTGTTCCAAAACCACCTTTCAGAGCGCGATACCATAGTCTCTCTGTTGCACGGTGTCTTTAGGGTTCAAAACAAACTCAGCAGACTGAAATTGTGGTGATTTCCAAGTCCTTATTCATTGCCAGCAATGGGCTTCTCTCGGTGGTTCAAAATGGGGAACACAGAGAGCTGTGGTCTCTCAGTGTCCCAGAGAAAAAGCAACATTCCCTTCTGGGTGTGACCATATATACCTGTAGGTTCTTTGTCTCGAGAAAACTCCAATCATATTTGTTAGACCCTATGATATCGGATATGGGGATTTTCATTGGCTATTGCCATATCTGGAGCATACATTAAATATCTCAGGTTACTGTATTCGCCATTTTGGAGAACTCCTCCCCTTTCTGTAATGTCAATACTATTTCAAAAGGGGGCAGTGTGCCTCTATCTTAATTTTCCTAATTGTTCCTGTTTCTCTAATTATGCTCTTATTTTAATGGTGTTTATACTTATTTTAACCACCAATTTATTCTCTCTTCTAATCTAATTTTAATTATTTTGTAACTTTTTCCTACAAGAAGTTATATAGAAATTTCTGATTCCTATAAAATCTCTTCTCTAAGTTGCATTTTCAAGAGAAATCTCTACCTGGAGGCCTCTTTATCCCACATTCCTGAGGCTTCCTTATTGGATTCTGCCAATTTGATATGTAGTCTTCACTAGTTTCATATCTGTTCTGTCAACTTTGAGTTTGAACAGACTCCCTGTTAATGAGTCTGTGCCTACCAAGATTAATTATTCTTACTACTAGAAATATTCTTAAATTCGCTATCTATTCTGGCGCCTAGGAAAGTCTGGGCATTTTAGTTAGTTGTCAAATTTGAAATATTCCTGCTTAGATAAGAATTCCACATTCCACATTAGCTGTACTGCCTTTATTTTGCAAGCCTCACTCTAAGGCAGACTTAAATCCTTTTAACTTTGTTTTCCCTTATTAATTTAACTAATATTCAGCAAAGAATATACTTGCTAACTTCTGAGTTTACAAACAAAACATTCTATGTGCTACTCTTTCTTTTAAATGACTTTAGAACAGCTTTTATAGTCCCTATTTGGTGCTGGAGCGTCTGAATCACTGTTCAGAAGCTGCATTTTCACTTGTTGATTTCATGTGGCTTCTGTTGACCTCTAATCTCTTCTACTAATTATTTTACAACTTTTACCCAAACAAAACACTTCTGCTGATAGCAGAATCTGTCACTCTCTATCTACTGTTATTGCTCTGGCTAATCTTGCTACCGTCTTAGAGATCATAAAAGGCTCCCTCTTGTCTAAATGTAAGCTTTTCTTCTGCAGCCTAACTCTTAGATGTTACACTGCTTCTCTGTAAATACATTATTTTAAACTTTATTTTGGTTTAACAATGTCTTTTGGTTTTTTAAAGTAATCCAATATGCTCTTCTGTGTGTGTTTTTCCTTTCACTGCTTAATACTGTCTTAGAATTGCAAATGAAGAGGGGGGGATTCTTTGAAGCTTCAGCTTGAATCTATAAATCTTACCTAGTTAGCCTGACAACAAATTGCTATTATCTTGATTGTGTCAAATTGGTTTATTGCTTAAGCAATTAACTACCTCTGTTTATCTATCTGGGACCTCTCTGTGTTAGGCTAGCTCTGACTCTGAAGGGTGACACAGAGTTCATTTGATATTCCCTATATTCTCTATTTCCAAACTAATATTCATTTATTCCCTAAATTATTTACTAACTTATTTACCCATTTCCTTTACTTATTATACTTCTCATTTAATTTTTGTTCTTATAAAAGACCAATTAGGGGAAGTATCCTTGATTCCTTCCTAACAGACTTTTCCTTGAGGACTCCCAGCTTGTAGTCCTTCCTCTAAGGCTTCTGGGTAAAATGGATCTAAACTCTTCTTAGCAACTGTGCTTGTGAACATGCTAACATACATATTTCTCTCTGACATAACATAACATTTGATTCATATAAATTCTGATATCCCAAATGCTCTCTCTCATGAGTCTTCTTTGTGAGATGTATTTGCAACTAAAATATTTTGGTTCAGCATAATGGCTACATACAACTTGTAACTTCCAGGGCCTTCCCTCATCTCGAGACTGAAGGTTGCCAACATGTCCTCCAACTACATGTAGAGGTGAAATTGCCTGAATGCAGAAGCTATTCAGCCTAGATAACCTGCCTCTGCCATTGAGCAGGCAAATCTAAAGGAGTGGGGTGGAGTGGGGGGGGGGAGGTATTTCTGTGGGCATTGGTCTTGAGCAGCATCCTAGCTTCATCTGCTGGGTGTTAATGGTTACTGCATCCATTTGATCAACAAAGTCCCACTTCACTCAAGTAACTTGATTACATTATCAATCTATGGCTTTTTAACCCCAAGCACACAGGCAACCTGATGTATTCTGCCATGGAGACCTAATGCTGGTACATGGAATCACATCCACTGATTCTCCAGTTAGGTTTAGGAGGAGACAAGGATTCCTTGGTCAAATGCAAGTGCTAGGGCTGTTTCTAGCGAGAGGCAATCAGGAAATTAATTAATTTTGTTTGGTTTGCCAACTTTACTCCCCTGTTGAGCTACTGTTCCAGTAAAGGGAGAACGGGGAGCAGGAAGGGGTGCGTGTGCACTAACCACTAGGAACTACTCTTCTTGGTCAGCCTGCTTTCTTCCCAGGTCTTATTCTTTGACAAAATGGTTGGCAACCTTCAGTCTCGAAAGACTATGGTATAAGCCTACAGCACCCAGTATTCCCAGGCAGTCTCCCATCCAAGTACTAACCAGGCCTGACATTGCTTAGCTTCCAAGATCAGACAAGATTGAGCACATGCAGGGTAACAGTTGCTGCAGGATCATTCAACAATATTATCATTACCAGCCTGTCATGAATATGTACATGTTAGGCCTAGGTTAGCATGTGGAGCCTGAACCAAACTAAGTCAGTAACGGAGAAGTGGCTAGCAGTTCCTAGCTGCAAGAATGTGAGTAGATAAACAAGAATTACAACCCCTTGGGACACACCGCTTTTCACCTCTCTCCATTGTGAAAACTGCCCATTGACACCCACTCTCTGCTTCCTGGACCTCAACCAGTTCCTAATCCAGGAGAGGACCTGCCCTCTAATTCCCTGACTGTGGAGCTTCCTCAGCAGCCTTTGGTGAGGGACCGTGTCAAACGCCTTCTGAAAGTCCAGATATATAATGTCCACGGGTTCTCCCGCATCCACATGCCTGTTGACCTTTTCAAAGAATTCTAAAAGGTTCGTGAGGCAAGACTTACCCTTACAGAAGCCATGCTGATTCTCCCTCAGCAAGGCCTGTTCGTCTATGTATTTTAAGATTTTATCTTTGATGAGGCATTCCACCATCTTACCTGGAACAGACATGAAAACTGACAGTGACAACTGATAGTGACAACATAGTGACAACTGATCCTCTCCCCTCAGATGTTCAATTTCCATCTGTCCGAGGAGGACATGAAATCCCTTGACGGTCTTCACCAAAACATGAGCTACATAAAACCAGAAATGTAAGTCCTCCTAAAAAAACTGTGTAAGGTTGCTTCATGCTATAACATACTGTAAAGCAACAGGCAGAGGAAGATGCGGTCAATCATGTCTCCTCTTCATGGGTGCAGTTTTCAGCTCAATCCTATTGGACCCCACCACCCACAGAATGCACATTCCACTTGTGACAGTGGGTGCTTGACAGTAAAGTGTGGTCCAGTGGCTTTCCCATGCATTTCACCAAACAGTTGGCCACCTGCTGGAGCAAGTAACCCAGTGAGGGGAGGTGGGAGGAGGGCAGAACAGGGTGGGAGGGGTGAAACTGGGCAGGGAGGGGGGAACAGGGCTGGGAAGCTGCAGGAAAGAGTGGATCCAGTGGCAATACCACACTCCAGTTCCTATCCCCTATGTGGTTAGCCTCCCCACCCCCTTTCTCTCCTTGGACCTGCACCAGTGAAATCACTGGCACAGGTCCAAGGAGACCCATTGCAGAGTGGGAGTCTTATGGAGGGGATTTAAATCCCCTTTCCTTTCCAAAGCCTCCAGATCATCCATCCCTTCCCACCAGATACAGCACGCCTGTTTTCGGCATGGCAGCAACAGTTGGGGGGGAGGGGAGAAGAAGGATAACATTGGGCTGTCAAGGGAGAGAGGCTGGCAGTGAATTCTCCTCCTCTCTCCGTTGTCCACCATCTAAGCTGAAGCAGAGCCCACATTGTGCTACAGAGCTCCTTGCCAACAAAGAATAGCTATCAAAGGCAGTTCTTAGGCCAAAGGATTCAGACCTAAACCAAGTAGTAGTTTTCTACTTGAGGTTGAGGTTTTGTTTTGGGGCATTGTTTTTCTTTCAACACAGAGGGCATACAGCCTCCAGAACATGTGATCTTCCACCTGCAGTCTGAAGTAGTAGCCATGTGTTCTGTTACCTTACATAGATCCAGCCTCAGACATCCACTAAAATTGAGTGTTGGGAGGGTTATTACAGACAAAAGAAAATATTCCTTTACTCAGCGTGTGGTTGGTCTGTAGAACTCCTTGCCACAGGATGTGGTGATGGCATCTGGCCTGGACGCCTTTAAAAGGGGATTGGACAAGTTTCTGGTGGAAAAATCCATTACGGGTTACAAGCCATTATGTGTATGTGCAACCTCCTGATTTTAGAAATGGGTTATGTCAGAAGGCCAGATGCAAGGGAGGGCACCAGGATGAGGTCCTTGTTATCTGGTGTGCTCCCTGGGGCATTTGGTGGGCTGCTGTGAGATACAGGAAGCTGGACTAGATGGGCCTATGGCCTGATCCAGTGGGGCTGTTCTTATGTTCTTATGTAGTAATAGGCCTCACTTAGTTCCTTTCTTTTTCTGAGGTCCTTCTAAGTTTCCCCCCCCCCTTTTTCTTTTAGATTTGCTGGACACCACCTGTACTCACCACCAGAGGAAAACTGAGGATTCATGGACCTAACTTCTGAAACCTGGAGTACAATAAAGATACACAAACCTTCATCTTCTTACTGTGTGGTCCTTTTTGATTACAGTCTGATCAGCACTTAAGAGCAGAGTTTGCAAGATATTGCTGTTGATTATTGAGATGAGATCATTTTTAAGGAAGAAAACTCAGACTTGCAGGGGGTGGAACAAGGGATGTGGAATGCCCTGTTCCCAGCAGCTAGGAAAAGAACTTCTGTATCTGGTGGCTTTGGTTTGTCTTGTAGAAGTGCAATTGTATGGATAAAGTCTGTGGCCTGTGGGGCAGATTACAGAAAATCAGAAGAAAAAAAATTCTTTAGTCAATGGCTGCCTGGAGCTCTTTCTGTGGTCCAAGTGGTGTCCATCTACCAGAGAGGCAGCAAGGTGCTGTGATTCAGCAGTAGACTAGGCTGCCCCTCCCCACCACCTTTCTAGGAGGAGTTGCAACTCCTAGAGCGCTGCCTCTCTAGGGCGCCCATTTCTTCTCCTCCAATAAAGGAGGAGGGGAGGGGCAGCCTAGTCTACTGCTGAATCACAGCACCTTGCTGCCTCTCTGGTAGTGATTCTGGCTCACCCTGTCCTCCGTTGGGAGGAGGGTTTTTTTAAAGTGAAAGAAGCCAGCACTATTATCTGCACTCTGGCATTCTGACCAGGGCGGCAGCAGAATGTGCAGTCCTTATCGTATATAGGAGTTTCCAAATTTCAGCTGCTAAAGTGCACCTTAAATACTGTGTTGTACAGAGTAGTCTTGCTATGCACACTTAACAGTATCGCTCTTTAGTTTACAGGTTCACCCCGAAGTAGGTGTCTTGTGCTGCTTGATTCAGGGGACCCTGTGTGTTGTAGAGCAGGCTGAGAAAAGCTTGTCTTTCTTTCCAGGTATGGCCAAGATTTTTAAACTGTTTTGTCCACCATGCCCCTGTGGCAGTAGCGGTTTCATCAGGATGTTGAACACTTAGTGCTGCAGGTGGGGCTGGTTTTTTTGGTTTTCTAGTTGACTTTTGCAACTCTTCTTTGGGCTAATGGCAACTTCAGCAGAATTGCTAGCATTTCTGGTGGTCTGCTGCTGCCACTGGTTGCCATTTTTTCTTTAGAATGCTATAGGAAGTGACCTTCTGGTGATGAGAAGTGGCTTTGAACAAAAGAGGAAAAGCCCTGCAGCAACCTCTCAGCCAGCCATCAATGGTTATCAATGCCAACTGGTTGCGTGTTTAAAAGCAAGACTGGCTTATGAGCATTAAGCCATATTGAGGACGGCGAGTCATAGCAGCAGCTTCTAGGACAGTGGTTCTCACACATTAAGCACTGGGACCCACTTTTTAGAATGAGAATCTGTTGGGACCCACCGGAAGTGATCTCATGATCGGAAGTGACATCATCAAGCAGGAAAATTTTCAACAATCCTAGGCTGCAATCAGGGTCTTTCAGAGGAATTTTTTCAGGGGGTACAAAGTTTCTTTTGGGCCCCTTTGCAAAGGGGGAGGGGTGAAACAGAGGGGGAGGGTATTGACAGGCGAGCTGAATGGGGGCAAGTAGGGGCAAAACAGGGTGCGGGCACCTGGCATCAGCAGCTAGATACAGTAATATGGAAAACCAAACATACTTCTAAGTCTCTCTAAAATCTTGTATATATAGAAAATCATGCAGAAAATTAGCACCATCATATTTAGGTTTACACTAGAATGCAAAGTGTCCTGTGTGTACCAAAACATGCTTCTGCAGCAGCTGTAACCTTGCAGCTGTGTCTCTAAGTACCTATGTGCTCTTTCATGGTCAGCAGATCCACTATAGCAGTCCAGTTTCCTCCAAGATTTGACACTGTGTTAAGGAGTGTCATGTATGCATTCCTCGGCCCAGCATATATGGCTTCCCAATAGCTGCAGCCGCAAGCTCATGGTAGTGACCCCAGCATCCTGTGCGGCAACAAGTCTGAGTAGATAGGAAAATGTAAGATCCCAGGAAATTTCTGGGCCCCGTCCATTGGCTCCTGGGCCCCCTTTTTGACCCTGGGCCCTGGTACAAATTACCCCCTCTCCTAGGCCCTGGCTGCAATCCTGCCCACACTGACTCAGGAGTAAGTCTCATTGATGATCATTGTTAAAAGAATATATATATAGCAGCTTGTTAAAAGTACAGGCTTGTAACATTTTCCCAAATGAGGTCTAATCAAGTTTAATATATTAAAAATAAAATATTGAAATGAATGAGGACCCACCTGAAATTGGCTTGCAACCCACCTAGTGGGTCCCGACCCATAGTTTGAGAAACACTGTTCTAAGAACCAGCTGTGTGTACCACAAGATGGAGTTTGAAGAATGGATGAAATTCTAACTCCCCTCCAAGAGGCAGTACCCTCCTTCCATGTAAGTGGAAATATTTGGGATCCCTCATTTTGGGTTGGTAGTGTCACCATAGAAGCATCTGCATTTGCTGTTTCTCTGGTAACTAGAGGTGTTTGTTTCTGGTGAGTAAGATAGTATTACAGCCTTACTGAACACACTGGGCTTACCACTGAGGAAGGTAAATAACACCAGTTTCAAATACCTCTTATTGATCACAATAGCAGACGCTGCCCCATAGCGCATGTGAATTTATTTAAAATGTATTTCTTTAGAGTTGGCTCCTGCCTGCTTAAAGGCTCCTGAACCTTTTTTTCCAAATGTTCATGACAGGGCCAGCCCAATCAGGTCTGAATCAAGAAAAAAATACTTCTCACTGCAATCCATCCTCACACAGGATTTAAAGTGAATCCATCCCTTTAAAGTTTAATAAACAGCACCTGTGTATGGAACAAGGAAAGGGGATAACAAAGCACTTCTTCCTCACATGGTGTCTAAAGGGGCACATCCACTTGAAACTCTAAACCTTGTGTGAGGACGGAGTGTGGTGGGGGGAAGTGAATGATCTGATTCTTGCTCACTTTTAGCAAGCAGGGAGTAGATCAATATAGCTGGCTTCTCCAGTGGGCTGTAAGGAGGCGTACTCAGACTCAGTGTGAAACCAGTGTGATGGACCCAGAATCCATCACTCCCCCCACCATTGATGCAAACTGCATCTGGCTTCTTCATGGTTGGACCAGCCATGTTCCTGATTCACAGCCTCAGTTTTGCGTATTCAACCCACTAAAGTGCATGCTTTTTGTGTGCTTATGTTTGGCGGTTCAATCCCTAGCATTTCCAGTTAAGGGCTCTCAGGGCTTTCCTTGAATGTGCGGAAAGGTCAGTGTAGAGGCAGCATCACACAGAAATAACAGCAGACCACATAAGCTGTAATAGTAATAAAAATATATACCTTCATGTTCCAGTGTCTATCATGTTGTTGTTATTATTATAATTGATGTGAACTATTGTATTTTGTATCTTGAAGTTCTTTAGGTCTGCATTTTCACCTGGTTTTGGAATATTTTTTAAACAAGTCTGTTGTGTTTGTAACATGTGCTTTCATGAGTCATTATTTTACATTATGATGAAGAATCCAGGTTACATACTCTTTTGTATTATGCTTGACTAGCTTATAGTGCTACTCACTTTTGTTTCTTTGGTGCCCCACCAGTAAAAGATAAGATGCCAAAACACGTTGGGACCAACCATCAGCTACAATAAACAGGTTTTTGTCTCTGTACCTGTTGGGAGGTTTTCATTTCTTTTCTTTGCTTGTCGGTGTAGGCAACACCAGATGAGACGTCCCGTTGATTTGACTCCATCAGCAGCTCCCAATACTCTACCTTTCCCTAATCTTTGAGATACTGCCATGCCATTTATTATATCACGCAGCTAAAGCAAAATTAGTACTACTACTACAAAAAAAAAGGATGCTGTCAGTCTGATACCAGATGAGTCCATGCTAGTGGATTTGCTTTTACAGATTAACGTTGCAAGCAGAAGGCCTGCAGACATTTGCTCATTGGCATCTGAGGCTCACTGCTTTGGAATTCGCTAGCTAATGTAGCACAACCATGGCAGCAGTGAGACTACCTAATCAGAGCATCTTAACAAATGGTGGCAATGGCACCACAGAGGTCACTGAAAGGGCTCTTACGTTTTAGCATAATAAAGAGACAACACACATATTCTACCCCCTGCAAGTCTGAGTTTTCTTCTTTAAAAATGATCTCAGCTCAATAATCAACAACAATGTCTTGCAAACTCAGGCCTTAAGTGCTGTCAGACTGTAATCAAAAAGGACTACACAGTAAGAAGATGAAGGTCTTTGAATCCTTAGTGCACTCCAGGTTTCAGAAATTAGGTCCACGAATCCTCAGTTTTCATCTGGTGGCAAATACTGAGGGTGTTCAGCAACTCTAAAAGAAAGAAAAAGAAATAGCAGGATCTCAGGAAAAGAAAGGAACTAAATAAAGCCTGTTATTCCGAGGCTGGATCTATGTAAGGTAACAGAACAAAATGGGGACAAGATGGCTACTACTTCAGACTGCAGGTGGAAGATCACATGTTCTGAAGGCTTTATGTCCTCTATGTTTAATGAAAAACAATCCCCCTGGAAAAAACCCAACCTCATTGCATGTAGAAAACTAGCAGGGAAAGGGGTAAACTTCCTGCTTAACACACTAACGGCCCAATCCAATGGGCCCGCTGCACTGCTGGAACTCGTGTTCTGGTGATGGGACATGCTTTATGGCTGTCACAATACACATGGCACCATAGAGCCTGCTGTTACCGCCAACAGTGAGCAGCAGCAGCCAGGCAACAGTGGCCACTACAGAAGCCCTGGCACTGGCAAGCTGGCACAGGGGTGGGAGAGGGGGAGAAATGAGGTGGGGTTGGGGGTGTGTTGAGGGCAGCAATGGGTGATTACTGGTCCCAGCTGCTCTGCCAATAACCTATTCCCCTACCTGGCCTTGGTCCGCCTAGCCAGGTTCATTCTGACTTGCGCCAGAAAGTAGCGGACCCAATGGAATCAGCAGACGCTTACCCTGAGGTACGGGAACAGTTGCTCCCTTACCTCATGGAGGCCTCTGTGACTTCCCCCACCACCATGCAGGATGCAGTGTGTGTCCAATGGTGTGGCTGCATCAGTGGGTGGGGTTGGGATAGGATTGAGTTGTAAGTTTGCCATTTTCACAAAGTGGCACCAGAGACTTTGTGAAAATGGCAAACTTACAACTCAGTCCTATCCAAACCTATGCCCCCTAGACAAATGGCCACCCCCTTCCCTGGCCCCTTGTGGTAACCTGAAGAAGTATTTTTCAGAGAGGGCTTCTCCTTTATTCTCATCAGACACCGCCCTGCAGAAATGCATGTTGCCACTTCCCTGCATCCACCTCAGTGTTTTGGTGCTGCCATTGGTGACCTGATGGTGGAAACACTATAAAACGAAGAGATCTTCCACCTACAGTCTGAAGTGCTACAGTCCTTTACAGGGCCAGACCACCTCATTCAGTCCTCAAATTCATAGACAAAGTATTAAATATGCACTCAGATCCTTCCTCCTGCCCCCCCTCCTGCCCCCCTCAAGTTGTGGTTGAGGTCTGAACCCTTTGGCCTAAGAACTGCCTTTGATATCTATTCTGTTTGTTGGCAAGGAGCCCTGTAGCACAGTGTTGGCTCTACTCCAGCATAGATGGTGGACAATGGAGAGAGGAGGAAAATTCACTGGCACTTCCTTGACAACCCAATCCTATCCTTCTGCCCCCCTCCCCACCACTTGTGAAGCCACACTGAAAACAGGCATGCTGTATCTGGTGGGAAGGGGTGGATCAGGAGGCTTTGGACAGGAAAGGGGATTTAAACCCGCTCCATAAGACTCCCACTCTGCAATGGGTCTCCTCAGACCTGTGCCAGTGATTTCACTGGTGCAGGTCCAAGGAGAGAAAGGGGGTGGGGAGGCTAACCAATAGGATAGGAACTGGATAGGAACTGGTGCGTGCTATTGCCGCTGGATCCACTCCTTCTTGCATCCTCCCAGCCCTGTTCCCCCCTCCCTGTCCAGTTTCGCCCCCTCCCACCCTGTCCTGCCCTCTCCCACCTCCCCTCACTGGCTTACTTGCTCCAGCAGGTGGCAAACTGTTTGGCGACATGCATGGGAAAGCTACCGGACTACACTTTTTGATTATTTTGCAGCAGTTGCCACAAGTGGAATGTGCGTTCTGCAGGCTATGGGGCCCAACAGGATTGAGCTGAAACTTGCACCAACAAAGAGGAGACATGGTTGACCACATCTTCCTCTGCCTGTTGCTTACAGTATGTTATTGTATGAGGCAACCTTATTTTTTTTGTTTTGTTTTGTTTTTTTAAGAGGACTTACGGGTCTGATTTTACGTAGTTCAGGTTTCGGTGAAGACCATCAAGGGATTTCATGTCCTCCTCGGACAGATGGAAATCGAACACCTGAGGGGAGAGGAATAGTTGTCACTAAGTTCTTCCATCACATCCCCCTGCATTGCTCTCAGTGCCACAGTACCATCAATGGATGGTATGTGCCACCCTCAACAAAGAGCAGAGCTTTTTCTGTGGCAGCCTCTGTTCTTTGCATCTCTTTGCAACCCTTAGAGCAAACTGTGGGTCGGGACCCACTAGGTGGGTCGCAAGCCAATTTCAGGTGGGTCCCCATTCATTTCAATATTTTATTTTTAACACATTAGATGCTGCCATGGTATGTGACTGCATTTGGGGAAATATTACAGATCTGTACTTTTAACAGGCTACTATGTAGTATATGCTTTTAACAATGACAGTCAGTGGAACTCACTCCTGAGTAAGTGTGGGTAGGATTGCAAAAATTTTCCCGGCTTGATGATGTCACTTCCGGTCATGACACCACTTTTGGTGGGTCCTGACAGATTCTCATTCTTAAAAAGTGGGTCCCAGTGCTAAAAGTGTGAAAACCACTGCCTTAGAGGTTTGGTGCAGGAAAGGAGTTCTCTCTTTTTTGGAGGCGAGTGAAAACTCAACTTCTTCACTGTGCTTCAACCATTTTTTTGCTTTTTTGCATATTCTCATGCTTCATTTTGACTGTCCTGCTGTCGTTGTTGCTGTTGAGTTAGACTGTTTGCCAATTCATTTTTAGATGAATTTTTAGACTTAAGTTTTCATTGTAAATTGTTTTTCTTTTATTTAAATCCCATGGGGGTCTGTTCTGGTTGAAAAGCAACCTATAAATATAATATACAAATAGACAGTATACAAGTCCCTTGCACCGTCTGCATGTTTGCGCCTCCTCTAAAGTCAGCAGGGCCGGTTCAGGGGCACGCACCAGCCTGCAGAAGCTGAATCCAGGGCTGTGTCAGCTGACGCAAGTGTCTGGGGTGGGCAGGAAGGAAGTGGGAGGGAAGCAGTGGGTAGTCCCGGGGATGGGCGGGCAGAGAACAGGAAGCAGGGCTGGAACCCAGCTGTTAAGCTGGATCCCAACCCCATTCCCTGAGCAGCATGGAGTGGTTGCAAGCAGCTTCTCGGACTTATAGCGGTGGGGCAAGTCCAAGGAGACCTATTGCGGCTGTGGTGGCTTACCTCGGTGTAAGGAGAAGAGTTTCCCCTTGCCTCTAGTTGAGCCACTTTGGGACCCTATCTTGCACTGGATACAGTGCAGGCCTCCCAGCCTGTCTGTTCCATCGCAAGATAGGATTGCACTGTTAATTACATTATCCATCTAGGGCTTTTTAACCCCAAACACACAAGAAGCCTGTTGCGTTCTTTCATGACCGAATTGTGGTACATGGAATTGCACCCACTTACTCTCCGGTTAAGTGAAGGGGAACAGGACATCTTGGTCAAATGCAAGGGTCAGGGACTGATTCTACTGAGAGGTAATCAGGAAATTTATTCTACTTTGGGTGCAATCCTACCCGGGCTGCAGGATAGGAGCCCAAGTGCAGGATACAGGATAGGCGCTGTATCCAGTGCAGGATAGGGGCCCAAGGATAGAGGCCCAGCCAGCGGCAAGGGGAAAATTCTCCCCTTACCTTACCACTTCCTGAGGTGGCACAAGTCCAAAGAGAGCGGAGCGGCTTGAAGCTGCGTTGGGATCCAGCACAAGTACTGGATCCCAGCCCCTCTCCCCGCCTGCCCACACCTGGGGCCGCACACTGCCTACCCTCTCCTTGCCCAGGAACACCTCCCTCCCACCTCCTCCCCACCCACCCAGAGACATGCATCGGCCCTTGCCGAGTAAGTCGGTGCAGAGGTTTGTGTCAGCCTCTGCAGGCCTGCGCACCTCCGTGTGCCAGCCCAGCTTCCTCCCGAGAAGGCGCAAACGTGCCTTACGGCACGTTTGTGACCCTCCTGGGCCGGCACAAGCTGGCCCAAGTGAAGGGCAGGATTGCGCCCTTTGTCTGCCAAATTGACTCCAAGCAAGCCGTCCAACTTCCCAGGGTTTAACATAGCCACGGGTTGGGACGTGGTGGTGTTCCTATGTGTACTGGTCTTCAGCAGTATCTCATCTCCATTTACTTGGTATAATGGTTACTGCATCCATTTAATCAAAGCTTTTTTTGTGCTTTATAGCCAAGCTCAGGCATTTTCCCTCTGCCTACTTGTACTTTTACTGCCCATCTTCCAACCCCATTTTGTTTAATTTCTTTTCTTTTGAACTTTTAATAAACTAGTTACATTTTGACCCTTTGTCAGCCTAGCCCATGGGTAATTCAGTGGGTTATCATGTCTCTTAGCGCTGCAGATGCTACTATGGTTTTAATTTTTAATAAGAACCCTTGGGCTTCAGCATTCAGTGTTCTTCTCAAAGGTATTTTTCCCAAATGGCTCCCCTCTGCCACATTTCTGTAGCACTTAGCAGGCGCACTTAGGATTGCACCGTAAGTTATTCTATTGGAGGAGTGGGACCTACCTGGCTTCTTGATCAATTGGATGCAGTAACCATTAACACTCAGCAGATGATGCTGGGATGCTGCTCAAGACCAAAGCCCACAGGAATACACACACACCCATCCCACCCCTTTACCAGACAGACAGTTTTGGCTGCTCAATGGCAGAGGCTGATTATCTCTAGTCTGAATAGTTTCTGTGTTCAGGCAAATCCACATCTACATGTAGCTGGGGACAGTGGTATTTCAAACAGACAGAAGCTGCTGAACTTTCACAGGAATATCTAGGAAGTATAAAAAAAATTAGGGAAAAACAGGGAATTCATCACAGCTGCCTTACAAAAGTGTAGTAAAACAAGGTAATCAGAGAGAAGCATTGAGAAGCACATCTGCCTGTTATGCTAGTTTGCTATATGCAGGAGCTTTTTACATTGGGTGGACTCACTAATATGAACCCTCCCATTCATAGTCTGAAGTGGTACAGTGTACATGTCTACCGTCTCATTCTGCATAATGACTCACCACCTGATGATTAATAAATCCTGGTACACCTTCTGGGGTTGAAGCCATTGGAACAGATATAGCTGCCCTGTTCTCTGTTCATTGCCTTTACCTGCATGTTTACTTCAATTCGCTTCTTGGTGAAGGACTTCACAAGGACCACCAGGCCACGCTGCAACTCGTGGCGCAGGGCCACGAGAGCTGGAGTTTGCTTGTACTTCTTGGCAATAGCAACCAACACAGGGTCTTCAAGCAAAACAGGACTATTTTGGTCTATCCTGTAAAAGAGTCACATAGAAAGAGTCTAGGTTGATATAATGAGAGTTGGTTGATTTTTTTAAATTGTTGGACCATTTTAACTCTGTTTTTTACAGCCAGAGGTATATTGGCTTGATTTGATATTGATAAGAATGGCATTCAAAAATTTAAAGGATGTGAGTAAAAGCCAGCCCTTATTAATGGATTTGTTGTGGGATTTCAGAAATGAAATGAAGCAACAGGTCAGAAAATTATCTGAACAAATGAAGCAAATAAACTCCCTGACAAGCATGCAGGAACAGATTACTAATAAGAGACAAGAAAAAAGAATGGATCAAATGTCGGATGAAACTAAAGAAGTGGAGATTTTTGAAATGAGACAGGAGATGGAAAAAGCAACCATTATTATCAGAATTAAGAATTTAAAGGAAGAAAAAAGAGGAAACTTTCAGAGAGCACGTCGTTTCAAGAAGAGGAAGAATTTTTGGATTAAATCCAAAAAGAACAGAATGAAAAAAAAAGAAGAAAAGAGTGGGATTAAGAAATTTAAGAGAGTTAAGAAAAAAAAGAAGAAGTGGAAGGAGCAGTGGGAGGAGCAAGAAGGAAAACACCAATAAGACAGAGAACAAAGAAAGTACTAAGACAGAAAGTGAAAATGGCTGAACAACAAGTAGAATTTATTTTTGTAGATATTAATAGTCCAAATTCTTTTTAGAAGAGTATTCCACTAAGTATATCAAATCAAAGTAGATGTAAATGAAAACAAACTTGGAACGCAAATATTGCGAAAATTAAAGTGGTATTAAGATGACTAAAAGGGTTATTTTTTAAAAGAGAAATTATATAAAATGTTTTATAGATGGTATTTAATTCCAGAGAAAATAGTAAAAATGTACCCTGGGTCATCAAACAAATGTTGGATAAGTAAAGAATTGAGGGAACTTTTTATTATATGTGGTGGATATGCAAAAAAGCAAAGAAATATTGGAAAATGATACATATATAAACTGTTACAAGAGATATTGAAGCGTGTTTTACCATTCAAACTGGAAACATTCCTCTTAAATGCGACATCAGAAATTAAGAATCAGATAAGAAATATTTTATTCTAAATATTAGTTTAGTGGCAAGAAGAGTGTATAAGTAAAATTTGAAGCCTTTTTATGATTGGATAGATAATTTTAGGTAAAAAATATTGATTGTTTAGTTAAATTATTAATCAGTAGATTAACAAATATGATAATTTTTGTATTGATGAATAATTTTGTTTTTAGACATTATCAATTTTTTTTTGGACTAATGTATGTTGTAATCGATGGCCAATACCCTCATGTGTAACCTGTGTAGTCCCAGCCCTAATTCTAACCTATTTTCCTTACCTGATCTGTAATAAATAAATAAACTCTGTTGAGAAAAAAACATTTTAAAAAGCGCAGAGACGGGCAGAAGACGGGCTCGTATTCTGCCCAGGGGTGTGACTGTATCGCTGTGAGAGGTCATCCCGCGCCTCCCCTTTCAGTTCCTGGCGCCTCCCTACGAGCTGCGCCTCAGTTTCAATAACACTGCCCTATGCGGTTTAACATCCACATGAAACTGCATGGAGAGACAATCTCCTGGATTGCCAGGAGGCAGTACTTACTGAGGGTCATTTGTCCAGCTGGTCCACCAGCTGCAGCCATACTTGAGTTGGACTACCTATAGTGGTCCATGCCATTGATAATTTCAAGGCTCAGTGGCATAGCTGGCAAGCGGCGGGGGGGCGGTTCGCCCCAGATACCACCCTTGGGGGGGTGACACCATAAATGACCCAACTTCGCTAACATTGTGATGGTTAGGAGTAACCCCATCATGCCATATACCGTTGGATGTGGAATTTCCAGCTGAATACAATGCAAAATACTGGATTGAAATATCTCCTTTCCTTCAAAAGTTATGTCCAGAAAACCGGAAACAAAAAATGCATGGAGCCCTATGGAAAGTGAAATCGCGCGTTTACTCGTGAGTAGGCAGACTTGCCTTAGTCCGTTGGAAAGGGCAGGCTAAGAGGAATCCAACAACAGCAGAATTGTTCCTGTCCAATGAAAGCAGCCCCCCAAAAACACCCAAGAAGGAAGTCCCTCCCTCCAAGTTGAGGAATGTTTTGAACCCTATGGAAAGCAAAAGGAAGCCACACGGTTGTGTTTACTCACGAGTAGGCAAATGTCCCTTGGTTCCTGGTCAAGTTGGGCACAGGGGAGTGCAAGGCTAGCTGCATGGTCCCAATCTGATGAAAGTATCAGGGTATCTAAAGAACTGTTTTTTTCTCTACCAACAGCTCATCCTCTAAGTTAATCAGTGGGGGCCCTGTTGTGCATACTGACCCTAGCTGAGGTTAGGCTGACAATCTGTGGCATACCTGGCCACGGGTCCAAGGGATCACATGGTCCATTGTAATGGAAGATCAGAAGATCATCAGGTGGATGCTGTGGTGTTGACAGCGATTCCATGTTTTGACAGCTGGCTGACAGCTCTGGGAAGGGCAGGGCTGGCTCCACAGCTGTAATCAATCAAGGCCAATGGAGACCTGGTTGGACACCTGAGCTTCATTTGACCTTGATGGGACTTTGAATGAGCTAAGGAGGTAGCTCACAGCTGAGCTGCATTTGCACTTAATGGGACACCAAGGATAAAAGGCAGCTTCAGAAGGACCAAAGGCTACCCTGACCCAGAGAGAGATACTACCTGACCCAGAGGAGACCTGACTGGAATTTGACCTTGGACTGTGACCTGGCATATCATTTCTGGACTCTGATTTGGCACCTTGCGTTGACTAACTGGCTTACCTGGACTTTGACCTTGGGCTGTGACCTGCCATATTGACTTTGGACTGTGATTTGGCAATCTGCATTTATTGGACTGGGACTTGACTCTGACGCGTGCTTACTACCCGGGTGAGTTAGCAAAGGGAAACTAACCAGCCTTAAGTGGGCACGTTACCTAGTGGGGAGGAGCTGTCACACAACATCCATGGAGGCAGATACCTCAGGGTGGCATCCACTGCCCGCCCACCCCCGTGCCCGGGTGCCACTCCCTGGAGGTGCTGCCCCCCTGGACCCACTACCTACCTTCACAAAGGCCTTCTGAGGGTCAGAGAGGCCTTGCACAGCCTCCCTGGACCTCTCGAGGTTGAAAACCATCACTTCCAGTTTTCTGACCAAAATTGAAAGTGATGGTTTTTGGCCTCCAGAAGGCCCCTGTGAGGGGAGGCTTGGCTGGCACAGTGGCGAGGAATTCCACTGCTGATAGCCACAAAGAGCAGGGCCTTCTCCTTAGTGGCACCTCAACTCTGGAAGCCCCTCCCTTCAGAGGAAGCACTCTTCTTGCCAGCCTTTTGGTGGGGACTAAAAACAGTCCTTTTGTGCATGGCATTTGCTGCCTAGGCCATTTTATACTGTTTTTAGTTGACTTTTAATTACTGGAAATTGTGTTGTTATCTGTCACTTGTTTTTGTCTGTTTTCTGTTAAGGGTTCATCCCCGGGACTGCTAGTAATTTACAGCCTGGATAGTAGCAGGCCCTGAAGCCTTGGCCTGACTGAGCACAGCACGGCATCTTGGGAGAGGATGATGCAACATCTGGTGATGCATACCAGGTGACTGTCACCTGTATGTCACCCCATGCACCATCAGAGTGACTTTGCACTTTTTGGCCCACTCGGATTGGCTGTAGCTCATATATATTCCAGCAGGGGCAAGCTGGGTTGTGGGAGATGCAGAGTGGAGTTTGTGCCGAAGGCTACATCAGTGTGATCCATGATTCGTGTGCTATCTGGACTGTTGCTGTTGTATATACTGTACATAGTAAAGAGGCGTTTGGTGGAGGACTTCTGCCTTATGTCGTCTTTGTTCCCGGGAGTGCCTGCGCTCTGACCTTGGGATATAGGCAAGCCGTGAAGCCGGATAGCGGCTAGCTGTGTGAACGTCTATCCAGCTCACAACAGGTTATGGGCCCAGCTGCTCTCTAACTGCCCTTGCCTGCGTCTGCTGTACCGAGCATGTCTGTGAGCACCCCGTTGAGTCTGCAGAGCAAAGTCTATCTGCAAGACCTGTGTACATTCCTGAAAGATGGCTGCAGCAACATCATATCCACTGACCCAGCTCAATGAGAGCAACTATATGGACTGGTCTGTTAAGATGCGTATGTATCTTATCAAGCAGTCGCTGTGGCAGGTCGTTCAAACTGCACAGCTGGACGAGAGCCCAGAAATGGACGTTGCAAATGAGCAAGCCTTGGCCACTATTATTTTGGGCTTGGAAGATAGCCAGTTGATCCACGTTCGCGGCATAGAGTTGGCGCACGAGTGTTGGAATGCGCTGTGAGAAGCTTACTTTGCTGACTGCCATATCTAAGATCAGCCTGATGCGACGGCTGTATCATAAGAGATTGGAACCCAGCACCAGTGTTGCCGAGCATCTCCGTGCCATGCGGCAACTATTTACCGAGCTGGATGAAAGGGGAGTGTCGTTTCCAGAATTGCACAAAGTTTTTATTGGGCTATCTTCGCTGGATGAGTCCTACGACACGCTTGTGACAACGCTGGAAGCCTTCCCGGAGCGACAGCTAACCCTTGCTTATCTGACCGGCCGGCTTGTGGAGGAGGAGCAGAAGCGAGCCGACAACCGGCAAGAGCGGGGGCAGGCTGCCAAGGAATCCCGAGCAAGGGAGGCTGCTACAAACAAGGCTGCTGTCCAGGGAAATGCTGACATTCCTGGTGTGCTCGTCGTCAAAAGCTGTTTTGCATGCGGTTCCGCATCGCACCTGCGACGTTCCTGTCCCTCCCTGAAGGGCCAAGGTGCGGGGAGGAAGGACACGAGGCACCAGAGAGGCTACAGAAGCTCCAACGTCTCGGTGGTCCAGGTGGTGGAACAGAGCAGTGAGCACCGGTGGCTGGTTGACAGCGGGGCCAGCCAGCATGTTGCCCGAGACAGAGAACTGTTCACATCCTTGAAGCCAGCTGTTCAAGCCGCCGTGAATCTGGCAAATGGACTCAGCTCCCCGGTTGAGGGGAAGGGCACAGTTTCAGTGCCAGGGTTCGGTGAGTCCTTGAATGATGTACTGTATGTTCCTCAACTGCAGCACAATCTGTTGAGTGTTGCTGCCTTGGACAGGAAAGGTTTCTGTGTAAAGTTTGCAAACGGGTAATGTACAATTGTAAAAGGTAACAAGGTGTGTGCACAGGGCACTGAGAAAGGTGGGCTGTACGTGTTAGAGGAACGTACACCCCCCTCTGTAAACACCTCCAAGTTGTTCCAGAATGAAGGTGCCTATGCTAAATGTGCCCATCTCTGGTGCAGGAAGCTTGGCCACCCTTCTTACACTGTACTGGAGAAAACAGTGCAAAGTGCCTGTGGGGTAACATTGGAGGAGTGTCCAAATTATCTTGACTGTGAGACCTGCAAGAAGGTTAAGTCAAAAGCATGCCCGGTAACTCAAAAGAGTAATAGACAAACATCCCAACCATTTGAATTGGTCTTCACTGACTTAATAGGCCCCTTTGAGGAATCATTTGGGCATGCGAAGTATGTTCTGGTCCTGATCGACCACTACAGCAGATTCAGCTTCTGTTATCTGCTGCAGGCGAAATCTCAGACCTGCCAGCATATCTGTGAGTGGGTGAGATTTGTGGAGCGCAAGTATGCGCACAAGGTTGGGCATATTCAAACAGACCGGGGGACGGAATTCACTTGCACTGAGTTGCAAAACTGGCTGAGAGCACAAGGAATCTGTCAAAGGTTAATCAATAGGGGCGTACCAGCCGAGAATGGTATGGTTGAGAAACGGAATGATTTACTTCAGACTAAAATGCGTGCTCTGTTGGCTGATTCAAACCTGGGAAGGAGATATTGGGTGGAAGCTGTGTTGACGGCAAATTATATAATAAATTGTCTATGGACGTCTGCCCTAAACAAAACTCCATACAAGGCGTTGTACGGACAACCCCCATCCCTGAAACACATGCTTATATTTGGGGTGTCCGCCTGGGTAAATGTACCGAGAAAATTTAGACGCAAACGCCACGACAAGTCCCTCAAACTGACGTTTCTAGGATATGAACCAGGGGAAAAAGCATACCGGTTCTGTGACAGAAATCATAAGCTGACCATATCTTGCTCAGCAGTATTTAATGAGCAGGAAGGATGGAACAGGGAGGCAAGGGAGGAAAGCATGGTACTCCTGCCAAGTTCACCAGCTGAAAGTTTATTGCAGCAGGGAGATAAGCCAGAGAAGGAGGGGTTGGACAGCCTAGCAGGGGAGAATGCAAAGTTAACCCCAGAACTGCCAAAAGAGGAGCCAAAGGCTCAGGCAGAAATCTCGGCAGAAATCCCTCGACGCTCTCAAAGAGCAAACAAAGGGATCCCTCCAGAAAGGTATGGGTTTAATGCTGTAACAAAGTATGTCACGATCTGTAATGTAACGGTACCAAATTCCTATGAGGAAATGTTAGAATTACCGTAAGGGGAAAGAGTGAAATGGCAGGAAGCCATGAACAAGGAATATAAAGCCCTTGAGGAAAGGGGCGTGTTCTACAGATCACAGCTGCCTAAAGATCAGCATGTCATAAGTTCACGATGGATTTACAAGATAAAACCGTCTCCGAATGGAGACATTTACCGTGCCCGTTTAGTTGCACAGGGCTTTTCTCAGCGACTAAACGCTGACTACGATGAGACGTTTGCCCCAACCCTTAGGAGCCAATGCATACCATTATGCTTTGCCCTGGCAGCAAAACATTTAGACTTCGATACCGCGTTTCTGAACGCCCCTCTACAACAAACACTATACATGACTGAGGCACCAGGGTTTACCAGTCCAATACCAGGGACAGTCTGGGACAGGGGTCGGCAACCTGCGGCTCTAGAGCCGCATGCGGCTCTTTCAGCTGTCTGCTGCGGCTCCTCCCGGTGAAAGTGGCAAAGGGGGTAACAGGAGGCACCCGTATTGGGAAGGCAGGCTGCTTCCCTCCACCCCCTGAGCTCACTGCCCTCCTCTCCCTTCACCCCCACCTGCCCCGCATTGGTTTCCCTTTTCAATTTTGCCCGCTCTGCAGGCTTAAGCTCCCTGTTTTTCCCTTCCCCAACTCTCCAGCAGGACACCCTCCTCCTCAGCCATTGCGAGCCCTTGCAGGTCCCCACTCAGTGCAAGGAGAGGCTTTTCCTCCACAGCTGAAGAGACATCCTGTGTGTCTACTCAGTAGTAAGCCCCATTACAGCGGATGAAGCTTACTCCCATGAAAGGGTGCCTGGGATGGCAGCCTTGGAGCCTGCTCAAGGCCAAGCGCAAGGACGGGTGAGTGGGAGCCTGCGCAGGTCTGTTCGAGAGCAAGCCCAATGTAGTCCCTGGGCTACTCCCAGAAGGTGTGGAGGGCTGTAGCCTCAGCCCCCTCCTGTGCAGGTCTACTCACAAGTAAGCTGTAGTCAGTGGGGCTTCCTCCCAGGAAGGTGTGGAGGGCTGTAGCCCCAGCCACCTCCTGTGCAGGTCTACTCACAAGTAAGCCCTGCTGTGGTCAGTGGGGCTTCCTCCCAGGAAGGTGTGGAGGGCTGCAGCCTCAGCCCCCTCCTATGCAGGTCTACTCACAAGTAGTCAGTGAGGCTTCCTCCCAGGAAAGTGTGGAGAGGACTGCAACCTGAGAACTCCAACCAACTTGTCTGCTCAGAAGTCCCATTGTAGTCAATGGGGCTTACTCCCAGGATAGTGTGGAGAGGATTGCAGCCTGAGGGAGGGCGGGCAGGCAGGCAGGCAGGGCAGAAGCTGGCCTGTGGCTGCCCCCCATCTTTCCCCCCCCAGCTCTGGCTTCTTCTCTTCCCCACCTCTGGAGTCTGTGTCCTTTTTTCCTTCCAGCAGGGTGCCTCTGGAAGGTGGGGGGAATTCTTTAGTATCCATGTAAGATAAGCAGATGTCATAACCGCCATATGTATTGGAATCCTGGAAGATCTGGTGAGGAGGTAGATGTAGTGTCAGCAGTGGCCCCTTTAAGGGTAAGGCCTGGGCATCCAGCAGAGTGTGCTGCACAGCTGCAGCCACTTGAAGGCAATAGGGCCCTCAGGGATATAAGGAGCACCTGAGGCAGGAAGGGGGGTGTGGGTTGGAGAAGGAGTGCAGGTTGGAGAGGAGAGTGACTAGGCTTTTTGACTTTGACTTGGATACTCTGACTGATTTGACTGACTTACTTTGGAATCTGACCTTGGACTGTGACTTGGCTTATTGACTTTGCACTCTGCCCTGGATACTCTGACTGACTTTGTGACTAATGGACTGCTGGAGACACTGGAGTTTGGTGTGTGGCTGCTATGCCCAAGACCTGCTGAGGACCAAGGGTCTGCTGTAGTGGCAGGAGGCTACTGGCAGGAGAGAGGACCTCTGCAGGTTGAACAGGCGAGCTACCCTGGAGGTGGGGTCCAGCAGGAGTGCAGGGCAGAACCAGGGTCATTTGTTGGGGGAAAGAAGGGGAGCTAATTTGTTTAAAGTGGGCATAATTCTCCAGGCAGAGAATGGCCTTGGAATCAGGCAAAACACAATAGAGGACCAGCTGTCTGAAAACACAGGACAAGAATGTATGACAAAACTAACTAAAAGCTACAAGAGGGGGCTACATTATAAAAATGGGACCTATAAGAGCATAAAGGTAAAAAAAAACTATATATGCAGTGTTATCTTCATTTTAGATGTCAAAAGGGTTTCGTGGCTCCCGAGGTTTTTTTTCCTCCAGAAAATGGGTCCAAATGGCTCTTTGAGTGTTTAAGGTTGCCGACCCCTGGTCTGGGAGTTAAAGAAAGCCCTCTATGGCCTGAAGCAAGCTGGCCATGAATGGCACGAATGCCTGAATGCCACCTTAAAACTGTTGGGCTACAAAGCCGCCAGAGCAGATCCCTGCATTTATCAAAGGGGGGGGGAAATGACACATAACGCTATTGTGCTTTGTAGATGATTTATTGTTGCTAGGCCAAGAAGAACAGGTAAACAGGGCTGTCCAGGAACTAAGCCAGCAATTCAAGTTAAAGGATCTGGGGGAGGTCCACCAATACCTGGGTGTATGTATTGACAAGGCGCCTGGAGGGGCGTACTACTGGCACCAAAGGCCCAAGATAGAACAGCTCCTGCGCAAATTTAATATGGAGCTGTGTAAAGGGGCCAAAACTCCAATGGTACAGGAGTTTCAGAAGGCAGCGTACGAGGACAGCCCAGAGTGTGATAGAGCAGCATACCAATTGGCGATTGGAAGTCTTTTATACCTTGCGCAGACATCCAGGCCTGACATGGCGAATGCCACCTCAATCTTAAGTAGATACGTCTCGCAGCCCAAACCAGCGCATTGGGTGGCGGTAAAGAGAGTAATGAGGTATTTAAAGGAAACAATAAACTATGTCCTGACTATCCAGCCAAAGGGGGAGAGAGAAATGCTAGCCTATGTAGATGCAGACTGGGGCACAGATGTGCAGACAAGAAAATCCACATCGGGAATGGGAGTACAATACGCAGGTGTCCTGATAGGATGGAAATCCGTCAAACAAAATTACGTAGCACTTTCAAGTACTGAAGCCGAGTATGGTGCTTTGTCAGAATTATGTACGGAGCTAATATGGTATCGACAATTAGCTAGAAACCTAGGTGTGGACAGCGAAAAGCCAATCACTGTCCTTGAAGATAGCCAAGCCTGCATCAGCATGGCAGCGTCCGACAAAATAAAAACCAGAACCAAGCACATTGGTATACGATACGCAAATGTAAAAGAAGCAATAAATGAAGGGTTGATTGTGCTACAGTACTGCCCCTCAGAGCAGATGCTGGTGGATATAATGACGAAGCCATTAGGCGCTACCAAACATTATGGCTTACTAGAAGAATTGGGAATGAAAACCGTATGTTGATATATAATACATGCAATCTGTGTAAATCTGTAACAATGCAAGAATGAATGCTGCCAGTGTACCCACTGTAAAACGTAGCTGTGCCAAATGTGTAACCAATGTACCTGAATCTGAAATGTACCTATCCAGCCTGAAATTAGGAGGGGTGTTAAGGGATCATCCCCAGGACTGCTAGTAATTTACAGCCTGGATAATAGCAGGCCCTGAAGCCTTGGCCTGACTGAGCACAGCACGGCATCTTGGGAGAGGATGATGCAACATCTTGGTGGATGACCTATGCCGGGGACTGGACAGGGGGAGTGCGTCCCTGTTGGTCCTGCTGGACCTCTCGGCGGCTTTCGATACCATCCACCATGGTATCCTTCTGGGCCGATTGGCCGAGTTGGGAGTTGGAGGCACTGTTTTGTGGTGGTTCCGCTCCTACTTGGAAGGTTGGTCCCAGATGTTGGTGCTGGGGGATGCCTGTTCGACACCCTGGCCTTTGAGGTGCGGGGTGCCGCAGGGTTCAATTCTGTCCCCCATGCTATTTAATATCTACATGAAACTGCTGGGAGAGGTCATCCGGGGGTTTGGAGTGGGGTGTCATCAATATGCTGATGACACCCAACTTTATCTCTCCTTTCCTCCAGACTCCAGGGTGGCGGTTGAGGGCCTGGAGCGCTGTCTGGAAGCAGTGAGGATCTGAATGGGGGCTAACAAGCTGATATTAAATCCGGATAAGACAGAGGCTCTCCTGGTTCGGAAATCCTCGATGCAGGTGCTGGATTATCAGCTTGCTCTGAATGGGGTTGCACTCCCTCTGAAGAAGCAGGTCCACAGCTTGGGGGTCCACCTGGACTCGCAGCTGCTCCTGGATTCCCAGGTGGCGGCTGTGGCTAGGGGGGCCTTTGCTCAGCTTCGGCTGGTGCGCCAGCTGCGGCCATACTTGGATTGTGCAGACCTGGTCACGGTGATCCATGCTACAGTGACATCAAGGTTAGATTATTGTAACGCGTTTTATGTGGGGCTGCCCCTGAAGACGGTTCGGAAACTGCAATTAGTGCAGAATGCGGCGGCCCGTGTGGTCACTGGAGCTAGGCGGTTTGACTCTGTCAGCCCGCTTCTCTGGGGGCTACATTGGCCGCCCATTCGTTTCCGGGCCCAATTCAAGGTGCTGGTTTTGACCTTTAAAGCCCTATACTGCTCTGGGCCAGGGTATCTTAGAGATCGCCTACTCCCGTACAATCCGGCTCATCCTCTCAGGACATCAGAGAAGGCCTTTTTACAAGTGCCGCCGCCTAAGGAGGTACGTGGGGCGACGGCAAGAAATAGGGCCTTCTCAGTAGTGGCACCAACGTTATGGAACTCCCTTCCCCTTGACTTGAGAATGGCTCCCTCTCTTGAGGCTTTTTGGCGAGGCCTGAAGACTTTGCTGTTTAAACAAGCCTCCTGACTTCATGGCCTTTTTAACATCTTTTATACATCTTTTAGTTGCTTTTTTACAGGCCTGATTCCTCTAAGAACTGCTGTTTTATGCTCTTTTTAATCTGACTTTTATCTGACTACTGTTTTTATGGTTTCCATTAATGTGTTTTAATATGTTTTTATCTGTTGTGAAATTATCTTCTAGAATAATCTGTTTTTATATGTTGTAAGCTGCCCTGGGTCCCTTTGGGGAGAAGGGCAGGATAGAAATAAAGTTTATTATTATTATTATTATTATTATTATTATCTGGTGATGCATACCAGGTGACTGTCACCTGTATGTCACCCCATGCACCATCAGAGTGACTTTGCACTTTTTGGCCCACTTGGATTGGCTGTAGCTCATATATATTCCAGCAAGGGTAAGCTGGGTTGTGGGAGATGCAGAGTAGAGTTTGTGCCGAAGGCTACGTCAGTGTGATCTGTGATTTGTGTGCTATCTGGACTGTTGTGTTGTATATACTGTACATAGTAAAGAGGCGTTTGGTGGAGGATGTCTGCCTTGTGTAGTCTTTGTTCCCGGGAGTGCCTGCGCTCTGACCTTGGGAGATAGGC
The DNA here is from genome assembly GCF_035046505.1 of Tiliqua scincoides. Taxonomy (NCBI): domain Eukaryota; kingdom Metazoa; phylum Chordata; class Lepidosauria; order Squamata; family Scincidae; genus Tiliqua; species Tiliqua scincoides. The sequence continues at coordinate 40,612,531 of NC_089827.1, forward strand.
AAGCCGTGCAGCCGGACAGCGGCTAGCTGTGTGAACGTCTATCCAGCTCGCAATACTTGATAAGGCAAGTATTAACCAAATATTTGCCATACTTGTCATGCCGTACAAGAGGTTGATTGAGCAAAGTGCTCCCTTTGTGGGCCAGGTGCCCTTTCACCATGATTGCCATCAGAGGTGCCTGGGGCAGTAACATCATCACACGGTGCAACACCTTGATGTCACACAACGTCATGATGTCACTGCCCCGGCTTCTCCCTGGGGCGGGGTTTTGCACGCCTTCTCCCAGCATCAGGAAAGGCTCCTAGCCTTCCTCAATGCCAAGAGCAGGCACTGCACAGCCCTCCATACCCTGCCCTTGGGGAGAACATTGTGATGTTCTCCCCAAGCATGGGGCTTCACACACCTTCTCCTGGCATCGGGGAAGGCTGGGTGCCTTCCCTGATGTCAGGAGGAGGCGTAGCCTAGCCTGCAGCACCTTGCCCTCGGGAGAACATCAGTGTTCTCACTGAGGGCAGAACTTTGCACATCTTCTCCCAGAATTAGGGAAGACTTGGAGCCTTTCCCAATGCCAGAAGGAGGCACTGTGAACCCTGCAGCAGCCTCAAGTGACTGGGTGGAACTTGGTGGCAGTCATGTGCCCCCTCAGGCTCTGCCCTAGATACGCCTCTGGTTCCCATCCTCAAAATTCCTCTTTGAGAGATCAGATATGTAAAGCCCCATGTCATGTGTCTGATCATTTGAACTGCTGTCTCCCTGAGAAGGGCTTTAATACAAGGGTTGGTGTGCTGTGATTGGCTGCCAAATGTAGTCTGTATCCTGTATCCCTTTGTAAGAAAATGGGTACGGTGAGGGTAGTAGGGTGTAATTTTTCTGCTGCTTTTCCCCTTCCCCATTGTACCCTGTGGGGTTACTCTTACCTGTCAACTCTGTAATTGGCATCGCAATTTTCCTAGGTTGGGGGCATATCTGGGCATGTCTGTTGTTTGAAGGGAGGTTAGGATAAGGTTATGTCAACTCCTCCTCATCCCTCCCATGTCATGCCCCAATCTCCACACCATTTTGGCCTCTGTACCTGCATGTTTTTGTCCAAGTGACATCCGAGCTAAACACTGTGCTTTAAAAAGAATTTGGTGGCAAAAGAAGGTAACTCTGAGGGCTGGATCAGACAATACTTTCACCTATTGCTCCCACACACTTGGTGGGGAATGAGCATGTGCCTTACTTCCCCACCTACACAGTACACCTGCCCTATCTCTGATTTCACCAACTATGCATGTAGGGTTTATTGTCTGATATGCACTCTTATCTGCAGGTAGTCCAAAGTTCTGCATGTGAAAAACTTATCAGGAAAAAAGCGTGGGGGAAAAGGTTAAACCTCTCCAGTGCCATGGCCCTGATCTAAATCACTCCTTCCCCATTGGTGCTTTCTACCAATGTGAAATGAGAAGAGCCCCGCTGGATCAGGCCAAAGGCCCATCTAGTCCACCTTCCTGTATCCCACCAAATGCCTCATGGAGCACACAGGACATCAAGATACCTGCTTCCTATTGCCACTTCCTTGCACCTGGCATTCTGAGGTAGCCTACTTCTAAAACCACGAGGTTGTGTGTAGCCATCAGAGCTTGTAATGTGTGATGGACTTTTCTTCCAGAAAACTTTCCAATCCCCCTTTAAAGGCATCCAGGCCAGATACCATCACCACATCCTGTGGCAAGGAGTTCCACAGATTGATTACACACTGGGTAAAGAAATACCCAAAGAAAGAGATGGGAGACCAGGCCACAGAGTGTTGTCCTCTGTGTTTTTCTAGACTGCCCCCTTCACAACAACTGATGTGGTTCCTCTGGGATCTGCACCCAAATACAGAATGTACTTGCTGCATGGTTTTTGCTACTTCTTGCCAAATTATTTCAGCAAGTACTTTTGTAATCCAATCCTCCAGCAAAGCCCCAAGAGTCAGGGATCTAATTACAGTAATATAGTTCCTGCTTTTTTTGTTTGGTTTTTGGTTTCTTGCCCCTTTGGCATTCAGAAAGCTAAGCTTCACTGGATTAACGCCTGCCTGAACATATTTTTATTTTATTTTGGTTTTGCATTTTCTGTGTCGAATGAGAGCCCGAAGAGAGACTGAATAATTTGCAAGCTTGCTTCTATTATGTCAAGCATTTGTTAGTTCAATATATAGCTTTGCTTGGGCCAAGTCAGAGATTGGACTCACAGTGGTAGTGTTGCATAATGTTGATAATGTTCTGGCACGAGGTATGCAATTTCCCCGCCTACCTTTTTTTTTCTGGAATGAAAGTGTAGCCATTCCTCGCTCACGCTCACTAACACTGGTTCTTCTCTCTGCAGCAGCTACTTTCACAGGACCTGGTCCAAGTTCCAGCCTCTTCTGAGCAATCGTTTGAACTTGAAAGAGATGGCACTTGGCAAAGATCACGTCCTTACAATGAATGATGGGAACAAAATTCCAGTATTTGGATTTGGTACCTATTGCGGTGATTCTGTAAGTAAGATTCTCGCTGTTGTTAACTATATGCATTGCTAGAAAAATGCCCACCATTATGAAGGATAGTAGTGTGTGTGTGTGTGTGTGTGTGTGTGTTGGGGAGGGGATGCTTAAATATCACAAAGGAGGTCTTACACCCACCTCCAGGCCAATCATTAACTAGTAGAACATAAGAAGCCACCTTCTACTCAGTCAAGCCACATATTGTAGACATAGAGTATGAGCCACAGTTGCCAAGCATCCAAAATATTAGGAAGCATTCCATTCATGTATAAAGCTGGGGGGAGGGGTGAAAGAGAGCAGGCTACTGTTTACATGTCCCTCTCCCCTGTTTGATCTGTGGCTTCAGACTTTCCCAAGATAGCACTTCTAAAGTGTAATTAGTCTCTCACATACATTTCTGATCCTGTTTTATTTTATTTTAACAAGAAACACATTCTTCAACGGTGTTCCAACCTTTGAACCAACGTGTCTGATGCACTGGGCAGTTTGCTGCTTATAAACACTTTAGAGCCCAATCCTGTGCCGTAAGGCACATTCGCAGGGCTCAACACTGGGCTCCCGCCCATGCTAGCCCAGCGCTGGCCAGTGCTGGGCTAGTGCCGGGCGGTCGCCCAGCTCCCGCGGCTTGGTGGTCTCCTGGACCGTCAAGCTACGGAACGGTAGGTGGGGGTGGGGAGGAGGCATTCCGGGGAGGGGGGGAGACCGGTGGGGCAGAGAGGGTGGGGCAGAGACCGGTGGGGCAGAGAGGGGGAGACCGGGGGGAGAGAGGGTGGAGGGAGGCGTGCCGGGGGGGTGGGCGCTCCGCAGGATCCAGGGCGCTCATGTAGGGCTGTGCGCAGGGCTGCTTACTTTACTCGGGGGAAGGTGGCAAACGTCCCCTTCTCCTGAGGCACCACCCGCAGTAGCATGGGAGGTGCTGGATTCGGCGGCAGCCCTCCTCAGTGCCTCCGAGCCTGGGCGCCCCGGGCAGCTCAGGATTGGGCTGCCCATTGCTGTAGAGATTAGAGGAAAGTGATACTCTAGGCATGGAAAGAAAGGGCTCCAAGCCAAATGGATACTCTAAGCACTTCCTTAGAGCTGTTGTGCTTGGCTTTTTCTAAGTGTGACCTGGGGATGGGGTGTGACACAGCGTGGTGAGAAGGAACCTTCAATCTTTGTCCCCACCTCACCCAATATGCACAGCAAGCATATCTACTTGTGGCTGGGTTTTGCTCTTGGAGGAAAGTTCTCTCTCTCTCTCTCCCTCCCCCCCACTTCACAATTGGGGGCAGCTTGCCCTTCACTGCCCACAAATACCAAAAGATCTTAAAACAAGAACTAGAGAATGACTCCTCTTAGGATGTTCTCGTTGCACTGGGAACTAAGAAGAAGCTGAACTCGATGATCACTCTGAATGGTGCAGGTGCAGTGGTGATGGAGAAATGTATTCCTGTGCCGCCATCACTGCCAGAGCATGGGCTCTAATGCATAAGCTGTTGGATTTGTTGCAAGTATTCTGCTGTTTGTGCTGTAGCGGTTGCCCCAACTGTTTCATTGCCCCCAATTCCTAGAAAACCAGATGCTGTATTTCGTCTCCCGTATAAGAGGGCACCTCTTCAATATAAACACTGTCACTGCCAGTATTCCCTGTAAAAATTACAGGGACTGCATGGAGCCCTATCTTTGCTGTGCAGTTGACATTTATTTATTTATTTGTTTGTTTGTTTAGCGTATGGCATTTACCGTATTTTTCGCTCCATAAGACGCACCTAGTTTTTAGAGCAGGAAAACTTACTTTTAAAGTAAGCCTGCCCTCCCCCTGTGGCGCCTGCGCAAATGAGGACCTTGCCCCCGGTGCGGACCTTGCCCCCTTGGTTCTCCGCCTGCCCTCCCCCTGTGGCGCCTGTGCAAATGAGGACCTTGCCCCCAGTGCGGACCTTGCCCCCAGTATTCGCTCCATAAGACGCACACACTTTTCCCCCCACTTTTTTTTGGGGGGGGGAAAGTGCGTCTTATGGAGCGAAAAATACGGTAATACATGGACTTATAAAACTATATCAAATATCAATGTCCAGTTTGTCCAGCCATTCAAGGATAGAGTTACCTTCATTGAAAAAGTCAGACCATGGGCCAGTATACGCCCTCAGTTTGCCGCTAGACACAATGTGGTATATAGTTTGGCGGGGGAACCCACAATCACACTGTGGGATAGATACTAACCCCTATTTAAACACTGAATCCTGACAAACGCCATGTAAGGTACAAATGTAAGGTGCAAGTTGAAACCTGGCACCTTAAGTGTAGGATCATCTGTTTCTGGGCATTCGTCTGCCCATTTGACTTTCCATTGGGCACTGATGACGAAATTATTATGCAGATATTGTGCAAGTGCCAGAGAAGGTTTCCTGGATTTAAGCCTACCAATTGATAGGTTTCCTGGATTTCAGCCTACCAATTGATAGATGAGGGAGATAAAAAGTAGGCTAGTCTCATTTGAATGCTTTTGATGTATGATTGATGAAGGACTTAAAAATACTCATTTAGTATTTCTTCAACCCAGCCATGCTGCTGTTGTGAAGCCTGTCACCTAGAAGGACATAGTCCTTTCCTGGCACATTGCTTATTGACTTCCATGCTGGCAGTTTCATCTGCAGCTGTGCCAATGAAAAGGAACTAACAGTGCAATCCTAACTTGTGCTGGAACAGGCAGGCCAGTGGGCCTGCGCTGTATCCAGTGCATGTTTGGAGCCGACTTTGGCCCGTTCTGAGGCAAGGGAAAATTATTCTCCTTACCCTGTGTTACACTGCAACAGCCCCAATGGAGCTACTTGGATCTGCGCCACTTAAAGAGGTGGCACAAAGAGCTGCCCCGGGCTACCTGGGAACATACCCTGCCTTCCACTTCCAGCTCGCCCGCCCACAGGACCACCTGCCGCCTGCCCTCCCTGGCATATTGACTGGCATTTTTACCTTTTTAACTTGCAGGATCGGAGAAAGATGTGCGAGGAGGCTACAAAAATAGCCCTTGAGGTTGGCTTCCGCCACATTGATGGTGCATATGTATATGAAACTGAGGAGCAGATTGGACGAGCTGTCCATGCAAAAATTGCTGATGGAACCCTGAAAAGGGAAGATATTTTCTACACTGGAAAGGTAAATTAATTTGAATGTTCTTAAAGCAATTGGATTTTATAATTATTTGTTATTTTTAATTATTCTTTCTAATTTGCACCATGTCTTCAGGGTACATGGCACTTTAGAGTACAAATGCAGATAGGTCCCTGCTTTGGGGACTCCTAATCTACCACAAACATGAGGGAGACTACAGAAGAAGGGGACGAGAGAGGTGCCAGGGCAGATGGGGGAATATAGGCAGTTATTTCAGGTATGCATGTTTAGACTATGGCCCAGGCCTTCTGCTGATGGAACTTGCATTCTGTCAGTGGGCAGACTAGGCCGCTAGTATGGAGCTGCAGTGACAACTTCTGAATGGCTGGTGACCCACATACACACCGCCAGTGCGCCAAGCTACTTCCAGTCAAAGTTTTTCACTTATCTCCAGTTTACCTTCTGGTGCCACCCCCACTTTGTTGGTGTGGCTGCTTGCTATGCTGTGGCAGGGATAAGATGGGGGCATTACTTGCATTAAAGTTGAGGGGCTAAGGAGTAGTGCCAAAGACTTCGTGGAAAAGGTGGGTTTTGAGCAGGGATTTGAAGGAAAGACGAGAGAGGGGATCCTTCAAGTGAGCAGGAAGGGAATTCCAGGCATCAGGGGTAGCAAGAGAAAGGGGCAGAGCCTTTTGAGAAAAGGGGAACTTCAGACGGATGGGGCGCTGGACCTAGAGGTATGAAGGTCACAGGTAGGAGCATAGCAGAATGTGAGAGCAGAGAAGTAAGGAGAGATAAGGCCATGCAGAGCCCTGAAGGTAAGACTCGGGCGCTTGTGCGGGATCCAGGAGAGGAAAGGAAGTTATCAAAGAGGCAACAATTCTAGTTATCAAACAGGCAACAATTTGTCCAGGAAGAGGAAGGTTGGGGTCAGTGGCGGCTGTTTAAGTGGTGGGAAGCCAACTGTTTTGTTCTGTGGTGTCATCTATTGTTACCACCCAGCCCATACCAGAACTGGAGGAAAGACCAGTGTGGGTAAAGGCCTGACTGACACATACAATCGCAATTAAAATACCAGCCCACTGCAACTTGCTGTGCTAATCAAGTGTTTACTCAACAAAATATTACTCTACTGCAATTTTGGAGTGCACGGGGAATCCTGCCTCATCACAGGGCAGAACCGAATGGCCCCCTTGAAGCCTGTAAAACTCTATGTTTGTGAGAAAACATAAACACGTGTGAATTGTTGACAGCTTTGGAGTACCTTCCACCGTCCTGAGCTCGTCCGCACGTGCTTAGAACAATCCCTGAAGAAACTCCAGTTTGACTATATGGATCTGTTCCTCATCCACAACCCTTATTCTCTAAAGGTAAATGTTTCTTGATGCTGTTATGCAAGTGCTAGCAAAATATTGTAGTGGACCAAAACAGACAAGGTGTTACATAGGAAAAGCCCCAGTGGGATTCTACACGGGAAACATTTATTGGTTTGGTTGTCATGGCTTCTCATAAGGAATTGTGGGAACTGCAGACTGGTAGAGAGTCAGAAAGTGAAGAAGCTTTGCCCTGTCACAGTTCCCAGAGTTCCCTACAAGAAGAAATGACTGTCAAGCCAAACAGGGACATATGAAGCTGCCTCCAATTGAATCGGATCATTGGTCCAGATAGCTCAGCTCCATCTTTGCTGCCTGGCAGCAGCTCTCCCTAGCCTACAACGAGAGTCTCTCCTAACCTGGAATGCCAGGGCTTGGAACTGGGCCTTCTGCACCTAAGGCATGTGCCCTCCCACTGAGCTATGGCCCCTTCCCATTGGTTGAGGGAAATGCTCTTTGGTTGTGACCTTTTCCCATTTCTCTTTGGAAATTTACATTACTTTTTTTTTAATTGGAAAAAATACAATATCAGTTATAGATTGTGTGAGTGTCTAGCCTAGACGCCTTTAAAAGGGGATTGGACAAGTTTCTGGAGGAAAAATCCATTATGGGGTACAAGCCATGATGTGTATGCGCAACCTCCTTATTTTAGAAATGGGCTATGTCAGAATGCCAGATGCAAGGGAGGGCACCAGGATGAGGTCTCTTGTTATCTGGTGTGCTCCCTGGGGCATTTGGTGGGCCGCTGTGAGATACAGGAAGCTGGACTAGATGGGCCTATGGCCTGATCCAGTGGGGCTGTTCTTATGTTCTTAGTATATGTGCTTTCTATGATTGGATTCAGTAGTATATGTGGACTGGCACCAGGTTGTGCAGCCAACCATTCTGTCCTCAATCAGGCCTGGAACTTTGGGATAGAGCAAGGGTGTCCAAAGATTTTGGCAGGAGGGCCACATCGTCTCTCTGACACTGTGTTGGGGGCTGGGAGGAAAAAAGAATTAATTTACATCTAAAATTTGAATAAATTTACATATGTTTACATAAATGTATATATTAATAATGAACTTCTATTAATGAATGAAGGTCTTGTAATAGCTCAAGGCCTATAAAAGGCCTTGCACAAAGCAATACTGGCCTTTCCTTTGCTGCCGGTACTCATCACAGATGTTAAACAGCAAGCAGTGGAGGAAGCCCTCATCCCACAGCTTCCGCGAGAGGTCAAACAGTCGCCCTCATGCTGAGAGCAGTTGCGTCGGGCCAGTATGGGCTCCAGCAAATCTCTGGAGGGCCAGAGACTCATTGGAGACCGGGGGCTCCCTGAGGGCTGCATCGGGAGTCCTTGATGGTCGGAAGTGGCCCCAGGGCCGGGGTTTGGGCACCCCTGGGATAGAGAAAGGAAAAAAGGGGTAAGAGAGATGAGGGTGCACTATAGATAGACAAATGGGGGGGCAGAAACTGAGGCGAGGCTACAGACTTGTGGCCAGAGCAAAGGAAATGTGCACTGTGGGGTACAGAAAGAAAAAGGGGCTTACCAGAAAATGGTATAAAAGAAAATACTGATTTTGACATTGTAACTAAGATTTTTTTTTAATAAAGTAGGAGTGTTGTCCTTTTGGATGAATAAAAATGTACAAGTGGTCTATACTGTGATTTGGGATGGCATCCTGTCTCAGTCTCACGATGCTTTCCCTCGTTCCATCACTGTTGTGAGGGCCAAACTAAAGAAGTCATCTATTTTCTGACTGGGGCCTATGTGGTTGGTTTATTGAACATAAATCGGGGGGGGGGGTGTTTGTTTTGGATTTGGACCATGGCAGTGGCCAACCTTAAGCCTTTGCACTCACAGTGGTTCTGCTCTGGATCAGCCCGCCCCCCCCCCACTGTGAATGCTATTTCCCCTAGGAGAAAAGCTCCCATTGTTTTATGGGGTACTAGCTACTGAAGGGGTAAGTAGTCAGAGATAACTTGTACAGCACATTTAGGTCTAAGCTTCATTTCCCTTTTCCTTTCCAGCCTGGAGCAGATTTATTCCCTCTTGGGGAAAATAAAAAATTAATTTTTGACAAAGTCGATCTTCGTCAAACATGGGAAGTAAGTACCTGGAAGCTGTGAGATCCACACCTTGAGGAGGCCCCTCCAACGTATCATAGCCCATGCTTGGAACACCAATTAAAAAGGCAAACATCCCTGCTACTGTCAGTGGAACACCCCTCATTTGCATGTCCTTTGACCTGTCAGTAAACCTCATTTTTCTCTTCCAGTCTGCAAAGTGGAGACATTAGCCCTACAGGGTTGTTACAAGGATGCGTGAAATATGGATTAAGAATTAGTACTCAATACACTGCAAGTGTTCTGTAAAAGTTTGTTTTTAAGAACAATGTTTGCTTTGTAGCAGTTTTAAGCTAGAAATATCTACAGAGCAGGAAATTCCTGGATGGCAAGCTGGGACACATTAGTGCTCTGCAAGAAATACATTCATTAAAAAGACTAATATGAGTAGAAGGTATGCAGCACAGAAGAGGCTGCCTGCTACATCTCTGTCTCAGGGTGGACTTGCCCAAAGCAATAGAGTTGGCTGTTCTCGGCCTTGCCCCTGTCTAGAGCAGCAAAACTCGCAATTGCTGCGTAGCATGAAAACGGTCCCCAGTTGGACCAGTGCTTACTGCTCCACCATGCAGCTCCCCAAAAGCCCCTTTGACCACCATTGCACGATGCTCTGGGTAGTCGCGTCTGTAGCCCACTGTCCCAGCATGCTTTTTCTTGGATTTCTGGGCAGATGCAACTGCAGAGGCAGTCGCGCAATAGTGTTCAGAGGGACTTCTAGTGAGCGGTGCATCGGAACAATAACCGCTGCTCACAGGGGGGAGGGAATCAGCGTTGCCCTGAATGCTGGTCTAGAGCAGCCATTTTCAACCACTGTGCTGTGGCACACTAGTGTGCCATGAGTGGTCCACAGGTGTCCCCCAGGAATTTGGGGGAAGATCATTTATTAGTAGGGCCAATGGGGATGTGAGCCCCCCACTGGCAGCATGGTGTGCCTTGTCAATTGTCAAAAACCTGATGGTGTGCCTTGACAATTCTAGTGCCTTGTCAGTGTGGCACGAGATGAAAAAGGTTAAAAATCACTGGTCTAGAGGATGCCCTTGCCCCACAGAGATTAATCTGCTTGGCTTGTTGAAAGGCTAGGCCATAGATGGTATGGAATAAGACATTCTTACTAGAAGTCACACTTGCACGCGTGTCTTCCATTCAAAGGGTTACACTACACGCCATGTTTTCTTTCTCAGGCAATGGAGGCATGCAAAGATGCAGGCTTGGTCAAATCTATTGGAGTGTCCAATTTCAACCTGAAGCTGATGGAAATGATCCTGAACAAGCCAGGACTGAAATACAAGCCTGTCATAAACCAGGTGAAACCTGCCTGCCTTTTATGGATTTTTGTTCCTTGCAAACTGCTGCTGAAAGTTCTTTATTTCAGGTCTGGATGGTTGGCTTAGCAGGAAGGTCAATGCCAGGCAGAAGTTGCTTGAAGTTGGAAGCAGGCAAAGGGCAACAGTAGGACGGTCTGTTCAATAGTTACCATGTCCTTAGTCGGTCATGTAAACCAAATTCAGACTTGAGTTGCACACATGTTACTGGTTGGAACCAAACAGTCCAATCCTTTGCGAATGCTCCATGGCGGAACGCGTGTTCTGCCAACACTGGCTGCTGAAAAGCAGCTGTAAAGCACAGTCTGGCAATGTGCCAAGTAATGAACTGCCAGCGCCTTCCTGTGTGCATCTCCAGACCACTGGCCACCCACTAGAGCAGGTATGCTAGCAGGGGAGGTGAGATGGGGATGGGAGAGGGCAGAACTGAGTGGGGAGGGGGTAATATTTTGGGGGAGGGGGAGGAATGGGGCAGGGAGGCTGCGGAGGGGTGGCTCTGGTGGCGATGGCGCTTGCCAGATCTCATCCCCTCCAGCAGCAGTCCCCTTTCTCTCCTCGGACTTGTGCCAGCAAAGTCGCTGGTGCAGGTCTGAGGAGACCCATTGTGGTGCAAGAGGCTTAGGGTCCTCCAAAGCCCCCCACTTCACCCCTCCCCCCTGCATGATACAGCACATGCTTTTTCAGCACAGCTGCACCAGCGGGGGGGGGGGGGGAAGGACTGAACTGAGCGTGAGTTAATCGGGAACAAGCAATCCTGTAATACAGGTTGTTTGATCATGTCATGTGGGTATGTTGTACCAGAGCTCTCCAGTGCACTTACACAATGGTTTTCTGAAGGTGTGCAAAGACACCTTGTGATGAGTCAGACCATTAGTCTCTCTTGCTCAGTATTTAAGATGGTAATTTGAATACATAATCCTCCCACCACAAACATTAAAAAGTGTAACTTTGTTGAATGCCTTAACACCTGGCAATGTGGTTGTGTGTTTTTCTTTGTATCCTGTTGAGGTATCTGTCTTGTATTCTTATTCAAACCATCTGAAGTTGTTGGTTTGTGTTGGGGGCTGGAAATGCTGCAGGTTGAATGCCACATTTATCAGAACCAGAGCAAGATGCTGAACTTCTGCAAATCCAACAACATCCTCCTTGAAGCATACAGTGTCCTGGGAACCCAGAGGGACAAAAGATGGTAAGAGAAGAAGCCAGATGGTTGCAAAGCCAGCCTGCCCATGATGAGAGTCTTGCACTGAGGGGCGAGTTCAAAGGCAGCAGCAAATGCGTCAGAGGTGTCCCACCACACCCCAAATCTTCTCACTGCCTCCCTCTGGCCCTCCAACTGATAGAGCTACTTAGTCAGTGCTCCGATCCCCTTCCCACTAACTTGAGAGGATTAGGCAAGCTACAGTACACTTCTTCCTCCAGTGCTGCTGGAGGGACGGGGAGAAGAAAAAGTTGCTCTTACCACCTTCTTGGTCTCCCCATGGAACCAGCTGCTGTGGAAAGCAACCAAGTGGTTAAGTGAAAGTGGGGAGCCAAGCTTCTTACCTGACCTGGAGCGCCAGATCACCATCTTGTCCTTCCATAAAGAGAAAGAACAAAGCATGCTAGAAGCATTCCCAGTGTGCTCTCCTCTCACTGTTTCTTTTAAACAGGAAGGGTGCTTCCTCTGACAGGAGGGGCTTCCAGTGCTGAGGTGCCATTAAAGAGAAGACCCTGCCCTTTGTGGCTGTTGTTCCTTGCCACTGTACCACCTAGAGAGGTGCCTGGAGGTGCCCCCCTGGACCCCCTGCCAGGTATACCACAGGCTGTCAACCTGGCATAAATCAGGGTTAGTACACACAACAGGGCCCCCTCTGGTTAACATAGAGGATGAGCTGGTTGGTACAGAAGAAGACAGTCCTTTAGATACTTAAGTCCCAAATATAAAGGGCTTTAAAGGTCCAGACTGGCACCTTGAATTGAAACAAACTGGCATCTGGTGTAGCTGCTAGAATCAAACTGCTGAGTCGAGGCCATTACACAGAATGACACATTCTGCACCAGCTGCAGTTTCCAAACAGCCTTCAAGGGAAGCTTGAAGTTGGGCCTTGAAATAATCCAAGCATGGATCTATGTGGTTAATTCAAGTCAATTTTAGCTGCAGCTGGTGCACCAGCCTTAGCTAGACAAATGAAGCCCCAGCAGTCACTGCCTCCTGACAACAGAGGAGGAGATAAAACTCTCCCTGCAGTTTTATTTATTTGCTTTATATTCTGCTTTTCTCCCCCGAAGGGCACCCAAGGCGGCTGTTTTATGTGGATGTTAAATAGTATAGAGGACAGAATGTAACCCTGGGGCATCCTGCATGACAAAGCCAGTTCAGTGGTGACCCTGAGTAGCACTGATCATCAGCCAGGAAGGACAGAAGCCACTGTAAAGCCCCAGACTTGCCTAAACCAGAAGGATACCATGGTTGATGTTTTCAAAAGCTGCTCAGAGGTCCAGCAGGGCGAACAATGACATTCTCCCCCTGCCTAGTCCTCAGCAGAGACCATCCACCAGGGCAACCAAGCCTGCTTCTGTAACAAACATCACCCCTGGGGTAGGGAAGGACCAAGGGAGACCCCCAAACCAGCCAGGACTCAACCCTCCTCTGCCTACACCACCTTCCACAACCCCCAAGAGCAATGCTTATTTATTTTTGCTCATTCCAAGCCCCAGGTCCCATCATACATGTCCTTGGTCAATCACTGCACACAATGTTTTAAATAAAAGATTTTTATTAAACTTAAGGGAGTTCAATTGCTCCATAAAAACATTTCCATATGCAACACAATAGCTTTAAAAAACAAAAAAGATCTTAAAGAGGCTAAAACTATATTTACAAACCTCAGTATTGCTACCACTATCAAGCTGTAAGCTTCCTTCCCGCTGCACTCTCCTTTCCAGGCACCCAACCCCAGGTTTTATTCCTTAGTTGTTAATACCCTACACCTGGTTAACCATGTATTGGCAACCTTCAGTCTCGAAAGACTATGGTATCGCGCTCTGAAAGGTGGTTCTGGCACAGCGTCTAGTGTGGCTGAAAAGGCCAATCCGGGAGTGACAATCCCTTCCACACCGGGAGCAAGTGCAGTCTGTCCCTGGTCTGTCTCCCTGGCTATGGGCCTTCCTTCTTTGCCTCTTAGCCTCAGACTGTTGGCAAAGTGTCTCTTCAAACTGGGAAAGGCCATGCTGCACAGCCTGCCTCCAAGCGGGCCGCTCAGAGGCCAGGGTTTCCCACTTGTTGAGGTCCATCCCTAAGGCCTTCAGATCCCTCTTGCAGATGTCCTTGTATCGCAGCTGTGGTCTACCACCCAGCCTAAACCATCTTAAAGGGAAAGGGACTTGCCCCACCCCGTGACAGCTTCCATTCATTTTGCACCATTCATTTTGCACCCACAGGCTGTCTTGATGCATTGGGCAAATACTGCATTAATTTAGGTGATTTTTTTTTTCATATCCCAAAAATGCTTCCAAGCCCCAGCCTTGCCTACCAACCTAGAAGGACACTGTGGTTGGGACAAGGACCTGCTCCTCTCGTCTAGTCCTCAGTGCAGACCGTTCACCAGGGCAGCCAAGCCTGCTTCCATCCATTGTGCACCGTGCACAGTGACCCCAATTAGCAATTCAATTCAAAATCCACAGGCTGTCTTGATGCATTGGGCAAACACTGTGTTAATTTAGGTGATTTTTTTTTTAATATCCCAGAAATGCTTCCTCTTTCTATGTGACTCTTTTACAGGGTAGACCAAAATAGTCCTGTTTTGCTTGAAGACCCTGTGTTGGCTGCTATTGCCAAGAAGTACAAGCAAACTCCAGCTCTCGTGGCCCTGCGCCACCAGTTGCAGCGTGGCCTGGTGGTCCTTGTGCAGTCCTTCATCAAAAAGCAAATTGAAGAAAACATGCAGGTAAAGGCAATGAACAGAAAACAGGGTAGCTATGTCTGTTCCAATGGCTTCAACCCCAGAATATGCACCGGGATTTATTAATCATCAGGTGGTGAGTCATTATGCAGAATGAGATGGTAGAATTATACACTGTACCGTTTCAGACTATGGATGGGAGGGTTTGTATTTTTGAGTCCACCCAATTCGAAAAGCTCCTGCACATAGCAAACTAGCATAACAGGCAGATGTGCTTCTAAATGCTTCTATCATTTTTCCTTGTTTGCTACATTTTTGTAAGGCAGCTGTGATTAATTCCGTTTTCCCCCTAATTATTTTGCCCTTTTTGCCTTATTTTTTGATACTTCCCAGGAGCTCCTGTGCAGGTTCAGCAGCCTTTATCTGTTTGAAGTGCCATTGTCCTCCAACTACGTGTAGTGGGATGGAGTGGGGGGGGGGGAGGTATTTCTGTGGGCATTGGTCTTGAGCAGCATCCCAGCTTCATCTGCTGGGTGTTAATGGTTACTGCATTCATTTGATCAACAAAGTCCCACTTCACTCAAGTAACTTGATTACATTATCAATCTATGGCTTTCTAACCCCAAGCACACAGGCAACCTGATGTATTCTGCCATGGAGACCTAATGCTGGTACATGGAATCACATCCACTGATTCTCCAGTTAGGTTTAGGAGGAGACAAGGATTCCTTGGTCAAATGCAAGTGCTAGGGCTGTTTCTAGTGAGAGGCAATCAGGAAATTAATTAATTTTACTTTGTTTGCCAACTTTACTCCCCTGTTGAGCTACTGTTCCAGTAAAGGGAGAACGGGGAGCAGGAAGGGGTGCGTGTGCACTAACCACTAGGAACTACTCTTCTTGGTCAGCCTGCTTTCTCCCCAGGTCTTATTCTTTGACAGAATGGTTGGCAACCTTCAGTCTCGAAAGACTATGGTATAAGCCTACAGCACCCAGTATTCCCAGGCAGTCTCCCATCCAAGTACTAACCAGGCCTGACATTGCTTAGCTTCCAAGATCAGACAAGATTGAGCACATGCAGGGTAACAGTTGCTGCAGAATCATTCAACAATATTATCATTACCAGCCTGTCATGAATATGTACATGTTAGGCCTAGGTTAGCCTAGGTTAGCATGTGAAGCCTGAACCAAACTAAGTCAGTAACGGAGAAGTGGCTAGCAGTTCCTAGCTGCAAGAATGTGAGTAGATAAACAAGAATTACAACCCCTTGGGACACACCGCTTTTCACCTCTCTCCATTGTGAAAACTGCCCATTGACACCCACTCTCTGCTTCCTGGACCTCAACCAGTTCCTAATCCAGGAGAGGACCTGCCCTCTAATTCCCTGACTGTGGAGCTTCCTCAGCAGCCTTTGGTGAGGGACCGTGTCAAACGCCTTCTGAAAGTCCAGATATATAATGTCCACGGGTTCTCCCACATCCACATGCCTGTTGACCTTTTCAAAGAATTCTAAAAGGTTCATGAGGCAAGACTTACCCTTACAGAAGCCATGCTGATTCTCCCTCAGCAAGGCCTGTTTGTCTATGTATTTTAAGATTTTATCTTTGATGAGGCATTCCACCATCTTACCTGGAACAGACATGACAACTGACAGTGACAACTGATAGTGACAGCTGATCCTCTCCCCTCAGGTGTTCGATTTCCATCTGTCCGAGGAGGACATGAAATCCCTTGACGGTCTTCACCGAAACATGAGCTACCTAAAACCAGAAATGTAAGTCCTCCTAAAAATGTAAGTTCTCCTAAAAAAAACTGTGTAAGGTTGCCTCATGCTATAACATACTGTAAAGCAACAGGCAGAGGAAGATGTGGTCAATCATGTCTCCTCTTCATGGGTGCAGTTTTCAGCTCAATCCTATTGGACCCCACCACCCACAGAATGCACATTCCACTTGTGACGACAGTGGGTGCTTGACAGTAAAGTGTGGTCCAGTGGCTTTCCCATGCATGTCACCAATCAGTTGGCCACCTGCTGGAGCAAGTAAGCCAGTGAGGGGAGGTGGGAGGAGGGCAGAACAGGGTGGGAGGGGGTGAAACTGGGCAGGGAGGGGGGAACAGGGCTGGGAGGCTGCAGGAAAGAGTGGATCCAGCGGCAATAGCACACTCCAGTTCCTATCCCCTATGTGGTTAGCCTCCCCACCCCCTTTCTCTCCTTGGACCTGCACCAGTGAAATCACTGGCACAGGTCTGAGGAGACCCATTGCAGAGTGGGAGGCTTATGGAGCGGGTTTAAATCCCCTTTCCTTTCCAAAGCCTCCTGATCCACCCCTTCCCACCAGATACAGCACACCTGTTTTCGGCGTGGCAGCAACAGTTGGGGGGGGGGGGAAGAAGGATAGCATTTGCCTGTCAAGGGAGGGAGGCTGGCAGTGAATTCTCTCTCCGTTGTCCACCATCTAAGCTGAAGCAGAGCCCACATTGTGCTACAGAGCTCCTTGCCAACAAAGAGAATAGATATCAAAGGCAGTTCTTAGGCCAAAGGATTCAGACCTCAACCAAGTAGTAGTTTTCTACTTGAGGTTGAGGTTTTGTTTTGGGGCATTGTTTTTCTTTCAACACAGAGGACATACAGCCTTCAGAACATGTGTTCTTCCACCTGCAGTCTGAACTAGTAGCCACCTTATCCCCATCATGTTCTGTTACCTTACATAGATCCAGCCTCAGACATCCACTAAAATTGAGTGTTGGGAGGGTTATTACATACAAAAGAAAATATTTCTTTACTCAGCGTGTGGTTGGTCTGTAGAACTCCTTGCCACAGGATGTGGTGATGGCATCTGGCCTGGACGCCTTTAAAAGGGGATTGGACAAGTTTCTGGAGGAAAAATCCATTACGGGTTACAAGCCATTATGTGTATGTGCAACCTCCTGATTTTAGAAATGGGCTATGTCAGAATGCCAGATTCAAGGGAGGGCACCAGGAAGAGGTCCTTGTTATCTGGTGTGCTCCCTGGGGCATTTGGTGGGCTGCTGTGAGATACAGGAAGCTGGACTAGATGGGCCTATGGCCTGATCCAGTGGGGCTGTTCTTATGTTCTTATGTAATAATAGGCCTCATTTAGTTCCTTTCTTTTTCTGAGGTCCTTCTAAGTTTTGTGTTTTTTTTTGCTTTTTCTTTTAGATATGCTGGACACCACCTGTACTCACCACCAGAGGAAAACTGAGGATTCATGGACCTAACTTCTGAAACCTGGAGTACAATAAAGATACACAAACCTTCATCTTCTTACTGTGTGGTCCTTTTTGATTACAGTCTGATCAGCACTTAAGAGCAGAGTTTGCAAGATTGATGATTTTGTTGATGAGATCATTTTTA
The DNA here is from genome assembly GCF_035046505.1 of Tiliqua scincoides. Classification (NCBI taxonomy): domain Eukaryota; kingdom Metazoa; phylum Chordata; class Lepidosauria; order Squamata; family Scincidae; genus Tiliqua; species Tiliqua scincoides. The sequence goes on from NC_089827.1 coordinate 40,630,189, forward strand.
AGGGAAAAAACTCAGACTTGCAGGGGGTGGAACAAGGGATGTGGAATGCCCTGTTCCCAGCAGCTAGGAAAAGAACTTCTGTATCTGGTGGCTTTGGTTTGTCTTGTAGAAGGGCAATTGTATGGATAAAGTCTGTGGCCTGTGGGGCAGATTATAGAAAATCAGAAGAGAAAAAAAATTTTAGTCAATGGCTGCCCCGAGCTCTTTCTGTGCTCCAAGCGGTGTCCATCTGGTGCTGAGCCCAGCGCGGAGTGGTGCTGGGTCTGTGCCAGTGCTCCCTCCTTTCCGGGTGTCACCAACATGCCTTACGTTTGCACCCCCCAGCACTGGCGCTGGAGCTCAGAGACCATAGAATTAGGCTCTTAGTTGCTTGTCGCTGGGAAACTCTTGCAGATAGGAGAGTGCTTGGGATGTCCAACATTTTGGGCTGCTTTGTTCTCTTATGAGTTTATGACATCTGGTCATCCTGGCCTTTTGTTAGTTGTGTTGGTGCAGCCTTCCTAGTTGTCTGTTGTTTGGATAGGTCAGTTGGGATATTGAGTCACAGTTCTCTCTGACTGGGCTCAATAGTTGGTCTCCAGATCACCCCAAGGTGACTTGTAAAAGAGGGCTTGCAGTGGCGAACCTAGAGAGGGGCAAGTGGGGCAAATGCCCCAAGTGCTGGCCCTCTGGGGGCACCTTCCCTAGCCTCACCCTCCAGCCTGTTTGTCTTTTTTATTTTAAAGCTAAAGAAGCCAGCAGCTCCACCGGTTCCTTTCTTTTTTTAAGAAAAAAACCCTCCTTCTGATGAATTCAGTGTCGGACTGGATCACCCCCCTCCCCACCACCTTTCTAGGAGGAGACGAGAGGGTGCCCTAGAGTGTCAGCCCTCCAGGAGTTGCAACTCCTAGAGCGCTGCCTCTCTAGGGCGCCCATTTCCTCTCCTCCTATAAAGGAGGAGGGGAGGGGCAGTCTAGTCTACTGCTGAATCACAGCACCTTGCTGCCTCTCTGGTAGTGATTCTGGCTCACCCTGTCCTCTGTTGGGAGGAGGGGTTTTTTTAAAGTGAAAGAAGCCAGCACTATTATCTGCACTCTGGCATTCTGACCAGGGCGGCAGTAGAATGTGCAGTCCTTATCGTATATAGGAGTTTCCAAATTTCAGCTGCTAAAGTGCACCTTAAATACTGTGTTGTACAGAGTAGTCTTGCTATGCACACTTAACAGTATCGCTCTTTAGTTTACAGGTTCACCCCGAAGTAGGTGTCTTGTGCTGCTTGATTCAGGGGACCCTGTGTGTTGTAGAGCAGGCTGAGAAAAGCTTGTCTTTCCTTCCAGGTATGGCCAAGATTTTTAAACTGTTTTGTCCACCATGCCTCTGTGGCAGTAGCGGTTTCATCAGGATGTTGAACACTTAGTGTTGCAGGTGGGGCTGGTTTTTTTGGTTTTCTAGTCGACTTTTGCAACTCTTCTTTGGGCTAATGGCAACTTCAGCAGAATTGCTAGCATTTCTGGTGGTCAGCTGCTGCCACTGCTTGCCATTTTTTCTTTAGAATGCTATAGGAAGTGACCTTCTGGTTATGAAAAGTGACTTTGAACAAAAGAGGAAAAGCCCTGCAGCAACCTCTCAGCCAGCCATCAATGGTTATCAATGCCAACTGGTTGCGTGTTTAAAAGCAAGACTGGCTTATGAGCATTAAGCCATATTGAGGACGGCGAGTCATAGCAGCAGCTTCTAGGACAGTGGTTCTCACACATTAAGCACTGGGACCCACTTTTTAGAATGAGAATCTGTTGGGACCCACCGGAAGTGATCTCATGATCGGAAGTGACATCATCAAGCAGGAAAAATTTTAACAATCCTAGGCTGCAATCAGGGTCTTTCAGAGGAATTTTTTCAGGGGGTACAAAGTTTCTTTTGGGCCCCTTTGCAAAGGGGGAGGGGTGAAACAGAGGGGGAGGGTATTGACAGGCGAGCTGAATGGGGGCAAGTAGGGGCAAAACAGGGTGCGGGCACCTGGCATCAGCAGCTAGATACAGTAATATGGAAAACCAAACATACTTCTAAGTCTCTCTAAAATCTTGTATATATAGAAAATCATGCAGAAAATTAGCATCATCATATTTAGGTTCACACTAGAATGCAAAGTGTCCTGTGTGTACCAAAACTTGCTTCTGCAGCAGCTGTAACTTTGCAGCTGTGTCTCTAAGTACCTATATGCTCTTTCATGGTCAGCAGATCCACAAGCCAAAGAGCTACTATAGCAGTCCAGTTTCCTCCAAGATTTGACACTGTGTTAAGGAGTGTCATGTATGCATTCCTCGGCCCAGCATATATGGCTTCCCAATAGCTGCTCATGGTAGTGTCCCCAGCATCCAGTGCGGGCAACAAGTCTGAGTAGATAGGAAAATGTAAGATCCCAGGAAATTTCTGGACCCCGTCCATTGGCTCCTGGGCCCCCTTTTTGACCCTGGGGCCTGGTACAAATTACCCTCTCTCCTAGGCCCTGGCTGCAATCCTACACACACTGACTCAGGAGTAAGTCTCATTGATGATCATTGTTAAAAGAATATATATAGCAGCTTGTTAAAAGTACAGGCTTGTAACATTTTACATAAGAACATAAGAACAGCCCCACTGGATCAGGCCATAGGCCCATCTAGTCCAGCTTCCTGTATCTCACAGCGGCCCACCAAATGCCCCAGGGAGCACACCAGATAACAAGAGACCTCATCCTGGTGCTCTCCCCTACATCTGGCATTCTGACTTAACCCATTCCTAAAATCAGGAGGTTGCGCATACACATCATGGCTTGTACCCCATAATGGATTTTTCCTCCAGAAACTCGTCCAATCCCCTTTTAAAGGCGTCTAGGCTAGACGCCAGCACCACATCTTGTGGCAAGGAGTTCCACAGACCGACCACGCGCTGAGTAAAGAAATATTTTCTTTTGTCTGTCCTAACCCGCCCAACACTCAATTTTAGTGGATGTCCCCTGGTTCTGGTATTATGTGAGAGTGTAAAGAGCATCTCCCTATCCACTCTGTCCATCCCCTGCATAATTTTGTATGTCTCAATCATGTCCCCCCTCAAGCGTCTCTTTTCTAGGCTGAAGAGGCCCAAACGCCGTAGCCTTTCCTCATAAGGAAGGTGCCCCAGCCCCGTAATCATCTTAGTCGCTCTCTTTTGCACCTTTTCCATTTCCACTATGTCTTTTTTGAGATGCGGCGACCAGAACTGGACACAATACTCCAGGTGTGGCCTTACCATCGATTTGTACAACGGCATTATAATACTAGCCGTTTTGTTCTCAATACCCTTCCTAATGATCCCAAGCATAGAATTGGCCTTCTTCACTGCCACCGCACATTGGGTCGACACTTTCATCGACCTGTCCACCACCACCCCAAGATCTCTCTCCTGATCTGTCACAGACAGCTCAGAACCCATCAGCCTATATCTAAAGTTTTGATTTTTTGCCCCAATGTGCATGACTTTACACTTACTGACATTGAAGCGCATCTGCCATTTTGCTGCCCATTCTGCCAGTCTGGAGAGATCCTTCTGGAGCTCCTCACAATCACTTCTGGTCTTTACCACTCAGAAAAGTTTGGTGTCGTCTGCAAACTTAGCCACTTCACTGCTCAACCCTGTCTCCAGGTCATTTATGAAGAGGTTGAAAAGCACCGGTCCCAGGACAGATCCTTGGGGCACACCGCTTTTCACCTCTCTCCATTGTGAAAATTGCCCATTGACACCCACTCTCTGCTTCCTGGCCTCCAACCAGTTCTCAATCCACGAGAGGACCTGTCCTCTAATTCCCTGACTGTGGAGTTTTTTCAGTAGCCTTTGGTGAGGGACCGTATCAAACGCCTTCTGAAAGTCCAGATATATAATGTCCACGGGTTCTCCCGCATCCACATGCCTGTTGACCTTTTCAAAGAATTCTATAAGGTTCGTGAGGCAAGACTTACCCTTACAGAAGCCATGCTGACTCTCCCTCAGCAAGGCCTGATCGTCTATGTGTTTTGAGATCCTATCTTTGATGAGGCATTCCACCATCTTACCCGGTATGGATGTTAGGCTGACCGGCCTATAGTTTCCAGGGTCCCCCCTCTTTCCCTTTTTAAAAATAGGCGTGACATTTGCTATCCTCCAATCTTCTGGCACTGTGGCCGTTTTGAGGGACAAGTTGCATACCTTAGTCAAGAGATCTGCAACTTCATTCTTCAATTCCTTAATAACCCTTGGGTGTATGCCATCAGGGCCCAGTGACTTATTGATCTTTAATTTATCAATGAGGTCTGAAACATCTTCTCTTTTAACCTCTATCTGACTTAACTCCTCGGTCAGGAGGGGCCGTTCGGGCAGCGGTATCTGCCCGAGGTCTTCTGCCGTGAAGACAGATGCAAAGAACTCATTTAATTTCTCTGCCATCTCTAAGTCTCCTTTTATCTCCCCTTTCCCTCCCTCACCATCCAGAGGGCCAACCGATTCTCTGGCGGGATTCCTGCTTCTAACATATTTGAAGAAGCTTTTATTATTGCCCTTAATGTCGCTGGCCATGCGTTCCTCATAGTCTCGCTTGGCCTCCCCTATCACCTTCTTACATTTCTTTTGCCACAGTTTATGTTCCTTTTTATTCTCCTCATTAGGGCAAGGCTTCCATTTACGGAAGGAAGCTTCCTTGCCCTTCACAGCCTCTCTAACTTGGCTGGTTAGCCATGCGGGCACTCTCCTGGATTTAGTGGAACCCTTCTTTCTTTGCGGTATACACCTCTGCTGGGCCTCTATTACTGTCGTTTTAAGCAGCCTCCATGCACTCTGGAGAGACTGGACTCTTTTTACCCTCCCTTTCAACCTCCTTCTAACCAGCCTCCTCATTTGAGGGAAGTCCACCCGTCGGAAGTCAAGGGTTTTTGTTAGAGATTTGCCTGGTATTCTTCCCCCAACGTGCACGTCAAAACGGATCGCAGCATGATCACTGTTCCCCAATGGCTCAGTAACGTTTACATCTCTAACCAGGTCCTGCGTACCGCACAAAATTAAATCCAGAGTCACCTGTCCTCTGGTGGGCTCCGTGACTAGCTGATCTAAGCCACAGTCATTTAGCACGTCAAGAAATCCGGTTTCCTTATCGTGACCAGAACACAAATTGACCCAGTCAATATGAGGATAATTGAAGTCCCCCATGATTACAACCCTGTCCCTCCTTGTCACCTCCCTGATCTGTTTCCTCATTTCAAGGTCCCCATCCGATTTCTGGTCTGGAGGACGATAGCACGCCCCCAGTATTACATCGCTGCACAAGCCTGGTAATTTAACCCACAGAGATTTTACGGTGGAGTCGGACCCACCTTCAATCTCTACTTTGCTGGATTCTATCCCTTCCTTAACATAAAGGGCCACCCCACCTCCAACACGCCCCTGCCTGTCCCTCCTGTAGAGTTTATAGCCCGGGATTGCGGTATCCCACTGATTCTCCGCATTCCACCAGGTTTCCGTTATGCCCACTATGTCAATATTTTCCCTTGTCACCAGACATTCCAGTTCTCCCACCTTTGCTCGTAGACTTCGGGCATTCGCATAAAAGCATTTATACACGGAATGCCCCAGGATGGGCTGCTTATTCGCTCCTTTGTCCCCGCATCCTCTCATTGTGCCAAACCGTCTATCACATCCCATCACGCTACCTTTCCCAATTTCTTCTCCTACCCTGCCTTTGTCTTGTTGTTCTCTAACCTCCCCATCCTCATCCCATAGGGATGAGGAGTCCCGAACCGGATGCCCCTCGGCTCCTGTCGGCCTTCCCCCAGGGATCAGTTTAAAAGCTGCTCTGCCACCTTTTTAATGTTATGCGCCAGCAGTCTGGTTCCATTCTGGTTCAAATGGAGCCCGTCCCTCTTATACAGGCCCTGCTTGTCCCAAAACGTTCCCCAGTGCCTAACGAATCTAAACCCCTCCTCCCTACACCACCGTCTCATCCACGCATTGAGATCCCTGATCTCCGCCTGCCTAGCTGGCCCTGCGCGTGGAACAGGTAGCACTTCAGAGAACGCTACCTTTGAGGTCCTGGCTTTCAGCTTCCTGCCTAAAAGCCTAAATTTGGCCTCCAGGACCTCCCAGCTACACTTGCCCACATCGTTGGTGCCGACATGCACCACAGCCGCTACCTCTCCCCCAGCACTGTCTACCAGCCTGTCTAGACGAGAAGTGATGTCCGCAACCTTCGCACCAGGCAGGCAAGTCACCATGCGGTCCTCACATCCGTCGCAAACCCCCCTCTCTATGTTTCTAATAATCGAATCCCCCACTACAAGAAGCCCCCGACCCCCCTCCCGCCGAGGAGTATCCCGAGTGCGCTCGGATATGGGCCCATCCCCTGGAGAAGGGGTCCCCCCTAGGGGATTGTTTCCCTCCTCTCCAGGATGACGTCCTCCAGTCCCGAGACTTCCCACCCGGGCAGCCGAGGAGCTGCACGCCTGAGGTTGGGACGAAGCCTGATCGTCCCCAGAAGTCTCCCCACGGTCCTCCTCTGGCTGCCTGCGCTTCTCCAGGTCGGCCACCAAGGCTTCAAGGGAGCGGACGCGTTCCCTGAGAGCCTGGAGCTCCTTGCACCGAGGACACACCCATGACTTATGCCCCAGAGGCATATAATCATACATGTGGCACTCGATGCAGAACACTGGATAGCCCCCACTCTGCTGCTGGCTGTCTGACTGCATAGCTTTTTTGTTGTTGTTGTTGTTGTTTTATTTAGGGGTCCTTTTAAAAACCGTACACTGGATAGCAGCCCTTTTCTCTAGGGAAGAGGTAGGGCAGTGTATGGGGCCCTGGCCTCCTCGCCCTGCTGCTGAACTCGCCCAGATGCTAAACTCTTGTGCCTTACCTGGCACTTAGTTCCCGAGGCACTGGGTTCCCAGAGGCCACACGCGTCTGCAGAGAGCCTCACGCGATGGCCTGCCTAGCTTTATACTCCTGGCTGGCTCCTCCCCCCTCCTTCCTTCCTGATTGAAAGGGGGCTGGCCTTCCCAGGTGAGTTTACAAAAGCTCAGGAAGGCAAATGGCTGCTGATGGGCGTGACCTACTCTCCAGGCTCCTGAATGGACTGCTTGGATTAGCCTAATGGGGCTCTTAATGGGTTGGGAATTGGCCCTTCCTAGGTCCTTTCCCTCCTAGTTCTGTTCTCTTAGGCTGGACTGTTTTTTTTGTAACCCCAAGCTAGTTTTTATTTGGGTTTGTTTAATTATTTATTGCTCTCTAGATCCTGTGTCCCAATTTACTGACCTGTTTAGGTTATGTTCTAACTTAGATTAGGTTTAACCTGGGTTAAGTATAGGTTTAATTTAAACAAGTAGAAAAAACCTGCTTTCCACTTTAACCTCATAAGAACATAAGAACATAAGAACAGCCCCACTGGATCAGGCCATAGGCCCATCTAGTCCAGCTTCCTGTATCTCACAGCGGCCCACCAAATGCCCCAGGGAGCACACCAGATAACAAGAGACCTCATCCTGGTGCTCTCCCCTACATCTGGCATTCTGACTTAACCCATTCCTAAAATCAGGAGGTTGCGCATACACATCATGGCTTGTACCCCATAATGGATTTTTCCTCCAGAAACTCGTCCAATCCCCTTTTAAAGGCGTCTAGGCTAGACGCCAGCACCACATCCTGTGGCAAGGAGTTCCACAGACCGACCACGCGCTGAGTAAAGAAATATTTTCTCTTGTCTGTCCTAACCCGCCCAACACTCAATTTTAGTGGATGTCCCCTGGTTCTGGTATTATGTGAGAGTGTAAAGAGCATCTCCCTATCCACTCTGTCCATCCCCTGCATAATTTTGTATGTCTCAATCATGTCCCCCCTCAAGCGTCTCTTTTCTAGGCTGAAGAGGCCCAAACGCCGTAGCCTTTCCTCATAAGGAAGGTGCCCCAGCCCCGTAATCATCTTAGTCGCTCTCTTTTGCACCTTTTCCATTTCCACTATGTCTTTTTTGAGATGCGGCGACCAGAACTGGACACAATACTCCAGGTGTGGCCTTACCATAGATTTGTACAACGGCATTATAATACTAACCGTTTTGTTAGTATTACTAACCTCCTCCCTTCCTTCGATTAAGTGCTACCTTAGGTGCAGCTAACTTTCAACTTTGATTTAAATGCCTGACCCTTGGGCTCTTACTCACGAGTAGGACTCTGCTCTTACTCATGAGTAGGACTCTGCTCCTGCTCAGAGTAGCCCTATGTACCTCCCTTAGGTGCTAACTTTCAATTTTGATTTAAGGTTGCTTTAAAGGTAAGGTTAAGGTTAGAAGACAGGGAGTTAGAAAGACAAAGCGTTAGAATGAGTACACTTACCTCCTCCTCCTCCTCCTGCTCCTCCTCCTCTCCTTCTCCAAAACTCAGAGGTCTCCTTGCCTTCTCCTCGCCCAGATGCTAAACTCTTGTGCCTTACCTGGCACTTAGTTCCCGAGGCACTTGGTTCCCAGAGGCCACACGCGTCTCATTTCCCAAATGAGGTCTAATCAAGTTTAATATATTAAAAATAAAATATTGAACTGAATGAGGACCCACCTGAAATTGGCTTGCGACCCACCTAGTGGGTCCCGACCCATAGTTTGAGAAACACTGTTCTAAGAATCAGCTGTTTGTGTACCGCAAGATGGAGTTTGAAGAATGGATGAAATTCTAACTCCCCTCCAAGAGGCAGTACCCTCCTTCCATGTAAGTGGGAATATTTGGGATCCCTCATTTTGGGTTGGTAGTGTCACCATAGAAATATCTGCATTTGCTGTTTCTCTGGTAACTAGAGGTGTTTGTTTCTGGTAAGTAAGATAGTATTACAGCCTTACTGAACACAGTGGGCTTACCACCAAGTAAGGTAAATAACACCATTTTCAAATACCTCTTATTGATCACAATAGCAGACGCTGCCCCATAGCGCATGTGAATTTATTTAAAATGTATTTCTTTAGAGTTGGCTCCTGCCTGCTTAAAGGCTCCTGAACCTTTTTTTCCAAATGTTCATGACAGGGCCAGCCCAATCAGGTCTGAATCAAGAAAAAAATACTTCTCACTGCAATCCATCCTCACACAGGATTTAAAGTGAATCCATCCCTTTAAAGTTTAATAAACAGCACCTGTGTATGGAACAAGGAAAGGGGACAACAAAGCACTTCTTCCTCACATGGTGTCTAAAGGGGCACATCCACTTGAAACTCTAAACCTTGTGTGAGGACGGAGTGTGGTGGGGGGAAGTGAATGATCTGATTCTTGCTCACTTTTAGCAAGCAGGGAGTAGATCAATATAGCTGGCTTCTCCAGTGGGCTGTAAGGAGGCATACTCAGACTCAGTGTGAAACCAGGCCTTCTGATTGCAACGTTAATCTGTAAAAGCAAATCCACTAGCATGGACTCATCTGGTATCAAACTGACAGCATCCTTTTTTTTGTAGTAGTAGTACTAATTTTGCTTTAGCTGCGTGATATAATAAATGGCATGGCAGTATCTCAAAGATTAGGGAAAGGTAGAGTATTGGGAGCTGCTGATGGAGTCAAATCAATGGGATGTCTCATCTGGTGTTGCCTACACTGACAAGCAAAGATGTGACCCAGAATCCATCACTCCCCCCACCATCCACCATTGATGCAAACTGCATCTGGCTTCTTCATGGTTGGACCAGCCATGTTCCTGATTCACAGCCTCAGTTTTGCCTATCCAACCCACTAAAGTGCATGCTTTTTGTGTGCTTATGTTTGGCGGTTCAATCCCTAGCATTTCCAGTTAAGGGCTCTCAGGGCTTTCCTTGAATGTGCGGAAAGGTCAGTGTAGAGGCAGCATCACACAGAAATAACAGCAGACCACATAAGCTGTAATAGTAATAAAAATATATACCTTCATGTTCCAGTGTCTATCATGTTATTATTATTATAATTGATGTGAACTATTGTATTTTGTATCTTGAAGTTCTTTAGGTCTGCATTTTCACCTGGTTTTGGAATATTTTTTAAACAAGTCTGTTGTGTTTGTAACATGTGCTTTCATGAGTCATTATTTTACATTATGATGAAGAATCCAGGTTACATACTCTTTTGTATTATGATTGACTAGCTTATAGTGCTACTCACTTTTGTTTCTTTGGTGCCCCACCAGTAAAAGATAAGATGCCAAAACACGTTGGGACCAACCATCAGCTACAATAAACAGGTTTTTGTCTCTGTACCTGTTGGGAGGTTTTCATTTCTTTTCTTTGCTTGTCGGTGTAGGCAACACCAGATGAGACGTCCCATTGATTTGACTCCATCAGCAGCTCCCAATACTCCACCCTTCCCTAATCTTTGAGATACTGCCATGCCATTTATTATATCACGCAGCTAAAGCAAAATTAGTACTACTACTACAAAAAAAAGGATGCTGTCAGTCTGATACCAGATGAGTCCATGCTAGTGGATTTGCTTTTACAGATTCACGTTGCAAGCAGAAGGCCTGCAGACATTTGCTCATTGGCATCTGAGGCTCACTGCTTTGGAATTCGCTAGCTAATGTAGCACAACCATGGCAGCAGTGAGACTACTTAATCAGAGCATCTTAACAAATGGTGGCAATGGTACCACAGAGGTCACTGAAAGGGCTCTTACGTTTTAGCATAATAAAGAGACAACACACATATTCTACCCCCTGCAAGTCTGAGTTTTCTTCTTTAAAAATGATCTCAGCTCAATAATCAACAACAATGTCTTGCAAACTCAGGTCTTAAGTGCTGTCAGACTGTAATCAAAAAGGACTACACAGTAAGAAGATGAAGGTCTTTGAATCCTTAGTGCACTCCAGGTTTCAGAAATTAGGTCCACGAATCCTCAGTTTTCATCTGGTGGCAAATACTGAGGGTGTTCAGCAACTCTAAAAGAAAGAAAAAGAAATAGCAGGACCTCAGGAAAAGAAAGGAACTAAATAAAGCCTGTTATTCCGAGGCTGGATCTATGTAAGGTAACAGAACAAAATGGGGACAAGATGGCTACTACTTCAGACTGCAGGTGGAAGATCACGTGTTCTGAAGGCTGTATGTCCTCTATGTTTAATGAAAAACAATCCCCCTGGAAAAAAACCCAACTTCATTGCATGTAGAAAACTAGCAGGGAAAGGGGTAAACTTCCTGCTTAACACACTAATGGCCAATCCAATGACCAATCCAATGGCCCGCTGCACTGCTGGAACTCGTGTTCTGGTGATGGGACATGCTTTATGGCTGTCACAATACACATGGCACCATAGAGCCTGCTGTTGCCGCAAACAGTGAGCAGCAGCAGCCAGGCAACAGTGGCCACTACAGAAGCCCTGGCACTGGCAAGCTGGCACAGGGGTGGGAGAGGGGGAGAAATGAGGTGGGGTTGGGGGGGTGTTGAGGGCAGCAATGGGTGATTACCGGTCCCAGCTGCTCTGCCAATATCCTATTCCCCTACCTGGCCTTGGTCCGCCTAGCCAGGTTCATTCTGACTTGCGCCAGAAAGTAGTGGACCCAATGGAATCAGCAGACGCTTACCCTGAGGTACGGGAACAGTTGCTCCCTTACCTCAAGGAGGCCTCTGTGACTTCCCCCACCACCATGCAGGATGCAGTGTGTGTCCAATGGTGTGGCTGCATCAGTGGGTGGGGTTTGGATAGGATTGAGTTGTAAGTTTGCCATTTTCACAAAGTGGCACCAGAGACTTTGTGAAAATGGCAAACTTACAACTCAATCCTATCCAAACCTATGCCCCCTAGACAAATGGCCACCCCCTTCCCTGGCCCCTTGTGGTAACCTGAAGAAGTATTTTTCAGAGAGGGCTTCTCCTTTATTCTCATCAGACACCGCCCTGCAGAAATGCATGTTGCCACTTCCCTGCATCCACCTCAGTGTTTTGGTGCTGCCATTGGTGACCTGATGGTGGAAACATTATAAAACGAAGAGATCTTCCACCTACAGTCTGAAGTGCTACAGTCCTTTACAGGGCCAGACCAGCTCATTCAGTCCTCAAATTCATAAAGTATTAAATATGCACTCAGATATTATCAGTATTAAATATGCACTGTGTTCAGCAGCAGTTGTGGTTGAAGTCTGAATCCTTTGACCTAAGAACTGCCTTTGATATCTATTCTGTTTGTTGGCAAGGAGCCCTGTAGCACAATGTTGGCTCTACTCCAGCATAGATGGTGGACAATGGAGAGAGGAGGAAAATTCACTGGCACTCCCTTGACAGCCCAATGCTATCCTTCTTCCCCCCCCCCCCCGCCCAACTGTTGCTGCCACACCGAAAACAGGCGTGCTGTATCTGGTGGGAAGGGGTGGATCAGGAGGCTTTGGACAGGAAAGGGGATTTAAACCCGCTCCATAAGCCTCCCACTCTGCAATGGGACTCCTCAGACCTGTGCCAGTGATTTCACTGGTGCAAGTCCAAGGAGAGAAAGGGGGTGGGGAGGCTAACCACATAGAGGATAGGAACTGGAGTGTGCTATTGCCGCAGGATCCACTCTTTCCTGCAGCCTCCCAGCCCTGTTCCCCCCTCCCTGCCCAGTTTCACCCCCTCCCACCCTGTTCTGCCCTCCTCCCACCTCCCTCACTGGCTTACTTGTTCCAGCAGGCGGCAAACAGTTTGGTGACATGCATGGGAAAGCTACCGGACTACACTTTTTGATTATTTTGCAGCAGTTGCCACAAGTGGAATGTGCGTTCTGCAGGCTATGGGGCCCAACAGGATTGAGCTGAAACTTGCACCAACAAAGAGGAGACATGGTTGACCACATCTTCCTCTGCCTGTTGCTTACAGTACGTTATAGCATGAGACAACCTTACTTTTTTTTTTTTTTTAAGTGGACTTACGGGTCTGATTTTACGTAGTTCAGGTTTCGGTGAAGACCATCAAGGGATTTCATGTCCTCCTCGGACAGATGGAAATTGAACACCTGAGGGGAGAGGAACAGTTGACACTAAGTTCTTCCATCACATCCCCCTGCATGTAAGCCTTGCTCTCAGTGCCACAGTACCATCAACTGTCGGTATGTGCCACCCTCAACAAAGAGCAGAGCTTTTTCTGTGGCAGCCTCTGTTCTTTTCATCTCTTTGCAACCCTTAAGAACAAACTGTGGGTCGGGACCCACTAGGTGGGTCGCAAGCCAATTTCAGGTGGGTCCCCATTCATTTCAATATTTTATTTTTAACACATTAGATGCTGCCATGGTATGTGACTGCATTTGGGGAAATATTACAGATCTGTACTTTTAACAGGCTACTATGTAGTATATGCTTTTAACAATGACAGTCAATGGAACTCACTCCTGGGTAAGTGTGGGTAGGATTGCAAAAAATTTCCCGGCTTGATGATGTCACTTCCGGTCATGACACCACTTTTGGTGGGTCCTGACAGATTCTCATTCTTAAAAAGTGGGTCCCGCCCGGTGCTAAAAGTGTGAAAACCACTGCCTTAGAGGTTTGGTGCAGGCAAGGAGTTCTCTCTTTTTTGGAGGCGAGTGAAAACTCAACTTCTTCACTGTGCTTCAACCATTTTTTTTTTGCTTTTTTGCATATTCTCATGCTTCATTTTGACTGTCCTGCTGTCGTTGTTGCTGTTGAGTTAGACTGTTTGCCAATTCATTTTTAGATGAATTTTTAGACTTAAGTTTTCATTGTAAATTGTTTTTCTTTTATTTAAATCCCATGGGGGTCTGTTCTGGTTGAAAAGCAACCTATAAATATAATATACAAATAGACAGTATACAAGTCCCTTGCACCGTCTGCATGTTTGCGCCTCCTCTAAAGTCAGCAGGGCCGGTGCAGGGGCACGCACCAGCCTGCAGAAGCTGAATCCAGGGCTGTGTCAGCTGACGCAAGTGTCTGGGGTGGGCAGGAAGGAAGTGGGAGGGAAGCAGTGGGTAGTCCCGGGGATGGGCGGGCAGAGAACAGGAAGCAGGGCTGGAACCCAGCTGATATGCTGGATCCCAACCCCATTCCCTGAGCAGCATGGAGTGGTTGCAAGCAGCTTCTCGGACTTATAGTGGTGGGGCAAGTCCAAGGAGACCTATTGCGGCTGTGGTGGCTTACCTCGGGGTAAGGGGAAGAGTTTCCCCTTACCTCTGGTTGAGCCACTTTGGGTAGTGGCCACCCAGCCTGTCTGTTCCATCGCAAGATAGGATTGCACTGTTAATTACATTATCCATCTATGGCTTTTTAACCCCAAACACACAAGAAGCCTGTTGTGTCCTTTCATGGAGACCAAACTGTGGTACATGGAATTGCACCCACCTACTCTCCGGTTAAGTGAAGGGGAACAGGACATCTTGGTCAAATGCAAGGGTCAGGGACTGATTCTACCGAGAGGTAATCAGGAAATTTATTCTACTTTGGGTGCAATCCTACCTGGCGCTGCAGGATAGGGGCCCAAGTGCAGGATACAGGATAGGCGCCGTATCCAGTGCAGGATAGGGGCCCAAGGATAGAGGCCCAGCCAGCGGCAAGGGAAAAATTCTCCCCTTACCTTACCACTTCCTGAGGTGGCACAAGTCTAAAGAGAGTGGAGCGGCTTGAAGCTGCATTGGGATCCAGCACAAGTACTGGATCCCAGCCCCTCTCCCTGCCTGCCCACACCTGGGGCCGTACACTGCCCACCCTCTCCCTGCCCAGGAACGCCTCCCTCCCGCCTCCTCCCCACCCACCCAGAGACATGCATCGGCCCAGCTGGGCTGATGCAAGCCTTGCCGAGTAAGTCGGTGCAGAGGTTTGTGTCAGCCTCTGCAGGCCTGCGCACCTCCGTGTGCCAGCCCAGCTTCCTCCCGAGAAGGCGCAAATGTGCCTTACGGCACGTTTGTGACCCTCCTGGGCCGGCACAAGCTGGCCCAAGTGAAGGGCAGGATTGCGCCCTTTGTCTGCCAAATTTACTCCAAGCAAGCCGTCCAACTTCCCAGGGTTTAACATAGCCACGGTTTGGGACGTGGTGGTGTTCCTATGTGTACTGGTCTTCAGCAGTATCTCATCTCCATTTACTTGGTATAATGGTTACTGCATCCATTTAATCAAAGCTTTTTTTGTGCTTTATAGCCAAGCTCAGGCATTTTCCCTCTGCCTACTTGTACTTTTACTGCCCATCTTCCAACCCCATTTTGTTTAATTTCTTTTCTTTTGAACTTTTAATAAACTAGTTACATTTTGACCCTTTGTCAGCCTAGCCCATGGGTAATTCAGTGGGTTATCATGTCTCTTAGCGCTGCAGATGCTACTATGGTTTTAATTTTTAATAAGAACCCTTGGGCTTCAGCATTCAGTGTTCTTCTCAAAGGTATTTTTCCCAAATGGCTCCCCTCTGCCACATTTCTGTAGCACTTAGCAGGCGCACTTAGGATTGCACCGTAAGTTATTCTATTGGAGGAGTGGGACCTACCTGGCTTCTTGATCAATTGGATGCAGTAACCATTAACACTCAGCAGATGATGCTGGGATGCTGCTCAAGACCAAAGCCCACAGGAATACACACACACCCATCCCACCCCTTTACCAGACAGACAGTTTTGGCTGCTCAATGGCAGAGGCTGATTATCTCTAGTCTGAATAGTTTCTGTGTTCAGGCAAATCCACATCTACATGTAGCTGGGGACAGTGGTATTTCAAACAGACAGAAGCTGCTGAACTTTCACAGGAATATCTAGGAAGTATAAAAAAAATTAGGGAAAAACAGGGAATTCATCACAGCTGCCTTACAAAAGTGTAGTAAAACAAGGTAATCAGAGAGAAGCATTGAGAAGCACATCTGCCTGTTATGCTAGTTTGCTATATGCAGGAGCTTTTTACATTGGGTGGACTCAAGAATATGAACCCTCCCATTCATAGTCTGAAGTGGTACAGTGTACATGTCTACCATCTCATTCTGCATAATGACTCACCACCTGATGATTAATAAATCCTGGTACACCTTCTGGGGTTGAAGCCATTGGAACAGATATAGCTGCCCTGTTCTCTGTTCATTGCCTTTACCAGCATGTTTACTTCAATTCGCTTCTTGGTGAAGGACTTCACAAGGACCACCAGGCCACGCTGCAACTGGTGGCGCAGGGCCACGAGAGCTGGAGTTTGCTTGTACTTCTTGGCAATAGCAACCAACACAGGGTCTTCAAGCAAAACAGGACTATTTTGGTCTATCCTGTAAAAGAGTCACATAGAAAGAGTCTGGGTTGAGATAATGAGAGTTGGTTGATTTTTTTTAATTGTTGGACCATTTTAACTCTGTTTTTTACAGCCAGAGGTATATTGGCTTGATTTGATATTGATAAGAATGGCATTCAAAAATTTAAAGGATGTGAGTAAAAGCCAGCCCTTATTAATGGATTTGTTGTGGGATTTCAGACAGGCTGGATCAGACAATACTTTCACCTATTGCTCCCACACACTTGGTGGGGAATGAGCATGTGCCTTACTTCCCCACCTACACAGTACACCTGTCCTATCTCTGATTTCACCAACTATGCATGTAGGGTTTATTGTCTGATATGCACTCTTATCTGCAGGTAGTCCAAAGTTCTGCATGTGAAAAACTTATCAGGAAAAAAGCATGGGGGAAAAGGTTAAACCTCTCCAGTGCCATGGCCCTGATCTAAATCACTCCTTCCCCATTGGTGCTTTCTACCAATGTGAAATGAGAAGAGCCCCGCTGGATCAGGCCAAAGGCCCATCTAGTCCAGCTTCCTGTATCCCACCAAATGCCTCATGGAGCACACAGGACATCAAGATACCTGCATCCTATTGCCACTTCCTTGCACCTGGCATTCTGAGGTAGCCTACTTCTAAAACCAGGAGGTTGTGTGTAGCCATCAGAGCTTGCAATCTGTGATGGACTTTTCTTCCAGAAAACTTTCCAATCCCCCTTTAAAGGCATCCAGGCCAGATACCATCACCACATCCTGTGGCAAGGAGTTCCACAGATTGATTACACACTGGGTAAAGAAATACCCAAAGAAAGAGATGGGAGACCGGGCCACAGAGTGTTGTCCTCTGTGTTTTTCTAGACTGCCTCCTTCACAACAACTGACGTGGTTCCTCTGGGATCTGCACCCAAATACCGAATGTACTTGCTGTATGGTTTTTGCTACTTCTTGCCAATTTATTTCAGCAAGGACTTTTGTAATCCAATCCTCCAGCAAAGCCCCAAGAGTCAGGGATCTAATTACAGTAATATAGTTCCTGCTTTTTTTGTTTGGTTTTTGGTTTCTTGCCCCTTTGGCATTCAGAAAGCTCAGCTTCACTGGATTAATGCCTGCCTGAACATATTTTTATTTTATTTTGGTTTTGCATTTTCTGTGTTGAATGAGAGCCCGAAGAGAGACTGAATAATTTGCAATCTTGCTTCCAGTATGTCGAGCATTTGTTAGTCCAATATATAGCTTTGCTTGGGCTAAGTCAGAGATTATGACACACCTAATGACCCAACTCCTTGTTGGACTCCCACTGGTAGTGTTGCATAATGTTGATAATGTTCTGGCAATTTCCCCGCCTACCTTTTTTTTTCTTCTGGAATAAAAGTGTAGCCATTCCTCTCTCGCGCTCACTAACACGCTCAAACGCTGGTTCTTCTCTCTGCAGCAGCTACTTTCACAGGACCTGGTTCAAGTTCCAGCCTCTTCTGAGCAATCCTTTGAACTTGAAAGAGATGGCACTTGGCAAAGATCACGTCCTTACAATGAATGATGGGAACAAAATTCCAGTACTTGGATTTGGTACCTATTGCGGTGATTCTGTAAGTAAGATTCTCGCTGTTGTTAACTATATGCATTGCTAGAAAAATGCCCACCATTATGAAGGATAGTAGTGTGTGTGTGTGTGTGTGTGTGTGTGTGTGTGTGTGTGTTGGGGAGGGGATGCTTAAATATCACAAAGGAGGTCTTACACCCACCTCCAGGCCAATCATTAACTAGTAGAACATAAGAAGCCACCTTCTACTCAGTCAAGCCACATATCGTAGATATAGAGTATGAGCCACAGTTGCCAAGCATCCAAAATATTAGGACGCATTCCATTCATGTATAAAGCTTGGGGGGAGGGGTGAAAGAGAGCAGGCTACTGTTTACATGTCCCTCTCCCCTGTTTGATCTGTGGCTTCAGACTTTCCCAAGATAGCACTTCTAAAGTGTAATTAGTCTCTCACATACATTTCTGATCCTGTTTTACTTTAACAAGAAACACGTTCCTCAACAGTGTTCCAACCTTTGAACCAACATGTCTGATGCGCTGGGCAGTTTGCTGCTTATAAACACTTTAGAGCCCAATCCTGTGCCGTAAGGCACGTTCGCGGGGCTCACCGCTGGGCTCCTGCCCATGCTAACCCAGCGCTGGCCGGTGCTGGGCTAGTGCCGGGCGGTCGCCCAGGTCCCGCGGCTTGGTGGTCTCCTGGACCGCCAAGCTACGGAACGGTAGGTGGGGCGGGGCGTGGCGTGGAGGAGGCATTCCGGGGAGCGGGGAGGCCGGTGGGGCACAGAGAGAGGGTGGAGGGAGGCATGCTGGGGGGTGGGCGCTCTGCAGGATCCAGGACGCTCATGTAGGGCTGTGCGCGGGGCTGCTTACCTTACTCGGGGAAGGGGGCAAACGTCCCCTTCTCCTGAGGCACCACCCGCGGTAGCATGGGAGGCGCTGGATTCGGCGGCAGCCCTCCTCAGTGCCTCCGAGCCTGGGCGCCCCGGGCAGCTCAGGATTGGGCTGCCCATTGCTGTAGAGATTAGAGGAAAGTGATACTCTAGGCATGGAAAGAAAGGGCTCCAAGCCAAATGGATACTCTAAGCACTTCCTTAGAGCTGTTGTGCTTGGCTTTTTCTAAGTGTGACCTGGGGATGGGGTGTGACACAGAGTGGTGAGAAGGAACCTTCAATCTTTGTCCCCACCTCACCCAATATGCACAGCAAGCATATCTACTTGTGGCTGGGTTTTGCTCTCGGAGGAAAGTTCTCTCTCTCTCTCTCCCTCCCCCCCCCACTTCACAATTGGGGGCAGCTTGCCCTTCACCACCCACAAATACCAAAAGATCTTAAAACAAGAACTAGAGGATGACTCCTCTTAGGATGTTCTCGTTGCACTGGGAACTAAGAAGAAGCTGAACTCGATGATCACTCTGAATGGTGCAGGTGCAGTGGTGATGGAGAAATGTATTCCTGTGCCGCCATCACTGCCAGAGCATGGGCTCTAATGCGTAAGCTGTTGGATTTGTTGCAAGTATTCTGCTGTTTGTGCTGTAGCGGTTGCCCCAACTGTTTCATTGCCCCCAATTCCTAGAAAACCAGATGCCGTATTTGGTCTCCCGTATAAGAGGGCACCTCTTCAATATAAACACTGTCACTGCCAGTATTCCCTGTAAAAATTACAGGGACTGCATGGAGCCCTATCTTTGCTGTGCAGTTGACATTTATTTATTTAGCATATGGCATATAAAACTAGATCAAATATCAATGTCCAGTTTGTCCAGCCATTCAAGGACAGAGTTACCTTCGTTGAAAAAGTCAGACCATGGGCCAGTATACGCCCTCAGTTTGCAGCCAGACACAGTGTGGTATATAGTTTGGCGGGGGAACCCGCAATCACACTGTGGGATAGATACTAACCCCTATTTAAACACTGAATCCTGACAAACCCCATGTAAGGTACAAATGTAAGGTGCAAGTCAAAACCTGGCACCTTAAGTGTAGGATCATCTATATATCTACCTGTTTCTGGGCATTCGTCTGCCCATTTGACTTTCCACTGGGCACTGATGATGAAATTATTATGCAGATATTGTGCAAGTGCCAGAGAAGCCTTCCTGGATTTAAGCCTACCAATTGATAGATGAGGGAGATCGGCATGCACTGGTAAAAGTGGGTGGTTGGTGATTTTTCTATATTCCTTCACTAAAGCAGTTGACAACCGCTGAAAAACTCTTTGGTATTTACATTATAGTTACTGATTAGCAAAGCTGAAGGAAAGGAAAGCAACTTTTCTCTATTTGGGGTCTTGCTGACGACCCAAATTCTGCTGACTTAAAATATCATTTTGACATTTTCATCCTGACATTCTGAAATTAAAATATTACCTATTGACTTCCATGCTGGCAGTTTCATCTGCGGCTGTGCCAATGAAAAGGAACTAACAGCGCAATCCTAACTTGTGCTGGAACAGGCAGGCCGGCAGGCCTGCGCTGTATCCAGTGCATGTTTGGAGCTGACTTTGGCCCGTTCTGAGGCAAGGGAAAATTATTCTCCTTACCCTGTGTTACACTGCAACAGCCCCAATGGAGCTACTTGGATCTGCGCCACTTAAAGAGCTGGCACAAAGAGCTGCCCTGGGCTACCTGGGAACACACCCTGCCTTCCACTTCCAGCTCGCCCGCCCACAGGACCACCTGCTGCCTGCCCTTCCTGGCATATTGACTGGCATTTTTACCTTTTTAACTTGCAGGATCAGAAAAAGATGTGTGAAGAGGCTACAAAAATAGCCCTGGAGGTTGGCTTCCGCCACATTGATGGTGCATATGTATATGAAACTGAGGAGCAGGTTGGACGAGCTGTCCATGCAAAAATTGCTGATGGAACCCTGAAAAGGGAAGATGTTTTCTACACTGGAAAGGTAAATTAATTTGAATGTTCTTAAAGCAATTGGATTTTATAATTATTTGTTATTTTTAATTATTCTTTCTAATTTTCACCGTGTTGTCAGGGTACATGGCACTTTAGAGTAAAAATGCAGATAGGTCCCTGCTTTGGGGACTCCTAATCTACCACAGACACGAGGGAGACTACAGAAGAAGGGGATGAGAGAGGTGCCGGGGCAGATGGGGAAGAATAGGCAGTTATTTCAGGTATGCATGTTTAGACTATGACCCAGGCCTTCTGCTGATGGAACTTGCATTCTGTCAGTGGGCAGACTAGGCCGCTAGTATGGAGCTGCAGTGACAACTTCTGAATGGCTGGTGACCCACATACACACCGCCAGTGCGCCAAGCTACTTCCAGTCAAAGTTTTTCACTTATCTCCAGTTTACCTTCTGGTGCCACCCCCACTTTGTTGGTGTGGCTGCTTGCTATGCTGTGGCAGGGATAGGATGGGGGCATTACTTGCATTAAAGTTGAGGGGCTAAGGAGTAGTGCCAAAGACTTCATGGAAAAGGTGGGTTTTGAGGAGGGATTTGAAGGAAAGACGAGAGAGGGGATCCTTCAGGTGATCAGGAAGGGAATTCCAGGCATCAGGGGTAGCAAGAGAAAGGAGCAGAGCCTTTGAGAAGCAGGGGAACTTCAGACGGATGGGGCGGTGGACCTAGAGGTATGAAGGTCACAGGTAGGAGCATAGCAGGAAGTGAGAGCAGATAAGTAAGGAGAGACAAGGCCATGCAGAGCCCTGAAGGTAAGACTCGGGCGCTTGTGCGGGATCCAGGAGTGGAAAGGAAGTTATCAAACAGGCAACAATTTGTCCAGGAAGAGGAAGGTCGGGGTCAGTGGCGGCTGTTTAAGTGGTGGGAAGCCAACTGTTTTGTTCTGTGGTGTCATCCATTGTTACCACCCTGCCCGTACCTGAACTGGAGGAAAGACCAGTGTGGGTAAAGGCCTGACTGACACATACAATCGCAATTAAAATACCAGCCCACTGCAACTTGCTGTGCTAATCAAGTGTTTACTCAACAAATATTACTCTACTGCAATTTTGGAGTGCACGGGGAATCCTGCCTCATCACAGGGCAGAACTGAATGGCCCCCTTGAAGCCTGTAAAACTCTGTTTGTGAGAAAACATAAACACATGTGTGAATTGTTGACAGCTTTGGAGTACCTTCCACCGTCCTGAGCTCGTTCGCACATGCTTAGAACAATCCCTGAAGAAACTCCAGTTTGACTATATGGATCTGTTCCTCATCCACAACCCTTATTCTCTAAAGGTAAATGTTTCTTGATGCTCTTATGCAAGTGCTAGCAAAATATTGTAGTGGACCAAAACAGACAAGGTGTTACATAGGAAAAGCCCGAGTGGGATTCTACACGGGAAACATTTATTGGTTTGCTTGTCATGGCTTCTCAGAAGGGATTGTGGGAACTGCAGACTGGTAGAGAGTCGGAAAGTGAAGAAGCTTTGCCCTGTCACAGTTCCCAGAGTTCCCTACAAAGAAGAAATGACTGTCAAGCCAAACAGGGACATATGAAGCTGCCTCCAATTGAATCGGATCATTGATCCAGATAGCTCAGCTCCATCTTTGCTGCCTGGCAGCAGCTCTCCCAAGTCTCCAACGAGAGTCTCTCCTAACCTGGAATGCCAGGGCTTGGAACTGGGCCTTCTACACCTAAAGCATGTGCCCTACCACTGAGCTATGGCCCCTTCCCATTGGTTGAGGGAAATACTCTGGTTGTGACCTTTTCCCATTTCTCTTTGGAAATTTATATTACTTTTTTTTTAATTGGAAAAAATACAATATCAGTTATAGATTGTGTGAGTATATGTGTTTTCTATGATTGGATTCAGTAGTATATGTGGACTGGCACCAGGTTGTGCAGCCAACCATTCTGTCCTCAATCAGGCCTGGAACTGGGATAGAGAAAGGAAAAAAGGGGTAACAGAGATGAGGGTGCACTGTAGATAGACATATTGGGGGGGCAGAAAAGAGGGCAATAACTGAGAGACGGGGCTACAGACTTTTGGCCAGAGTGAAGGAAATGTGCACTGTGGGGTACGGAAAGAAAAAGAGGTTTACCAGAAGATGGTTTAAAAGAAAATACTGATTTTGATGTTGTAACTAAGATTTTTTTTTTAAATAAAGTAGGAGTGTTGTCCTTTTGGATGAATAAAAATGTACAAGTGGTCCATACTGTGATTTGGGATGTCATCCTGTCTCAGTCCCACTATGCTTTCTCTCGTTCCATCACTATTGGGAGGGCTAAACTAAAGAACTCATCTATTCTAAAGAAGTCAAACTAAAGAAGTCATCTATTTTCTGACTGGGGCCTATGTGGTTGGTTTATTGAACATAAATCGGGGGGGGGGGGTGTTTGTTTTGGATTTGGACCATGGCAGTGGCCAACCTTAAGCCTTTGCACTCACAGTGGTTCTGCTCTGGATCAGCCCGCCCCCCCCCCCACTGTGAATGCTATTTCCCCTAGGAGAAAAGCTCCCATTGTTTTATGGGGTACTAGCTACTGAAGGGGTAAGTAGTCAGAGATAACTTGTACAGCACATTTAGGTCTAAGCTTCATTTCCCTTTTCCTTTCCAGCCTGGAGCAGATTTATTACCTCTTGGGGAAAATAAAAAATTAATTTTTGACAAAGTCGATCTTCGTCAAACATGGGAAGTAAGTACCTGGAAGCTGTGAGATCCACACCTTGAGGAGGCCCCTCCAATTTATCATAGCCCATGCTTGGAACACCAATTAAAATGGCAAACATCCCTGCTATTGTCAGTGGAACACCCCTCATTTGCATGTCCTTGGACCTGTCAGTAAACCTCATTTTTCTCTTCCAGTCTGCAAAGTGGAGACATTAGCCCTACAGGGTTGTTACAAGGATGACTGAAATATGGATTAAGAATTAGTACTCAATACACTGCAAGTGTTGTGTAAAAATTTGTTTTTAAGAACAATGTTTGCTTGGTAACAGTTTTAAGCTAGAAATATGTACAGAGCAGGAAATTCCTGGATGGCCTGCTGGGACACCTCAGTGCTCTGCAAAAAATACTTTCATTCAAAAGACTCCTGTGAGTAGAAAATATGCAGGCTCAGAAGAGGCTGCCTGCTACATCTCTGTCTCGGGGTGGACTTGCCCAAAGCAATAGAGTTGGCCGTTGTCGGCCTTGCTCCTGTCTAGAGCAGCAAACCCCAAACTCGCGATTGCTGCGTAGCATGAAAACGGTCCCCAGTTGGACCAGTGCTTACTGCTCCACCAAGCAGCTCCCCAAAAGCCCCTTTGACCACCGTTGCACGACGCTCTGGGTAGTCATGTCTGTAGCCCACTGTCCCAGCAGGCTTTTTCTTGGATTTCTGGGCAGATGCAACTGCAGAGGCAGTCGCGCAATAGTGGTCAGAGGGACTTCTAGTGAGTGGTGCATCGGAACAATAAGCACTGCTCACAGTGGGGAGGGAATCAGCATTGCCCTGAATGCTGGTCTAGAGCAGCCATTTTCAACCACTGTGCTGTGGCACACTAGTGTGCCGTGAGTGGTCCACAGGTGTCCCCCTGGAATTTGGAGGAAGATCATTTATTCGTAGGGCCAATGAGGATGTGAGCCCCCCACTCGCAGCATGGTGTGCCTTGTCAATTGTCAAAAACCTGATGGTGTGCCTTGACAATTTTAGTGCCTTGTCAGTGTGGCACGAGATGAAAAAGGTTGAAAATCACTGGTCTAGAGGAGGGGTGCCCAAACCCCGGCCCGGGGGCCACTTGCGGCCCTCGGGGACTCCCAATTCGGCCCGCAGGGAACTTCCAGTCTCCAATGAACCTCTGGCCCTCCGGAGACTTTCTGGAGCCCGCACTGGACCGACGCAACTGTTCTCAGCATGAGGGTGACTGTTTGACCTCTCGCATGAGCTGTGCAACAAGGGCTACTTCCTGTTTGACATCTGTGATGCAGCAGCAGAAGCAAATGAAACACTGGGCTTGCTTTGTGCAAGGCCATTTATAGGTCTTGCGCGATTGCAAGACCTTCATTCAATCATATAAGTTCCACCTCTAATATATTCATTTATGTAAATTTATTCAAATTTTATTTCCAGCCCCCAACACAGTGTCAGAGAGATGATGTGGCCCTCCTGCCAAAAAGTTTGGACACCCCTGGTCTAGAGGATGCCCTTGCCCCATAGAGATTAATCTGCTTGGCTTGTTGAAAGGCTAGGCCACAGATGGTATGGAATAAGACGTTCCTACTAGAAGTCACACTTGCACGCGTGTCTTCCATTCTAAGGGTTACAATACATGCCATGTTTTCTTTCTCAGGCAATGGAGGCATGCAAAGATGCAGGCCTGGTCAAATCTATTGGAGTGTCCAATTTCAACCTGAAGCTGATGGAAATGATCCTGAACAAGCCTGGACTGAAATACAAGCCTGTCATAAATCAGGTGAAACGCGTTTGCCTTTTGTGGATTTTGTTCCTTGCAAACTGCTGCTGAAAGTTATTTACATCAGGTCTGGTTGGTTGGCTTAGTAGGAAGGTCAATGAGAGGCAGAAGTCGCTGGAAGTTGGAAGCGGGCAAAGGGCAACAGTAGGACAGACTGTTCAATAGTTACCATGTCGATAGTCGGTCATGTAAACCAAATTCAGACTTGAGTTGCACACATGTTAAAGGTTGGAACCAAACAGTCCAATCCTTTGCGAATGCTCCATGGCGGAACACGTGTTCTGCCAACACTGGCTGCTGAAAAGCAGCTGTAAAGCACAGCCTGGCAATGTGCAAGTAGCAAACTGCCAGCGCCTTCCTGTGTGCATCTCCAGACCACTGGCCACGCACTAGAGCAGGTATGCTAGCAGGGGAGGTGAGATGGGGTTGGGAGAGGGCAGAACTGGGTGGGGAAGGGGAGGAATGGGGCAGGGAGGCTGCGGAGGGGTGGCTCTGGTGGCGATGGCGCTTGCCAGATCTCATCCCCTCCAGCAGCAGTCCCTTTTCTCTCCTCGGACTTGTGCCAGCAAAGTCGCTGGTGCAGGTCTGAGGAGACCCATTGTGGTGCAAGAGGCTTAGGGTCCTCCAAAGCCCCCCACTTCACCCCTCCCCCCTGCATGATACAGCACATGCTTTTTCAGCACAGCTGCACCAGCGGGGGGGGGAAGGACTGAACTGAGCGTGAGTTAATCAGGAACAAGCAATCCTGTAATACAGGTTGTTTGATCATGTCATGTGGGTATGTTGTACCAGAGCTCTCCAGTGCATTTACACAATGGTTTTCTGAAGGTGTGCAAAGATACCTTGTGATGAGTCAGACCATTAGTCTCTCTTGCTCAGTATTTAAAATGGTAATTTGAATACATAATCCTCCCACCACAAACATTAAAAAGTATAACTCTGTTGAATACCTTAGCACCTGCAATGTGGTTGTGTGTTTTTCTTTGTATCCTGTTGAGGTATCTGTCTTGTATTCTTATTCAAACCATCTGAAGTTGTTGGTTTGTGTTGGGGGCTGGGAATGCTGCAGGTTGAATGCCACATTTATCAGAACCAGAGCAAGATGCTGAACTTCTGCAAATCCAACAACATCCTCCTTGAAGCATACAGTGTCCTGGGAACCCAGAGGGACAAAAACTGGTAAGAGAAGAAGCCAAATGGTTGCAAGGCCAGCCTGCCCACGATGAGAGTCTTGCACTGAGGGGCGAGTTCAAAGGCAGCAGCAAATGGGTCAGAGGTGTCCCACCACACCCCAAATCTGCTCACTGCCTCCCTCTGGCCCTCCAACTGATAGAGCTACTTAGTCAGTGCTCCGATCCCCTTCCCACTAACTTGAGAGGATTAGGCAAGCTACAGTACACTTCTTCCTCCAGTGCGGCTGGAGGGACGGGGAGAAGAAAAAGTTGCTCTTACCACCTTCTTGGTCTTCCCATGGAACCAGCTGCTGTGGAAAGCAACCAAGTGGTTAAGAAAAAGTGGGGAGCCAAGCTTCTTACCTAACTTGGAGCGCCAGATCACATCTTGTCCTTCCATAAAGACAAAGAACAGAGCATGCTAGGAGCATTCCCAGTATGCTCTCCTCTCACTGTTTATTTTAAACAGGAAGGGTGCTTCCTCTGAAGGGAGGAGCTTCCAGTGTTGAGGTGCCACTAAAGAGAAGACCCTGCCCTTTGTGGCTGTCGTTCCTTGCCACTGCACCACCTAGAGCGGTGCCTGAAGGTGCCCCCCTGGACCCCCTGCCAAGTATACCACAGGCTGTCAACCTGGCATAAATCAGGGTCAGTACACACAACAGGGCCCCCTCTGATTAACATAGAGGATGAGCTGGTTGGTACAGAAGAAGATAGTCTTTTAGATACCTCAGTCCCAAATATAAAGGGCTTTAATATAAAGGGGTAGACTGGCACCTTGAAATGAAACAAACTGGCATCTGGTTTAGCTGCTAGAATGAAACTGCTGAGTCGAGGCCATTACACAGAATGACACATTCTGCACCAGCTGCAGTTTCCAAACAGCCTTCAAGGGAAGCTTGAAGTTGGGCCTTGAAATAATCCAAGCATGGATCTATGTGGTTAATTCAAGTCAAGTTTGGCTGCAGCTGGTGCAACAGCCTTAGCTAGACAAATGAAGCCCAGCAATCACTGCCTCCTGACAATACAGGAAGAGATAAAACTCTACCTGCAGTTTTATGTGGATGTTAAATAGTATAGAGCAGGGGTGCTCAATACGTCGATTGCGAGCTACTGGTCGATCACCAGGGAAAATGAGTCGATCGCAGGCTTCTCTCCCGTCCATGCATTCCTAGGAGTGAGCCCCTGGCAGGCTTGTGAGCCCAGGGAGTGAGCCCAGGGAGTGAGCACCTGGCAGGCTCCTCCCTGGGAGAGGAGCCGCTGGCAGGCTTCTCTCCCGTCCACGCATCCCTGGGAGTGAGCCCCATTGACTCTACTGGGGCTGACTTACCTTTCCCCTGTTTTTGCACTGGTATGTATGGAGATCTGCCCCCCCCCCCCACTTCCATCTTTGGTTCTGTGTGCAAGGGGTTTTGCACTGGTCTTGCTGTGATGCCTATATAGGGATCTTCCCTCCCCCACACCTTTCCCCTGTTTTTGCACTGGTATGTATGGAGATCTGTCCCCCCCCCACTTCCATCTGTTGGTTCTGTGTGCAAGGGGTTTTGCACTGGTCTTGCTGTGATGCCTATATAAAGATCTTCCCTCCCCCACACTTTTCCCCTGTTTTTGCACTGGTATGTATAGAGATCTGCTCCCCCCCCCCCCATTTGTATTGGAATCTAGGAAGATCTGGTGAGGAGGTAGATGTGGTGTCAGCAGTGGCCCCTTTAAGGGTAAGGCCTGGGCATCCAGCAGAGTGTGCTGCACAGGGATATAAGAGCACCTGAGGCAGGAAGGGCTCCACTTATTTATGTGAGTCAGCCTTTTCCTACATGAAGATCATTAAGTCCAAGTACCGTTCCACCATGACTGATGAACATTTGGAAGTGTGCTTGAGGCTGGCTGTCAGCAGCTACTGTCCAACTATGCATCCTTGGCTGATTCACTTCAGTGCAAGTCATCAAAGTAAACTCGAGTAATTACAAAAAATGTTTATAGTAAATTATGTTGTGTTGTGCAATATTGGCTCATGCGGTTATGCAAAGTACACCAACATACATTGTACACATAAATGTTATATGTTATGATGGCATGAACATTGTAAAAAAACTCTGGTAGATCTCCGGGCCTTGCTGGGTTTCAAAGTAGCTCTCGAACCAAAAAAGTGTGAGCACCCCTGGTATAGAGGACAGAATGTAACCCTGTGGCATCCTGCATGACAAAGCCAGGTCAGTGGTGACCCTGAGTAGCACTGATCATCAGCCAAGAAGGACAGAAGCCACTGTAAAGCCCCAGACTTGCCTAAACCAGAAGGATACCATGGTTGATGGTTTCAAAAGCTGCTCAGAGGTCCAGCAGGATGAACAATGACATTCTCCCCCTGCCTAGTCCTCAGCAGAGATCATCCACCAGGGCAACCAAGCCTGCTTCCATTCATTTTGCACCATTCATTTTGCACCCACAGGCTGTCTTGATGCATTGGGCAAATACTGCATTAATTTAGGTGATTTTTTTTTTAATATCCCAAAAATGCTTCCAAGCCCCAGCCTTGCCTACCAAGCTAGAAGGACACTGTGGTTGGGACAAGGACCTGCTCCTCTCGTCTAGTCCTCAGTGCAGACCGTTCACCAGGGCAGCCAAGCCTGCTTCCATCCATTGTACACTGTGCGCAATGACCCCAATTAGCAATTCAGTTCAAAATCCACAGGCTGTCTTGATGCATTGGGCAAACACTGTGTTAATTTAGGTTTTGTTTTTTTTAAATATCCCAGAAATGCTTCCTCTTTCTATGTGACTCTTTTACAGGATAGACCAAAAAAGTCCTGTTTTGCTTGAAGACCCTGTGTTGGCTGCTATTGCCAAGAAGTACAAGCAAACTCCAGCTCTCGTGGCCCTGCGCCACCAGTTGCAGCGTGGCCTGGTGGTCCTTGTGAAGTCCTTCACCAAAAAGCGAATTGAAGAAAACATGCAGGTAAAGGCAATGAACAGAGAACAGGGCAGCTATGTCTGTTCCAATGGCTTCAACCCCAGAAGGTGTACCAGGATTTATTAAGCATCAGGTGGTGAGTCATTGTGCAGAATGAGACGGTAGACTTGTACACTGTACCACTTCAGACTATGAATGGGAGGGTTCATATTTTTGAGTCCACCCAATGTAAAAAGCTCCTGCATATAGCAAACTAGCATGTCAGGCAGATGTGCTTCTAAATGCTTCTGTCTTTTTTTCCTTGTTTGCTACATTTTTGTAAGGCAGCTGTGATTAATTCCGCTTTTCCCCTAATTATTTTGCCCTTTTTGCCTTATTTTTTTGATACTTCCCAGGAGCTCCTGTGCAGGTTCAGCAGCCTTTGAGTGTTTGAAATGCCATTGTCCTCCAACTACATGTACGTAGATGTGAAATTGCCTGCATGCAGAAGCTATTCAGCCTAGAGATAAGCCGCCTCTGCCATTTTGCAGGCAAATCTAAAGAAGTGGGGTGGAGTGGGGGGGAGGTATTCCTGTGGGCACTGGTCTTGAGCAGCATCCCAGCTTCATCTGCTGGGTGTTAATGGTTACTGCATCCATTTGATCAACAAAGTCCCACTTCACTCAAGTAACTTGATTACATTATCTGTCTATGGCTTTTTAACCCCATACTCATGGAGGAAGAGAGACAGAGGTTCAAAGCACGTGTGTCATGGAGTGCAGAGAACCAGAACAATCCGCAGAGGCACAACATGCCAAGTGCGGCTGCCAGCAGGTCTGCTCTCAAATTTCAACAAGAGTTGGAGTGGACGGATGAAAGTGATGCAGAAAGTGATGAGGACCCTTGGATGTTGCCAAGTGGAGGCTCATGGCAAGGAACTGTTGTAAAAGGACAAAAGGATGAGTGGCCTGCTGTGCAAAAGCCAGCATCGCGTTCCACGGTAAGAGCACAGCCTCCTTTACAACCATCATCTGCATGTCCTGTTTTGAACCCTGTGTTGCCAACGGCAGTGCAAATGGTTTCCACATCTCCTCCACCCACTCCTGCACCAACAGCCCCACCGCCAACACAAGTAGCGGGGGATGGGAATGCTGCCAGAGCTTCCCCAGGAACAGCAATGCCCTCTGCAGGAGACTGGGCTACAATTACTGCCATGCAGCAGCGCCTCATAGAAATGCAGATGGAGGATCGGAGAGGACAAAGGAAGCGTCTTGCAGAGCAATGGGACCAACACATGTTTCCAAGGTATGTCCGTGATGGGGATGCGATGTCCTATCTTATTATGTTTGAACAAGCATGTGAGGATGAGCAAGTTCCTAAGAAGTTATGGCTGCGTGTACTCCATTCACAATGTGTGGGTACAGAACTAGCGCTCATGCTTGCAGGACTACCTGAAGAACAAAGGCACAATTACAAACTGTTTAAGTCATTAGTGAAGGAGAATCTGGCCATAAATGAGCAAATGGCAAGGTAGAAGTTCCGCCATGCAGAAATGAAACCGGATGAAACGTATACTAATTTCCAGGTGAAGTTAGAGAGATCTTTGGCAACCTGGACAGAGACCGCAGGAGCAGAAACTGTGCAGCAGTGGAGAGAGTTGATGGCGAAAGAACACCTTTTCTCCTATTTACCACCAGCAGTGTCAGACTGGGTAGCTGAAAGACAGCCTGCCACCGCTCTGCAAGCTTCAAGGATCGCAGATGAAATTGCATCACAAAGGCAGCATCAGCGAGCCAGCATCAGAAGCCAACCAAATGGGCAGCCTAAAAGCTTTCAGCAACAGCCAGCAAAGAGGGGAGGGGAGCAGCAGAGATCCTGGCCAGCCAACAAAGAAACAGCCGTTGCCAGGCAACCAAAGCCAGCTGACTTCCACAAATTCCCAGGAAATGCTGCAGCCGCAACAACCAATAATCTCCATGGCTATGAATGTGGTCAGGCAGGCCATGTAAGAAAATTCTGTGGGCAAAATACCAATGGAAATGCTGTGCAAACTCCAACCCTTAAGACTCCAACCCTTAAGACTGGTTACCCTTAAGACTGGTAAACCATTAGGGCCCCGGGTCAAACTTGTTGCAGTTTGGAGAAATCCTTCTGGAGCTCTTCACAAGCTCTTCTGGTCTTCACCACTCAGAAAAGTTTGGTGTCATCTGCAAACTCAGCCACCTCGCTGCTTAGCCCTGTCTCCAGGTCGTTTATGAACAGGTTGAAAAGCACCGGTCCCAGGACAGATCCTTGGGGCACACCGCTTTTCACCTCTCTCCATTGTGAAAACTGCCCATTGACACCCACTCTCTGCTTCCTGGACCTCAACCAGTTCCTAATCCAGGAGAGGACCTGCCCTCTAATTCCCTGACTTTACAGCTTCCTCAGCAGCCTTTGGTGAGGGACCGTGTCAAATGCCTTCTGAAAGTCCAGATATATAATGTCCATGGGTTCTCCCACATCCACATGCCTGTTGACCTTTTCAAAGAATTCTAAAAGGTTCGTGAGGCAAGACTTGCCCTTACAGAAGCCATGCTGATTCTCCCTCAGCAAGGCTTGTTCGTCTATGTATTTTAAGATTTTATCTTTGATGAGGCATTCCACCATCTTACCTGGAACAGACGTAACAACTGACAGTGACAACTGATAGTGACAACATAGTGACAACTGTTCCTCTCCCCTCAGGTGTTCAATTTCCATCTGTCCGAGGAGGACATGAAATCCCTTGATGGTCTTCACCGAAACATGAAGTACTTAAAACTAGAAATGTAAGTTCTCCTAAAAAAACTGTGTAAGGTTGCTTCATGCTATAACATACTGTAAAGCAACAGGCAGAGGAAGATGTGGTCAATCGTGTCTCCTCTTTATGGGTGCAGTTTTCAGCTCAATCCTATTGGACCCCACCACCCACAGAATGCACATTCCACTTGTGACGACAGTGGGTGCTTGACAGTAAAGTGTGGTCCGGTATCTTTCCCATGCATGTCGCCAAACAGTTGGCCACCTGCTGGAACAAGTAAGCCAGTGAGGGGAGGTGGGAGGAGGGCAGAACAGGGTGGGAGGGGGTGAAACTGGGCAGGGAGGGGGGAACAGGGCTGGGAGGCTGCAGGAAAGAGTGGATCCAGCGGCAATAGCACACTCCAGTTCCTATCCCCTATGTGGTTAGCCTCCCCACCCCCTTTCTCTCCTTGGACCTGCACCAGTGAAATCACTGGCACAGGTCTGAGGAGACCCATTGCAGAGTGGGAGGCTTATGGAGCGGGTTTAAATCCCCTTTCCTTTCCAAAGCCTCCTGATCCACCCCTTCCCACCAGATACAGCATGCCTGTTTTCGGCGTGGCAGCAACAGTTGGGGGGGGGGGAAGAAGGATAGCATTTGCCTGTCAAGGGAGGGAGGCTGGCAGTGAATTCTCCTCCTCTCTCCGTTGTCCACCATCTAAGCTGAAGCAGAGCCCACATTGTGCTACAGAGCTCCTTGCCAACAAAGAGAATAGCTATCAAAGGCAGTTCTTAGGCCAAAGGGTTCAGACCTCAACCACAACTGCTGCTGAACGCAGCTGCTGGGGGAGGGAGATAAAGGATCTGAGTGCATATTTTATACTTTCTTTATGAATTTGAGGACTGAATGAGGTGGTCTGGCCCTGAAACGGATTGTAACACTTCAGACTGCAGGAGGAAGATCTCTTTGTTTTGTAATGCTTCCATCATCATGTCACCAACGGCAGCACCAAAACACTGAGGTGGATGCAGGGAAGTGGCAGCATGCATATCTGCGGGGGAGGGGGGGTGTCTGATGAGAATAAATGAGAAGCCCTCTCTGAAAAATACCTCTCCTTCAGGTTACCACAAGGGGCCAGGGAGGGGGGTAGTCATTTGTCTAGGGGGCATTTGCCTCTATCTGGCACTAGTGAAAATGGCAAACTTACAGCCCAATCCAAACCCCACCCACTGATGCAGCCATGCCATTGGACAAACACTGCATCCTGCGTGGTGGTGGGGGGAGTCTCAGAGGCCTCCTCAAGTACTCCTCCTCAGAGTAAGCCTCTGATGACCCCAATGGGTCTACTACTTGCTGGCAGAAGTCTGAATGAACCTGGCTAGATGAACCAAGGCCAGGAAGGGGGATAGGATATTGACACAGCAGCTGCCACCAGTAATCACCCATTGCTGCCCTCAATACACCCCCAACACCACCTCATTTCTCCCCTTCTCGCACCCCTGTGCCAACTTGCCAGGGCTCCTGTAGTGGCCACTGTTGCCTGGTTGCTGCTGCTCACTGTTTGCAGGCTGTGCTCTACAGTGCTGTGTGTTTTGTGACAGCGTTAAAGTGTGCCACAGCATCAGAACATGAGTTCCAGCAGTGCAGTGGGCCCATTGGATTGTTCCATTAGTGCATAAAGCAGGAAGATCTCAGTTAGACCTTTCCCTGCTAGTTTTCTACTTGAGGTTGAGGTTTTGTTTTGGGGCATTGTTTTTCTTTAAATATAGAGGACATACAGCCTTCAGAACATGTGTTCTTCCACCTGCAGTCTGAACTAGTAGCCACCTTATCCCCATCATGTTCTGTTACCTTACATAGATCCAGCCTCAGACATCCACTATAACTGAGTGTGAGGAGAGTTAGGACAGACAAAAGAAAATATTTCTTTACTCAGCGTGTGGTTGGTCTGTGGAACTCCTTGCCACAGGATGTGGTGACGGCATCTGGCCTGGATGTCTTTAAAAGGGGATTGGACAAGTTTCTGGAGGTAAAATCCATTATGGGTTACAAGCCATGATGTGTTTGTGCAACCTCCTGATTTTAGAAATGGGCTATGTCTGATGCAAGGGAGGGCACCAAGATGAGGTCTCTTGTTCCCTGGTATGCTCCCTGGGGCATTTGGTGGGGCTGCTGTGAGATACAGGAAGCTGGACTAGATGGGCCTATGGCCTGATCCAGTCGGGCTGTTCTTATGTTCTTATGTAGTAATAGGCCTCATTTAGTTCCTTTCTTTTTCTGAGGTCCTTCTAAGATTTTTTTTTTCTTTTAGATTTGCTGAACACCCCCTGTACTTACCACCAGATATAGACTGAGGATTCATGGACCTAACTTCTGAAACCAGGAGTACAATAAAGATACACAAACCTTCATCTTCTTACTGTGTGGTCCTTTTTGATTACAGTCTGATCAGCACTTAAGAGCAGAGTTTGCAAGATATTGCTGTTGATTATTGAGATGAGATCATTTTTAAGGAAGAAAACTCAGACTTGCAGGGGGTGGAACAAGGGATGTGGAATGCCCTGTTCCCCGCAGCTAGGAAAAGAACTTCTGTATATGGTGGCTTTGGATTGTCTTGTAGAAGTACAATTGTATAGATAAAGCCTGTGGCCTGTGGGCAGATTATAGAAAATCAGAAGAGAAAAAAAATTTTAGTCAATGGCTGCCCGGAGCTCTTTCTGTGCTCCAAGCGGTGTCCATCTGGTGCTAAGCCCAGCGCAGAGTGGTGCTGGGTCTGTGCCAGTGCTCCCTCCTTTCCGGGTGTCACCAACATGCCTTACGTTTGCACCCCCCAGCACTGGCGCTGGAGCTCAGAGACCATAGAATTAGGCTCTTAATTGCTTGTCGCTGGGAAACTCTTGCAGTTAGGAGAGTGCTTGGGATGTCCAACATTTTGGGCTGCTTTGTTCTCTTATGAGTTTATGACATCTGGTCATCCTGGCCTTTTGCTAGTTGTGTTGGTGCAGCCTTCCTAGTTGTCTGTTGTTTGGATAGGTCAGTTGGGATATTGAGTCACAGTTCTCTCTGACTGGGCTCAATAGTTGGTCTCCAGATCACCCCAAGGTGACTTGTAAAAGAGGACTTGCAGTGGCGAACCTAGAGAGGGGCAAGGGGTAAATGCCCCAAGTGCTGGCCCTCTGGGGGCACCTTCCCTAGCCTCAGCCCCCAGCCTGTTTGTCTTTTTTATTTTAAAGCTAAAGAAGCCAGCAGCTCCACCGGTTCCTTTCTTTTTTTAAAGAAAAAAACCCTCCTTCTGATAGATTCAGTGCCGGACTGGATCACCCCCCTCCCCACCACCTTTCTAGGAGGAGACGAGAGGGTGCCCTAGAGTGTCAGCCCTCCAGGAGTTGCAACTCCTAGAGCGCTGCCTCTCTAGGGCACCCATTTCCTCTCCTCCTAAAAAGGAGGAGGGGAGGGGCAGTCTAGTCTACTGCTGAATCACAGCACCTTGCTGCCTCTCTTGTAGTGATTCTGGCTCACCCTGTCCTCCGTTGGGAGGAGGGGTTTTTTTAAGTGAAAGAAGCCAGCACTATTATCTGCACTCTGGCATTCTGACCAGGGCGGCAGCAGAATGTGCAGTCCTTCTCGTATATAGGAGTTTCCAAATTTCAGCTGCTAAAGTGCACCTTAAATACTGTGTTGTACAGAGTAGACTTGCTATGCACACTTAACAGTATCGCTCTTTAGTTTACAGCAGGGGTGCCCAAACCCCGGCCCTGGGGCCACTTGCGGCCCTCGAGGACTCCCAATGCGGCCCTCAGGGAGCCCCCAGTCTCCAGCGAGCCTCTGGTCCTCCGAAGATTTGTTGGTGCTCGCACTGGCCCGATGCAACTGCTTTCAGCATGGGGGTGACTGTTTGATCTCTTGCGTGAGCTGTGGGATGAAGGCTCCCTCCACTGCTTGCTGTTTCACATCTGTGATGCAACAGTGGCAGCGAAGGAAAGCCTGGCCTTGCTTTGTGCCAGGCCTTTTATAGGTCTTGAGCTATTCCAAGACCTTCATTCTTTCATACAAGTTCATCTTTAATATATTCATTTATGTAAACTTATGTAAATTTATTCAAATATAAATTAATTCTTTTTTCACTGCCCCCTGACACAGTGCAAGAAAGACGATGTAGCCCTCCTGGCAAAAACTTTGGACACCCCTGGTTTACAGATTCACCCTGAAGTAGGTGTCTTGTGCTGATTGATTCAGGGGACTCTGTGTGTTGTAGAGCAGGCTGAGAAAAGCTTGTCTTTCCTTCCAGGTTTGGCCAAGATTTTTAAACTGTTTTGTCCACCATGCCTCTGTGGCAGTAGCGGTTTCATCAGGCTGTTGAACACTTAGTGCTGCAGGTGGGGCTGGTTTTTTTGGTTTTCTAGTTGACTTTTGCAACTCTTCTTTGGGCTAATGGCAACTTCAGCAGAATTGCTAGCATTTCTGGTGGTCAGCTGCTGCCACTGGTTGCCATTTTTTCTTTAGAATGCTATAGGAAGTGACCTTCTGGTTATGAAAAGTGGCTTTGAATAAAAGAGGAAAAGCCCTGCAGCAACCTCTCAGCCAGCCATCAATGGTTATCAATGCCAACTGGTTGAGTGTTTAAAAGCAAGACTGGCTTATGAGCATTAAGCCATATTGAGGACGGCGAGTCATAGCAGCAGCTTCTAGGACAGTGGTTCTCACACATTAAGCACTGGGACCCACTTTTTAGAATGAGAATCTGTTGGGACCCACCGGAAGTGATCTCATGATCGGAAGTGACATCATCAAGCAGGAAAATTTTCAACAATCCTAGGCTGCAATCAGGGTCTTTCAGAGGAATTTTTTCAGGGGGTACAAAGTTTCTTTTGGGCCCCTTTGCAAAGGGGGAGGGGTGAAACAGAGGGGGAGGGTATTGACAGGCGAGCTGAATGGGGGCAAGTAGGGGCAAAACAGGGTGCGGGCACCTGGCATCAGCAGCTAGATACAGTAATATGGAAAACCAAACATACTTCTAAGTCTCTCTAAAATCTTGTATATATAGAAAATCATGCAGAAAATTAGCATCATCATATTTAGGTTTACACTAGAATGCAAAGTGTCCTGTGTGTACCAAAACATGCTTCTGCAGCAGCTGTAACCTTGCAGCTGTGTCTCTAAGTACCTATGTGCTCTTTCATGGTCAGCAGATCCACTATAGCAGTCCAGTTTCCTCCAAGATTTGACACTGTGTTAAGGAGTGTCATGTATGCATTCCTCGGCCCAGCATATATGGCTTCCCAATAGCTGCTCATGGTAGTGTCCCCAGCATCCTGTGCGGGCAACAAGTCTGAGTAGATAGGAAAATGTAAGATCCCAGGAAATTTCTGGGCCCCGTCCATTGGCTCCTGGGCCCCCTTTTTGACCCTGGGGCCTGGTACAAATTACCCCCTCTCCTAGGCCCTGGCTGCAATCCTGCCCACACTGACTCAGGAGTAAGTCTCATTGATGATCATTGTTAAAAGAATATATATAGCAGCTTGTTAAAAGTACAGGCTTGTAACATTTTCCCAAATGAGGTCTAATCAAGTCTAATATATTAAAAATAAAATATTGAAATGAATGAGGACCCACCTGAAATTGGCTTGCGACCCACCTAGTGGGTCCTGACTCATAGTTTGAGAAACACTGTTCTAAGAATCAGCTGTTTGCGTACCGCAAGATGGAGTTTGAAGAATGGATGAAATTCTAACTCCCCTCCAAGAGGCAGTACCCTCCTTCCATGTAAGTGGGAATATTTGGGATCCCTCATTTTGAGTTGGTAGTGTCACCATAGAAATATCTGCATTTGCTGTTTCTCTGGTAACTAGAGGTGTTTGAGTAAGATAGTATTACAGCCTTACTGAACACAGTGGGCTTACCACCAAGTAAGGTAAATAACACCAGTTTCAAATACCTCTTATTGATCACAATAGCAGACGCTGCCCCATAGCGCATGTGAATTTATTTAAAATGTATTTCTTTAGAGTTGGCTCCTGCCTGCTTGAAGGCTCCTGAACCTTTTTTTCCAAATGTTCATGACAGGGCCAGCCCAATCAGGTCTGAATCAAGAAAAAAATACTTCTCACTGCAATCCATCCTCACACAGGATTTAAAGTGAATCCATTCCTTTAAAGTTTAATAAACAGCACCTGTGTATGGAACAAGGAAAGGGGATAACAAAGCACTTCTTCCTCACATGGTGTCTAAAGGGGCACAACCACTTGAAACTCTAAACCTTGTGTGAGGACGGAGTGTGGTGGGGGGAAGTGAATGATCTGATTCTTGCTCACTTTTAGCAAGCAGGGAGTAGATCAATATAGCTGGCTTCTCCAGTGGGCTGTAAGAAGGCATACTCAGACTCAGTGTGAAACCAGTGTGATGGATCCAGAATCCATCACTCCCCCCACCATCCACATTGATGCAAACTGCATCTGGCTTCTTCATGGTTGGACCAGCCATGTTCCTGATTCACAGCCTCAGTTTTGCCTATCCAACCCACTAAAGTGCATGCTTATGTTTGGCGGTTCAATCCCTAGCATTTCCAGTTAAGGGCTCTCGGAGCTTTCCTTGAATGTGCGGAAAGGTCAGTGTAGAGGCAGCATCACACAGAAATAACAGCAGACCACATAAGCTGTAATAGTAATAAAAATATATACCTTCATGTTCCAGTGTCTATCATGTTATTATAATTGATGTGAACTATTGTATTTTGTATCTTGAAGTTCTTTAGGTTTGCATTTTCACCTGGTTTTGGAATATTTTTTAAACAAGTCTGTTGTGTTTGTAACATGTGCTTTCATGAGTCATTATTTTACATTATGATGAAGAATCCAGGTTACATACTCTTTTGTATTATGATTGACTAGCTTATAGTGCTACTCACTTTTGTTTCTTTGGTGCCCCACCAGTAAAAGATAAGATGCCAAAACTCATTGGGACCAACCATCAGCTACAATAAACAGGTTTTTGTCTCTGTGCCTATTGGGAGGTTTTCATTTCTTTTCTTTGCTTGTCAGTGTAGGCAACACCAGATGAGACATCCCATTGATTTGACTCCATCAGCAGCTCCCAATACTCTACCTTTCCCTAATCTTTGAGATACTGCCATGCCATTTATTATATCACGCAGCTAAAGCAAAATTAGTACTACTACTACAAAAAAAAGGATGCTGTCAGTTTGATACCAGATGAGTCCATGCTAGTGGATTTGCTTTTACAGAATACCTTTGCAATCAGAAGGCCTGCAGACATTTGCTCATTGGCATCTGAGGCTCACTGCTTTGGAATTTGCTAGCTAATGTAGCACAACCATGCCAGCAGTGAGACTACTTAATCAGAGCATCTTAACAAATGGTGGCAATGGTACCACAGAGGTCACTGAAAGGGCTCTTACGTTTTATCATAATAAAGTGACAACACACATATTCTACCCCCTGCAAGTCTGAGTTTTCTTCTTTAAAAATGATCTCATCTCAATAATCAACAACAATGTCTTGCAAGCTCAGGTCTTAAGTGCTGTCAGACTGTAATCAAAAAGGACTACACAGTAAGAAGATGAAGGTCTTTGAATCCTTAGTGCACTCCAGGTTTCAGAAATTAGGTCCACGAATCCTCAGTTTTCATCTGGTGGCAAATACTGAGGGTGTTCAGCAACTCTAAAAGAAAGAAAAAGAAACAGCAGGACCTCAGGAAAAGAAAGGAACTAAATAAAGCCTGTTATTCCGAGGCTGGATCTATGTAAGGTAACAGAACAAAATGGGGACAAGATGGCTACTACTTCTGACTGCAGGTGGAAGATCACATGTTCTGAAGGCTGTATGTCCTCTATGTTTAATGAAAAACAATCCCCCTGGAAAAAAACCCAACCTCATTGCATGTAGAAAACTAGCAGGGAAAGGGGTAAACTTCCTGCTTAATACACTAACGGCCCAATCCAATGGGCCTGCTGCACTGCTGGAACTCGTGTTCTGGTGATGTGACATGCTTTATGGCTGTCACAATACACATGGCACCATAGAGCCTGCTGTTGCTGCAAACAGTGAGCAGCAGCAGCCAGGCAACAGTGGCCACTACAGAAGCCCTGACACTGGCAAGCTGGCACAGGGGTGGGAGAGGGGGAGAAATGAGGTGGGGTTGGGGGTGTGTTGAGGGCAGCAATGGGTGATTACTGGTCCCAGCTGCTCTGCCAATATCCTATTCCTCTACCTGGTCTTGGTCCGCCTAGCCAGGTTCATTCTGACATGCGCCAGAAAGTAGCGGACCCAATGGAATCAGGAGAAGCTTACCCTGAGGTACGGGAACAGTTGCTCCCTTACCTCAAGGAGGCCTCTGTGACTTCCCCCACCACCATGCAGGATGCAGTGTGTGTCCAATGGTGTGGCTGCATCAGTGGGTGGGGTTTGGATAGGATTGAGTTGTAAGTTTGCCATTTTCACAAAGTGGCACCAGAGACTTTGTGAAAATGGCAAACTTACAACTCAATCCTATCCAAACCTATGCCCCCTAGACAAAGGACCACCCCCATCCCTGGCCCCTTGTGGTAACCTGAAGAAGTATTTTTCAGAGAGGGCTTCTCCTTTATTCTCATCAGACACCGCCCTGCAGAAATGCATGTTGCCACTTCCCTGCATCCACCTCAGTGTTTTGGTGCTGCCATTGGTGACCTGATGGTGGAAACATTATAAAACGAAGAGATCTTCCACCTACAGTCTGAAGTGCTACAGTCCTTTACAGGGCCAGACCACCTCATTCAGTCCTCAAATTCATAGA
Organism: Tiliqua scincoides; assembly: GCF_035046505.1. Lineage (NCBI taxonomy): Eukaryota > Metazoa > Chordata > Lepidosauria > Squamata > Scincidae > Tiliqua > Tiliqua scincoides. The sequence goes on from NC_089827.1 coordinate 40,670,843, forward strand.
CAAAGTATTAAATATGCACTCAGATCCTTCCTCCTGCCCCCCCTCCTGCCCCCCTCAAGTTGTGGTTGAGGTCTGAACCCTTTGGCCTAAGAACTGCCTTTGATATCTATTCTGTTTGTTGGCAAGGAGCCCTGTAGCACAATGTTGGCTCTACTCCAGCATAGATGGTGGACAATGGAGAGAGGAGGAAAATTCACTGGCACTTCCTTGACAACCCAATCCTATCCTTCTGCCCCCCTCCCCACCACTTGTGAAGCCACACTGAAAACAGGCATGCTGTATCTGGTGGGAAGGGGTGGATCAGGAGGCTTTGGACAGGAAAGGGGATTTAAACCCGCTCCATAAGCCTCCCACTCTGCAATGGGTCTCCTCAGACCTGTGCCAGTGATTTCACTGGTGCAAGTCCAAGGAGAAAAAGGGGGTGGGGAGGCTAACCAATAGGATAGGAACTGGATAGGAACTGGTGCGTGCTATTGCCGCTGGATCCACTCCTTCTTGCATCCTCCCAGCCCTGTTCCCCCCTCCCTGCCCAGTTTCACCCCCTCCCACCCTGTCCTGCCCTCTCCCACCTCCCCTCACTGGCTTACTTGCTCCAGCAGGTGGCAAACTGTTTGGTGACATGCATGGGAAAGCTACCGGACTACACTTTTTGATTATTTTGCAGCAGTTGCCACAAGTGGAATGTGCGTTCTGCAGGCTATGGGGCCCAACAGGATTGAGCTGAAACTTGCACCAACAAAGAGGAGACATGGTTGACCACATCTTCCTCTGCCTGTTGCTTACAGTATGTTATTGTATGAGGCAACCTTACTTTTTTTTTTATTTTGTTTTTTTAAGAGGACTTACGGGTCTGATTTTACGTAGTTCATGTTTCGGTGAAGACCATCAAGGGATTTCATGTCCTCCTCGGACAGATGGAAATCGAACACCTGAGGGGAGAGGAATAGTTGTCACTAAGTTCTTCCATCACATCCCCCTGCATTGCTCTCAGTGCCACAGTACCATCAATGGATGGTATGTGCCACCCTCAACGAAGAACAGAGCTTTTTCTGTGGCAGCCTCTGTTCTTTGCATCTCTTTGCAACCCTTAGAGCAAACTGTGGGTCGCAAGCCAATTTCAGGTGGGTCCCCATTCATTTCAATATTTTATTTTTAACACATTAGATGCTGCCATGGTATGTGACTGCATTTGGGGAAATATTACAGATCTGTACTTTTAACAGGCTACTATGTATATGCTTTTAACAATGACAGTCAGTGGAACTCACTCCTGGGTAAGTGTGGGTAGGATTGCAAAAATTTTCCCAGCTTGATGATGTCACTTCCGGTCATGACACCACTTTTGGTGGGTCCTGACAGATTCTCATTCTTAAAAAGTGGGTCCCAGTGCTAAAAGTGTGAAAACCACTGCCTTAGAGGTTTGGTGCAGGCAAGGAGTTCTCTCTTTTTTGGAGGTGAGTGAAAACTCAACTTCTTCACTGTGCTTCAACCATTTTTTTTGCTGTTTTGCATATTCTCATGCTTCATTTTGACTGTCCTGCTGTCGTTGTTGCTGTTGAGTTAGACTGTTTGCCAATTCATTTTTAGATGAATTTTTAGACTTAAGTTTTCATTGTAAATTGTTTTTCTTTTATTTAAATCCCATGGGGGTCTGTTCTGGTTGAAAAGCAACCTATAAATATAATATACAAATAGGCAGTATACAAGTCCCTTGCACCGTCTGCATGTTTGCGCCTCCTCTAAAGTCAGCAGGGCTGGTGCAGGGGCACGCACCAGCCTGCAGAAGCTGAATCCAGGGCTGTGTCAGCTGACGCAAGTGTCTGGGGTGGGCAGGAAGGAAGTGGGAGGGAAGCAGTGAGTAGTCCCGGGGATGGGCGGGCAGAGAACAGGAAGCAGGGCTGGAACCCAGCTGTTATGCTGGATCCCAACCCCATTCCCTGAGCAGCATGGAGTGGTTGCAAGCAGCTTCTCAGACTTATAGCGGTGGGGCAAGTCCAAGGAGACCTATTGCAGCTGTGGTGGCTTACCTCGGGGTAAGGGGAAGAGTTTCCCCTTACCTCTGGTTGAGCCACTTTGGGACCCTATCCTGCACTGGATACAGTGCAGGCCTCCCAGCCTGCCTCTTCCATCGCAAGATAGGATTGCACTGTTAATTACATTATCCATCTAGGGCTTTTTAACCCCAAACACACAAGAAGCCTGTTGTGTTCTTTCATGGAGACCAAATTGTGGTACATGGAATTGCACCCACTTACTCTCCGGTTAAGTGTATGGGAACAGGACATCTTGGTCAAATGCAAGGGCCAGGGTCTGATTCTACTGAGAGGTAATCAGGAAATTTATTTTACTTTGGGTGCAATCCTACCCGGCGCTGCAGGATAGGGGCCCAAGTGCAGGATACAGGATAGGTGCTGTATCCAGTGCAAGATAGGGGCCCAAGGATAGAGGCCCAGCCAGCGGCAAGGGAAAAATTCTCCCCTTACCTTACCACTTCCTGAGGTGGCACAAGTCCAAAGAGAGCAGAGCAGCTTGAAGCTGCATTGGGATCCAGCACAAGTACTGGATCCCAGCCCCTCTCCCCGCCTGCCCACACCTATGGGTACTGGTCTTCAGCAGTATCTCATCTCCATTTATTTGGTGCAATGGTTACTGCATCCATTTAATCAAAGCTTTTTTGTGCTTTATAGCCAAGCTCAGGCATTTTCCCTCTGCCTACTTATACTTTTACTGCCCATCTTCCCCCCCCCCCCATTTTGTTTAATTTCTTTTCTTTTGAACTTTTAATAAACTAGTTACATTTTGACCCTTTGTCAGCCTAGCCCATGGGTAATTCAGTGGGTTATCATGTCTCTTAGCACTGCAGATGCTACTATGGTTTTAATTTTTAATAAGAACCCTTGGGCTTCAGCATTCAGTGTTCTTCTCAAAGGTATTTTTCCCAAATGGCTCCCCCTGCCACATTTCTGTAGCACTTAGCAGGCGCACTTAGGATTGTACCGTAAATTATTCTATTGGAGGAGTGGGACCTACCTGGCTTCTTGATCAATTGGATGCCGAGAAGTTCTCAGCAAAATGAATAGGCTTTCGGATGAGGCAAAACTGAAGTGTCTCCTAAATGACTGCTCACCAGATGTGCTAGAGGGAGTTTCTAAATTTTTTACTTTTGGCGATTTCTAAGCCTTCTTAATGTAATTTGTCAAAAATGTAGATATTTTATGTTGAACTGTAAATGTTTTATTAGTAATTTAGTTTAACTCTGTTTTTGATAAACGGGATTAGGACTAATTATGTTTGCTTTTATGATTTCTCTATCTATGCCTAATAAAGGTTTATTCATTCATTCATTCAATTGGATGCAGTAACCATTAACACTCAGCAGATGACGCTGGGATGCTGCTCAAGACCAAAGCCCACAGGAATACACACACCCCCATCCCACCCCTTTACCAGACAGACAGTTTTGGCTGCTCAATGGCAGAGGCTGGTTATTTCTAGACTGAATAGTTTCTGTGTTCAGGCAAATCCACATCTACATGTAGCTGGGGACAGTGGTATTTCAAACAGACAAAAGCTGCTGAACTTTCACAGGAATCTCTAGGAAGTATAAAAAAAATTAGGGAAAAACAGGGAATTCATCACAGCTGCCTTACAAAAGTGTAGTAAAACAAGGTAATCAGAGAGAAGCATAGAAAAGCACATCTGCCTGACATGCTAGTTTGCTATATGCAGGAGCTTTTTACATTGGGTGGACTCAAAAATATGAACCCTCCCATTCATAGTCTGAAGTGGTACAGTGTACAAGTCTACCGTCTCATTCTGCACAATGACTCACCACCTGATGCTTAATAAATCCTGGTACACCTTCTGGGGTTGAAGCCATTGGAACAGACATAGCTGCACTGTTCTCTGTTCATTGCCTTTACCTGCATGTTTTCTTCAATTCGCTTCTTGGTGAAGGACTTCACAAGGACCACCAGGCCACGCTGCAACTGGTGGCGCAGGGCCACGAGAGCTGGAGTTTGCTTGTACTTCTTGGCAATAGCAGCCAACACAGGGTCTTCAAGCAAAACAGGACTTTTTTGGTCTATCCTGTAAAAGAGTCACATAGAAAGAGTCTGGGTTGATATAATGAGAGTTGGTTGATTTTTTTTAATTGTTGGACCATTTTAACTCTGTTTTTTACAGCCAGAGGTATATTGGCTTGATTTGATATTGATAAAGGATGGCATTCAAAAATTTAAAGGATGTTAGTAAAAGCCAGCCCTTATTAATGGATTTGTTGTGGGATTTCAGAAATGAAATGAAGCAACAGGTCAGAAAATTATCTGAACAAATGAAGCAAATAAACTCCCTGACAAGCATGCAGGAACAGATTACTAATAAGAGACAAGAAAAAAGAATGGATCAAATGTCGGATGAAACTAAAGAAGTGGAGATTTTTGAAATGAGACAGGAGATGGAAAAAGCAACCGTTATTATCAGAATTAAGAATTTTAAGGAAGAAAAAAGAGGAAACTTTCAGAGAGCACGTCGTTTCAAGAAGAGGAAGAATTTTTGGATTAAATCCAAAAAGAACAGAATGAAGAAAAAAAGAAGAAAAGAGAGGGATTAAGAAATTTAAGAGAGTTAAGAAGAAAAAGAAGTGGAAGGAGTAGTGGGAGGAGCAAGAAGGAAAACACCAATAAGACAGAGAACAAAGAAAGTACTAAGACAGAAAGTGAAAATGGCTGAACAACACGTAGAATTTTTTTTTGTAGATATTAATAGTCCAAATTCTTTTTAGAAGAGTATTCCATTAATTATATCAAATCAAAGTAGATGTAAATGAAAACAAACTTGGAACACAAATATTGCAAAAATTAAAGTGGTATTAAGATGACTAAAAGAGTTATTTTTTAAAAGAGAAATTATATAAAATGTTTTATAGATGGTATTTAATTCCAGAGAAAATAGTAAAAATGTACCCTGGGTCATCAAACAAATGTTGGATAAGTAAAGAATTGAGGGAACTTTTTATTATATGTGGTGGATATGCAAAAAAGCAAAGAAATATTGGAAAATGATACATATATAAATTGTTACAAGAGATATTGAAGTGTGTATTACCATTCAAACTGGAAACATTCCTCTTAAATGCGACATCAGAAATTAAGAATCAGATAAGAAATATTTTATTCTAAATATTAGTTTAATGGCAAGAAGAGTGTATAAGTAAAATTTGAAGACTTTTTATGATTGTATAGATAATTTTAGGTAAAAAATATTGATTGTTTAGTTAAATTATTAATCAGTAGATTAACAAATATGATAATTTTTGTATTGATGAATAATTTTGTTTTTAGACGCTATCAAATTTTTTTTTGGACTAATGTATGTTGTAATCGATGGCCAATACCCTCATGTGTAACCTGTGTAGTCCCAGCCCTAATTCTAACCTATTTTCCTTACCTGTATCTGTAATAAATAAATAAACTCCACTGAGAAAAAAAGAATTTAAAAAAGCGCAGAGACGGGCAGAAGATGGGCTCGTATTCTGCCCAGGGGTGTGACTGTATCGCTGTGAGAGGTCATCCCACGCCTCCCCTTTCAGTTCCTGGTGCCTCCCTACGAGCCGCGCCTCACAGTTTCAATAACACTGCCCTATGCGGTTTAACATCCACATGAAACTGCATGGAGAGACAATCTCCTCCTGGATTGCCAGGAGGCAGTACTTGCTGAGGGTCATTTGTCCAGCTGGTCCACCAGCTGCAGCCATACTTGAGTTGGACTACCTACAGTGGTCCATGCCATTGGTAATTTCAAGGCTCAGTGGCATAGCGGGCGGGGGGGCGGTCCACCCCGGATACCACCCTTAGAGGGGGTGACACCATAAATGACCCAACCGCTAACATTGCGAAGGTTAGGAGTAACCCCATCATGCCATATACTGTTGGATGCGCAATTTCCAGCTGAATGCAATGCAATAAACCGGATTGAAATATCTCCTTTCCTTCAAAAGTTATGTCCAGAAAACCGGAAACAAAAAATGCATAGAGCCCTATGGAAAGTGAAACTGAGCCATATCGCGCGTTTACTCGCGAGTAGGCAGACTTGCCTTAGTCCGTTGGAAAGGGCAGGCTGAGAGGAATCCAACAACACCAGAATTGTTCCTGTCCAATGAAAGCAGCCCCCAAAAAACACCCAAGAAGGAGGTCCCTCCCTCCAAGCTGAGGAATGTATTGAACCCTATGGAAAGCGAAAGGAAGCCACACCGTTGTGTTTACTTGCAAGTAGACAAATGTCCCTTGGTTCCTGGTCAAGTTGGGCATAGGGGAGTGCAAGGCTAGCTGCATGGTCCCAATCTGATGAAAATGGAGCTCAACAAATGCTGCAGAAGGCAGCCTTCCCCCCCCTCCCGAAAATAAAACAGAGGCTTCAGCTGTAAGGTGAATGTTTACTTGTTTTTAGACTTGCAAAGCTGGGTGAGTCTGGATCCCCCCCACAATCTCCCTTTCTCCTTCTCCCCCTCCAAGCCTGGATCCCCCCCCCCCCACAATCTCCCTTTCTCCTTCCCCCCTCCAAGCCTGGATTCCCCCCCCCACAATCTCCCTTTCTCCTTCCCCCCTCCAAGCCAGGATCCCCCCCCCCACAATCTCCCTTACCCCTTCCCCCCTCCAAGCCTGGATCTCTTCCTAGTGATCAATCTTTCTAGTGATCAAAATTCTGGAAACTGTGGCTTTTAGGAATAATACCATCATGTTATATAACATTTTATGCAGAATTTCATCCATTACTTGTGGGGAAATAATAACTGCATTTATTTTCTGGCCATTATTATTATTCATTTCATGTCATGACTATTATTATCTCTGTCTCACCTACCTCACAGGGTTGTTGTGAGGACAAAATAAGGGGAGGAACCAGCTGCTTAGAGGAGGGTGGTATAAAAATGTGAATTAATTAATAATATATATATAATATAATTTGTTAATTAATTAATTAATTATGTCAAATGGGGTGACAAAATTTTATGGGCCCCGGGTGTCCTACAGACCTAGGTACGCCTTTTATGGGCCTGGGGGGCTGGACCTAGCTATGCCTCTGTCAAGGTTCAACATGAGGCTGCCCTTGAAGACTGTTTTGAAACTGCAACTGCTTCAGAATGTGTCGTTCTGTGTAATGGCCTGGACTTAGCAGTTTCATTCTAGCGGCTGTACCAGATGTCAGTTTGTTTTGGAGCACAATTCAAGGTACCAGTCTTGACCTTTAAAGCTCTTTATGATTTGGGATCAGGGTATCTAAAGAACTTTTTTTTCTCTACCAACAGCTCATCCTCTAGGTTAATCAGTGGGGCCCTGTTGTGCATACTGACTCTAGCTGAGGTCAGCTGACAATCTGTGGCATATCTGGCCAGGGGTCCAAGGGATCACATGGTCCGTGGAGGCAGATACCTCAGGGTGGCATCCAATGCCCACCCACCCCAATGCCCGGGTGCCGCTCCCTGGAGGTGCTGCCCCCCTGGACCCACTGCCTACCTTCACAAAGGCCTTCTGAGGGTCAGAGAGGCCTTGCACAGCCTCCCTGGCCCTCTCGAGGTCAAAAACCATCACTTCCAGTTTTTGGACCAAAACGGAAAGTGATGGTTTTCGGCCTCCAGAAGGCCTCTGTGAGGGGAGGCTTGGCTGGCACAGTGGTGAGGAATTCCACTGCTGATAGCCACAAAGGGCAGGGCCTTCTCCTTAGTGGCACCTCAACTCTGGAAGCCCCTCTCTTCAGAGGAAGCACTCTTCTTGCCAGCCTTTTGGTGGGGACTAAGAACAGTCCTTTTTTGCCTGGCATTTGCCGCCTAGGCCATTTTATGCTGTTTTTAGTTGTCTTTTAATTACTGGAAATTGTGTTGTTATCTGTCACTTTTTTTTGTTTTTGTTTCTCCTATTTTATTGTACTGCAGCAACTTACCATTTTTATTATCTGTTTTGTTGCTTTTAGCTTTTATAACTTTTAGGGCACAAACCTATCTTCCACTGAAACAGTCAAGCCTGGAAGCCTGCACTGTATCAAGCGTGAGATAGGGTGCCGCAGTAGCTCAGCTGAAGGTCAGGGGAACCTCTTCCCCTTACCCCTGGGTAAACCACTGCAACCCCATGGGTCTCCTTGGACTTGCGCCACCTCCTAAGGTAGCACTAGTCAGAGGAGAGCAGAGCGGCTTAAAGCCACTCCGTGCTGCTTGAGGAACGGGGTTGGGAACTGGCATAACTGCTGGGTCCAAGCCCTGCCTTCTGCTCCACACCCACCCACCTGCCCACCCACCCTGAGGGCTGCCCACCACCCACCCTCCCCCGCCCCAGAACTCCTCCCCGCCTCCTTCCCACCCACCTCAGAGCCTTGCGTCAGCTGAGCTCAGCCGATGCAAGGCTCACCCCACATGCTGCCACAGAGGCTGGATGCAGCCTCCATGTGCCAGTGCACCTCCATGCTCTAGAGGCTTGCTCTAGAGGAGGCACAAACATACTTTACAGCACATTTGCGACCTTTCTAGGCTGGCACAAGGGACTTGCACCAGTCCAAGTCCTACTTAGGATTGTGCTGTTATTGTATTTTATTACATTATCGTAATTTAAATTATTGTTAGCTGCCTTGAGTGTCCTATTTTATGGGATGAAAGACAGGATACACCGCAAATATTTTAAGTGCATAAATGCAGTTGACAAAGAGCTATGTAAATAATATATTAAGAGCTGCATTATTAATTCATGTTATTCCATCTGATTATCATCAGAGTTTAATATCTGATTATTTCAGAGTTTCATTCCAAAGTCAGCCCTGCACTTCGCCTCACCCCATATCTTGGATCAGTGTGGTGCAGTGGTTATAGCACTGACCTAGGAATGGAATTATCTGTGCTCAAATAAATCTCCACTCAGCCATCAAGTTATTTGGTAAGCTTGGACTGGTTTCCATATCTTAATCTAACTCTAACTCATCTCACAGTGTTGTTGTGAGGATAAAAGGAAGGGAAGGAGTCAGGTAAACAACTCTGAGTTTCTTGGAGGGAAGGCAGTATTTAAATGTGATCATAAAATTTATTGTCACCATTCAGGTGCATTTTCAGCAGCATTTAAGTCAAATTTATAAGTCTTTATCTCCTCTTGTTCTAAAGCTGTTTTTTAAAAGTGTGACAGAAGGCTGTTTTTAACCTTCTCAAGGCATATTTACAGCAGGGAGAACCACGTTCCAGATCTCTTGCTGGTTTTTTGGTTTACTGATTAGCAGTCCTGTGCCTTGAATAGCCTTGAAGCTTCCTCCTGCTTTAAGATTCTCAATTCCTCCCCCCCCCAAAAAAAAAACTTGCACGTGCATTATTGTGTGTGCCCCACTGCTGCCAGTTGCTCACCACTGCCTTCTCACCCACATCCATCTGTTTTGGAAAGCAACCAGATAAGGGCAAGTAGTGGGAGGTGCACTCCCACTTACCCCCTTACCTCCAGCTCCAAATTGCCACCTCCTGTCTTGGTGCTTGTCCTGTTTAAAATAAACAGTGAGAGCACAGCATGCTGGGAACTTCCTCTGTTTTAAATGGAAGAACAAGGTGACGATCTGGAGCTCCAGGTTAGGTAAGGGAGCTGGTACCCCACTTTTACTTGCCACTTGGCTGCTTCTCATAGCAGCAGGGTGCGTGAGGAGACCAAAAAGGTGGTGGCAGCAACTTTTTCTTCTTGTCCCTCCAGCAGCACTAGAGGAAGAAGTGTACTGTAGCTTGCCTAATCCTCTCAAGTTAGTGGGAAGGGGATCGGAGCACTGACTGAAGTAGCTCCATCAGTGGAGGGCCAGAGGGAGGCAGTAAGCAGAGTTGGGATGCAGTGGGACACCCTTGACCAGTTACTGCCTTTAAACTCTCCACTCAGTGCAAGACTCTCATCATGGGCAGGCTGGCCTTGCAACTATCTGGCTTCTTCTCTTACCAGTTTTTGTCCCTCTGGGTTCCCAGGACACTGTATGCTTCTAGGAGGATGTTGTTGGATTTGCAGAAGTTCAGCATCTTGCTCTGGTTCTGATAAACGTGGCATTCAACCTGCAGCATTCCCAGCCCCCAACACAAACCAACAACTTCAGATGGTTTGAATAAGAATTCAAGAAAGGTACATCAACAGGATACAAAGAAAAACACACAACCACATTGCCAGGTGCTAAGGTATTCAACAATGTTATACTTCTTAATGTTGGGGGGGGGAGGGTTATGTATGGGGGAGGGTTATGTATTCAAATTGCCATTCTTATGATTTGCCACAACACACCCCTCAGCAACACTATGAATGGTGTGTTAGCAGGAGCAAGTGCAGGATTTGTCTAGACCAGTGGTTCCCAAACTTTTTAGAGGCCTTAGAGGCTGCTGCTTGACTTATAAATGCCAAAGGGTGTGGCTATAATAATGATTGGGCAGCAGTGCTCCCCACTAAGTAGCAGCTTGTTTAAGCCTAATCTACCCTGTCAGTTTCGTGAACCACCCACCCAAAAATTGGGTCACGAACCATTGGTGGGTCCTGGACCCACAGTTTGAGAACTGTTGGTGTAGACAATAAACACTGAGCAAGATGGACCAATGGTCTGACTCATCACAAGGTATCTTTGCATACCTTCATAAAACCACTGTGTCATTGCACTGGAGAGCTCTGGTACAACATGACATGATCAAACAACGTGTATTACAGGATTGCTTGTTCCCGATTAACTCACGCTCAGTTCAGTCCTTCCCCCCGCTGGTGCTGAAAAAGCATGTGCTGTATCATGCAGGGGGGAGGGGTGAAGCAGGAGGCTTTGGAGGACCCTAAGCCTCTTGCACCACAATGGGTCTCCTCAGACCTGCGCCAGCAGCTTCGCTGGTTCAAGTCCAAGGACAGAAAGGGGGCTGAGATGCTGCTGCCAGGGGGTATGGGATCTGGTGAGCGCCATTGCCACCAGACTCACCCCTCTGCAGCCTTCTTGCCCCATTCCTCCTCTTCCCCACCCAATTTTGCCCCCTCCCCACACAGTTCTGCCCTCTCCTAACCCCCTCTCACCTCCCCTGCTGGTGTACCTACCCTAGTGGGTGGCCAGTGGTCTGGAGATGCATACAGGAATGCTCTGGCCTTTCTGCAGGTTCTCTAGCAGTTCATTACTTGATGCATTGCCAGACTGTGCTTTACAGCTGCTTTTCAGCAGCCAGTGGTGGCAGAACACGCGTTCCGCCATGGAGCATTCTAATAGGATTGAGCTGTTTGGTTCCAGCCAGTAACATATGTGCAACTTGAAGTCTGAATTTGGTTTACATGATCAAACATGGTAAACATGGTTTACCTAGGGCACGGCAACTGTTGAACAACCCTTCCTATTGTGTCCCCTTGCCCACTTCTAACTTCAATCAACTTCTGCCTGGCACTGACTCTCCTACTCAGCCAACCAACCAGAACTAGAATAAAGAACTTTCAGCAGCGGTTTGCAAGGAACAAAAATCCATAAAAGGCAAGCAGGTTTCACCTGGTTTATGACAGGCTTGTATTTCAGTCCTGGCTTGTTCAGGATCATATCCATCTGCTTCAGGTTGAAATTGGACACTCCAATAGATTTGACCAAGCCTGCATCTTTGCATGCCTCCATTGCCTGAGAAAGAAAACATGGCATGTATTGTAACCCTTAGAATGGAAGACACGCATGCAAGTGTGACTTCTAGTAGGAATGTCTTATTCCATACCATCTGTGGCCTAGCCTTTCAACAAGCCAAGCAGATTAATCTCTGTGGGGCAAGGGCATCCTCTAGACCAGGGGTGCCCAAACCCTGGCCCTGGAGCCACATGCGGCCCTTGAGGCCTCTCATTGTGGCGCTCAGGGAGACCCCAGTCTCCAATGAGCCTCTGGCCCTCCAGAGATTTGTTGGAGCCCGCACTGGCCCGATGCAACTGCTCTCAGCGTGAGGGCGACTGTTTGACCTCTCGCATGAGCTGTGGGATGAGAGCTTCCTCCACTGCTTGCTGTTTCATATCTATGGTGCAGTAGCAGCAGCAAAGGAAAGGCCAGCCTTGCTTTGTACAAGGCCTTGAGCTATTGCAAGACCTTCATTCATTCATATAAGTTTATCTTTAATATATTCATTTATGTATACTTATGTAAATATATTCAAATTTTAAATGTAAATTAATTCTTTTTTTTTTCCAGCCCCCAACACAGTGTCAGAGAGATGATGTGGCCCTCCTGCCAAAAAGTTTGGACACCCCTGCTCTAGACCAGTGATTTTCAACCTTTTTCATCTCGTGCCACACTGACAAGGCACTAGAATTGTCAAGGCACACCATCAGGTTTTTGACAATTGACAAGGCACACCATGCTGCCAGTGAGGGGCTCACATCCCCATTGGCCCTACTAATAAATGATCTTCCCCCAAATTCCTGGGGCACACCTGTGGACCACTCGCGGCACACTAGAGTGCCACGGAACAATGGTTGAAAATGGCTGCTCTAGACCAGCATTCAGGGCAATGCTGATTCCCTCCCCACTGTGAGCAGTGCTTATTGTTCCGATGCACCACTCACTAGAAGTCCCTCTGACCACTATTGCGCGACTGCCTCTGCAGTTGCATCTGCCCAGAAATCCAGGCAAAAGCCTGCTGGGACAGTGGGCTATAGACACGACTACCCAGAGCGTCGTGCAACAGTGGTCAAAGGGGCTTTTGGGGAGCTGCATGGTGGAGCAGTAAGCACTGGTCCAACTGGGGACCGTTTTCATGCTGAGCAGCAATCGCGAGTTTGGAGTTTGCTGCTCTAGACAGGGGCAAGGCCGAGATCGGCCAACTCTATTGCTTTGGGCAAGTCCACCCCGAGACAGAGATATAGCAGGCAGCCTCTTCTGTGCCTGCATATTTTCTACTCATAGGGGTCTTTTGAATGAAAGTATTTTTTGCAGAGCACTGAGGTGTCCCAGCAGGCCATCCAGGAATTTCCTGCTCTGTACATATTTCTAGCTTAAAACTGTTACCAAGCAAACATTGTTCTTAAAAACAAATTTTTACACAACACTTGCAGAATATTGAGTACTAATTCTTAATCCATATTTCACGCATCCTTGTAACAACCCTGTAGGGCTAATGTTTCCAGTTTGCAGACTGGAAGAGAAAAATGAGGTTTACTGACAGGTCCAAGGCCATGCAAATGAGGGGTTTTCCACTGACAGTAGCAAGGATTGGTGTTCCAAGCATGGGCTATGATAAGTTGGAGGGGCCTCCTCAAGGTGTGGATCTCACAGCTTCCAGGTACTTACTTCCCATGTTTGACGAAGATCGACATTGTCATAAATTAATTTTTTATTTTCCCCAAAAGGTAATAAATCTGCTCCAGGCTGGAAAGGAAAAGGGAAATGAAGCTTAGACCTAAATGTGCTGTACAAGTTATCTCTGACTACTTACCCCTTCAGTAGCTAGTACCCCATAAAACAATGGGAGCTTTTCTCCTAGGGGAAATAGTATTCACGGGGGGGGGGGGCAGGCTGAGCTAGAGCAGAACCACTGGGAGTGCAAAGGCTTAAGGTTGGCCACTGCCATGGTCCAAATCCAAAACAAACACCCCCCTCTGATTTATGTTCAATAAACCAACCACATAGGCCCCAATCACAAAATAGATGACTTTTTTAGTTTGGCCCTCACAACAGTGATGGAACGAGAGAAAGCATAGTGGGACTGATACAGGATGACATCCCAAATCACAGTACAGACCACTTGTACGTTTTTATTCATCCAAAAGGACAACACTCCTACTTTATTTAAAAAAAAAAAAATCTTAGTTACAATGTCAAAATCAGTATTTTCTTTTAAGCCATTTTCTGATAAGCCCCTTTTTCTTTCCGTATCCCACAGTGCACATCTCCTTCACTCTGGCCACAAGTCTGTAGCCCCGTCTCTCAGTTATTGCCCTCTTTTCTGCCCCCCCCAATATGTCTATCTACAGTGCACCCTCATCTCTGTTACCCCTTTTTTCCTTTCTCTATCCCAGTTCCAGGCCTGATTGAGGACAGAATGGTTGGCTGCACAACCTGGTGCCAGTCCACATATACTACTGAATCCAATCATAGAAAGCACATATACTCACACAATCTATAACTGATATTGTATTTTTTCCAATTTAAAAAAGTAATATAAATTTCCAAAGAGAAATGGGAAAAGGTCACAACCAAAGAGCATTTCCCTCAACCAATGAGAAGGGGCCATAGCTCAGTGGTAGGGCACATGCCTTAGGTGCAGAAGGCCCAGTTCCAAGCCCTGGCATTCCAGGTTAGGAGAGACTCTTTGGAGACTTGGGAGAGCTGCTGCCAGGCAGCAAAGATGGAGCTGAGCTATCTGGACCAATGATCCAATTCAATTGGAGGCAGCTTCATATGTCCCTGTTTGGCTTGTCAGTCATTTCTTCTTGTAGGGAACTCTGGGAACTGTGACAGGGCAAAGCTTCTTCACTTTCCGACTCTCTCACCAGTCTGCAGTTCCCACAATTCCTTCTGAGAAGCCATGACAAGCAAACCAATAAATGTTTTCAGTGTAGAATCCCACTGGGGCTTTTCCTATGTAACACCTTGTCTGTTTTGGTCCACTACAATATTTTGCTAGCACTTGCATAAGAGCATCAAGAAACATTTACCTTTAGAGAATAAGGGTTGTGGATGAGGAACAGATCCATATAGTCAAACTGGAGTTTCTTCAGGGATTGTTCTAAGCATGTGCGAACGAGCTCAGGACGGTGGAAGGTACTCCAAAGCTGTCAACAATTCACACATGTGTTTATGTTTTCTCACAAACAGTTTTACAGGCTTCAAGGGGGCCATTCAGTTCTGCCCTGTGATGAGGCAGGATTCCCCGTGCACTCCAAAATTGCAGTAGAGTAATATTTTGTTGAGTAAACACTTGATTAGCACAGCAAGTTGCAGTGGGCTGGTATTTTAATTGCGATTGTATGTGTCAGTCAGGCCTTTACCCACACTGGTCTTTCCTCCAGTTCTGGTATGGGCAGGGTGGTAACAATGGATGACACCACAGAACAAAACAGTTGGCTTCCCACCACTTAAACAGCCGCCACTGACCCCCATCTTCCTCTTCCTGGACAAATTGTTGCCTGTTTGATAACTAGAATTGTTGCCTCTTTGATAACTTCCTTTCCACTCCTGGATCCCGCACAAGCACCCGAGTCTTACCTTCAGAGCTCTGCTTGGCCTTGTCTCTCCTTACTTATCTGCTCTCACTTCCTGCTATGCTCCTACCTGTGACCTTCATACCTCTAGGTCCACCGCCCCATCCATCTGAAGTTCCCCTGCTTCTCAAAGGCTCTGCTCCTTTCTCTTGCTACCCCTGATGCCTGGAATTCCCTTCCCGATCACCTGAAGGATCCCCTCTCTCGTCTTTCCTTCAAATCCCTGCTCAAAACCCACCTTTTCCATGAAGTCTTTGGCACTACTCCTTAGCCCCTCAACTTTAATGCAAGTAATGCCCCCATCCTATCCCTGCCATAGCATAGCAAGCAGCCACACCAACAAAGTGGGGGTGGCACCAGAAGGTAAACTGGAGATAAGTGAAAAACTTTGACTGGAAGTAGCTTGGCGCACTGGCGGTGTGTATGTGGGTCACCAGCCATTCAGAAGTTGTCACTGCAGCTCCATACTAGCGGCCTAGTCTGCTCACTGACAGAATGCAAGTTCCATCAGCAGAAGGCCTGGGCCATAGTCTGAACATATATACCTGAAATAACTGCCTATTTTCCCCCATCTGCCCTGGCACCTCTCTCGTCCCCTTCTTCTGTAGTCTCCCTCATGTCTGTGGTAGATTAGGAGTCCCCAAAGCAGGGACCTATCTGCATTTTTACTCTAAAGTGCCATGTACCCTGACAACACGGTGCAAATTAGAAATAATAATTAAAAATAACAAATAATTATAAAATCCAGTTGCATTAAGAACATTCAAATTAATTTACCTTTCCAGTGTAGAAAATATCTTCCCTTTTCAGGGTTCCATCAGCAATTTTTGCATGGACAGCTCGTCCAACCTGCTCCTCAGTTTCATATACATATGCACCATCAATGTGGCGGAAGCCAACCTCCAGGGCTATTTTTGTAGCCTCCTCGCACATCTTATTCCGAGCCTGCAAGTTAAAAAGGTAAAAATGCCAGTCAATATTTCTGGTTTTTTTATATCTCGAGGTGTCTTTCCTTACCACTGAGAGACAGTGTGGTCTAGTAGTTAGAGAGAACTGGGTTCAAACTTCCCTCACCCATGAAGCTCACTGGGCAATCTTGGACTGTCAGGTCAGCAGGGGAGGATAGCTCTTGCTTTCCTGATAGCAAAGTGGCATGGGAGCGTAGGAAGACAGCACAAGAAGCAGGCGATCCCAAACAGAGCCAAAGAAGCAGACTCAGGCTTGTTTGTTGCAGAAGCATGTATTGGTAAAGGAGCAGGCAGAAGAGTAGTCAGTCAAACAATCCAGAAGTCAGGGATACAGAGAGGCACAGTCATGATAAGCACAGTCCAAGTCAGAACACAATCCAGCAGCACACAGAAACTCCACCACAACAACCCACACCCTGGTGTCTGTGCTTGCCCCATATATACCGGGGCCGGCTAATCAGAGTAGGGCAACCTCATAGACACAAGACAGTCTTGTGACCCACTCTGTTTGGCTGTCCAGTGGCGCATTGCACCACTCCACCATAGCCTATGTGACTCTGCACACATCTTCCCAGAGTCACATGACTCCCACCTGCCACAGGTGCAGCTGATTGCTAATCAGTATACAGTGCTGCTGTTCCTTTAAGTACATTTTATACCAGGCCTGGACATCAAGGACCCTCCTGCCACATCCTGGCTTATAACAGTTCAGGGTGCCAAAGGCCTGACACCACTCCATTGTTTCAGCCAGGATGTGACTTATAATCTTGCATACCTAGCAACGAGTGTTTGTTCACCCCCAGTTCCTTGATCTTTGTGGTACCTTTGTGAAACTGTTACATTGCTCACAACAGCTTCACCTGGTGAATACCTGTCTGGAGGTACGCCTTTTGTTGCCCTTTCTGATTTCCTGGGGATCACAGGGCTCTGACTCTCAGGCTCCTCCATTTTCAGCATTTCAGAGGTTAATTCCTCTCTCTCTGTCTCAAGCTCTGCTTTGGGCTCCTTATCTGGCTTCCCTAGAGACAGCTCATCAGCCTTGGAATGTGCTGGCTGATTGCCACCCTGGCTGACAGGCATGAACTGATCCTCTGCTTTCCTGCTAATCAACACAGACCTGGTCTCTGGGCACCAGAAACGCCAGGCCTTTGATCCTGATAGATAGCCCAGGAAAAACACCCTTTTTGACTTGATTTCCCCTTTTCTGCGCAAAACATTGACATAGGATTCAACCCCAAAGGGGTGCAAGTGGTTTCAATTAGGGGCTTTTCCGTAGGGATCGCTTTCATAGGGGATCGCTTTGGTGCCAGAATGCCACAGGTGATTTAGATCATAATTGGCACACAGGACACTTTCTCCCCAGAAGCCCAGAGACAGTGTGCTTCCCTGTAACATTGTATCTGCTATTTGCATAAGAACCGCCCCTTTCCTTTCAATAAGCCCATTTTCAGCCTATAAATAAGGGCTCGGTGTTTGATACCAGACTTCTTTAGTAGCCCTTTGAACCTCTAATTGGTAAATTCTGTCCCATTGTCAGTTTGGATCTGCTTAACTTTCTTTCCAAACCGCCTCTCCACAAACGTAATCCACTGAGAGACTTCCTCAAAGGTTTGGTCCTTCGATTTAAGCAGAAAAACAAAACTAAACCTTGAGTAATCCTCCGAAATGCTCAGGACATACTTAGCTCCGCCCAGTGAGGGCTGTCGGGGACCAATGAGATCCATGTGAACTAATTCCAGGCACTCAGAAGTCTGCCTCTGGCTTTGCTTGTTTACTGAGGCAGCCTTGGATTTGGTTATCTTACAAGCAGGGCAGTCTAGGTGCTGGCCACATGGTTTTAGCTCCACCTTTTCTGCAAGCCGCCTAGTTTCCCTCAGAGCACAAAAACCCGCATGACCCAAACTATACATTGAAATTCAGGTTCGCTTGGCAGGTAAACCTGGGCTCCTGCCAGGACTTGGAGTCCAGATCTAACTGCCGGCTAGACCTGGGTTCCTATTACACCTCTTCCAGGCAAGTAGCCCTATGCTCCCAGCTATTCTAGGGCTGTTCCCCATTCCAGTGGCTGTCCTTCCCCACTGGCAACAGTTTGGGGGGGGGGGTTACACACCCATGACCCCCCCCTTGGATCGGACCCTACGTTGAACATTCTCTCACCCACTGCACTTGTGGATTATAATGTAATAGATTTCCTGATTGAGCTGATGGAGACAGTCCCAGAATTGGTGCTGGATATCTATGTTATTAATCCTAGGGGACATCTATGCTTATACTGAGGCTGGCCTGACTGGAGCAGCTCAGAATTATATGGGTTTTTTTGGCCACTATAGACCTGTCTCAATGCCTAGACCAGGGATGTCAAACATAAGGCCCGGGGGCTGGATGTGGCCTGCTGAATCTTTTCATCTGGCCCTTGGGCTCTCAGCTGCTGAGCACTGCTGACATGGCACTGCCGAAAGGACGGCTTGCATGATAATTTGGCTCTCCCTTATCTTGAAATATGATCAAAATTTGCATATATTCTCTTTTTTTTTTGCAGCTAATGAGTTCCTAAGTGAGAAAAAAGTGCTTATTTCTGGTTATGACCTGTTTAATGACATCACTTCCTGCTGAATGAAATCATCTCTGGTCCTCAGCAGGCATCATGGATACTATTTGGCCCACTGTATGAAACGGGTTTGACACCCCTGGCCTAGACAGTTGCCCTAAAAACAGAGTCTTAGAACCTGGAAGAGTTTTTCAGCGATTGCCAACTGCTGCTCCTGCACAGCAAAGATAGGGCTCCATGCAGTCCCTGTAATTTTTGCAGGGAATACTAGCAGTGATAGCATTTATATTGGAGACATGCCCTTCTATATGGGAGACCAAATATGACACCTGGTTTTCTAGGGAATTGGGGGCAATGAAACAGTTGGGGCATCACCCCCAACAAACAGCAGAATTCTTGCAACAAATCACAGATTAGAGCCCAAATGAAGGCATATGCTGTGGCAGAGATGGTGGCACAGAAATACATTTCTCCACCACCATTGCATCTGCACCATTCAAAGTGCACGAGTTCAGCTTCTTCGTAGTTCCCAACGAAAGGAGAACATCCTTAGAAGAAGGAGTCATTCTCTAGTTCCTGTTTTAAGATCTTTTGGTATTTCTGCGCAGTGAAGGGCAACTTGGGGGAGGGGGAAGAGGGAGAGATCCCAGATCAAGACCCAGCCACAGGTAGGTATGCCTGCAATGCAGATTGGATGAGATGGGGACAAAATCTGAAAGCTCCTTCTCGCCACATTGTCTCATACCCAATCCCCAGGTCACAGTTAGAAAAAAGACAAGCACAACAGCTCTAAGGAAGAACTTGTAACAGTTTGGTTTGGAGCCCTTTCTTTCCACTCCTAGCGTATCACTTTCCTCTAATCTCTACAGTAATTAAAGCGTTTAAAAGCAACTGCCCAGTTCATCAGACATGTTGGTTCAAAGGTTGGAAACTGTAGGGGAATGTGTTTCTTGTTAAAAAAAAAAAATAAAACAGGATCAGAAATGTATGTGAGAAACTAATTACACTTTAGAAGTGCTATCTTGGGGTGGTGAAAGGGAGAAAAAAATAAGTTTGAAGCCATAGCTCAGATGAGGGAGAGGGACATGTTAACAGTAGTCTGCTCTGTCCCACCTCCCCCCTCCCCCCTCCCCCCCCAGCTTTAGATGTGAATGGAATGTTTCAGGATATGAAAAGAAAATGTTGAAAGTGGCCTTTTTTTCCTAACATGAGTGATTGCTGTTATTTAATAAGTTGTAAGCTATTTAACACTTTCTTCAGAAGTGTTTCTGAAACACTAACAGTATTTCAGAAAGGCATCCAGAGCTTTGGTAAACTGCAAATGTATTCTTTTTAAAGAATTCTTTATTCTTTTTAAATAGTTAATTAATGAATCTGTTAAAGGCAAATGGCAAATCACTGAAAATGTCTATCTGTCAGTCAACAGGCCTAGCTAAAAAACCCTTCTGTTATACAAGTGTAACTGTGAGATGAAAGATCTAATGAAAAACTTTCTTGGATCAAACTTAAGTCCCATCTGCCAAAGTGCCATCTTTCAGAAATACAGAGTACTTGATTCCTAGCTTCCCATTGCCTAAAATTTTGGATGCTTGACAACTGTGGCTCATATACAATCTCCTTATGATGCCAATAAAGGTTTTGGTTTTGGAATAGACAATCTCCAGTTGGCACTGCTAGTACCATACAGCTGTTCCTGGGTATTCAGATAGTGGTTTTGCTCAATTCTGGCTGATGCCCCTATCTGGACCCAGGAGAACTTCCAAACGGCAAACCTGCTCCTTCAGAGGGAGTGCAACTCTGGCTGCTGGTTTGATACCTGCATTACAGTTTTCCAGACCAAGAGGACCTCTGTTTTGCCCAGACTTCATTTCAACTTCTTCACTCTCATCTAGTCCCTCACCTCCCTCAGGCAACCAACTACAGCTTCCCCAGCATTTGGTGGAACAGCGAGGTAGGGCTGAGTGTCATTGGCATATTTGTGACACCCAGTTCCAAACATCTGGCCCTGGATGAACTCAGCAGTTTCACGCTGATGCTAAATAATGTGAGGGACAAGATGGAACCCTGCAGCAAGCCACAGGACAGAGTGAAGATCGATCCCCCCCACAAACCACATTCTGGGATTTATCGGCCAGAAAGGACTAGAACCACCACAGACCTTAGCCCCAATCTGGCAGATGACCCAGATAGACCCCATGGTCAATAGTATTGAAAGACATTGGAAGAACCAGCAGGACCAACAGGAATGCACTCCTCCTGCCAAGTCCCTGCTGCGGATAATTCACCAGGGTGACCAAAATCATTTCCACCTCAAAAATGAACCTAAAGCTGAACTGAAAGAAGTTCAGATTATCCATTTCATTCAGGAAACCCTGGAACTGGGATGCCACTATCCACTTGATTCTTTTGCCCAGAAGTGTGATTCTCTTGCCCAGATTCTCTTGCCAGAAAATGTCCGGCACAACAGCATCCAGGGCTGTAATGCAGCCAGCACCAGCCCCTCTAAAGGTGAATTGACCATCCTGTCAGTCCTTCCCAGGCTGATCTAATAAGGCAAGCCAGGCAATGACCAAGTAGACAGCCTCGCACTCCAAAGAATCCTGTCCAACAACACAAGATGAAAAGCCTTTAAACAACATCCTGGCATCTTTAGGTTGGGCTGGTACTGGCCCTTGCCTAATGTCTTGAGGAGCAGCTGCCAGTCAGTGACATTATAGAGAATTCTGACCTATGTAGCTTGACTCAGTAGAAGGTGGCTTCTTATGTTCTACTTGTTAATGATTGGCCTGGGGCGGCGTAAGGCAGTGATATTTAAGCATCGCCCCCCCTCCCCCGACACACACCCTATCCTTCATAATGGAGGGCGTTTTTCTAGTAATGCATATAGTTAACAGCAAGAATCTTACTTACAGGATCAGTGGAATAGGTGCCAAATCCAAGTACAGGAATTTTGTTCCCATCATTCATTGTAAGGACGTGATCTTTGCCAAGTGCCATCTCTTTCAAGTTTAAAGGATTGCTCAGTAGAGGCTGAAACTTGGACAAGGTCCTGTGAAAGTAGCTGCTCCAGAGAGAAGAACCAACATGTGTTAGTGAGCGTGAGAGAGGAATGGCTACACTTTCAATCCTAAAAAAAAAGAAAGATAGGCGTGGAAATTGCATCTCTTGTGCCAGAGCATTATCAGCATTATGCAACACTACCAGTGTGAGTCCAACAAGGAGTTAGGTCATTAGGCGTGTCATAATCTCTGACTTAGCCCAAGCAAAGCTATATATTGGACTAACAAATGTTTGACATAATAGAAGCAAGCTTGCAAATTATTCAGGCTCTCTTCAGGCTCTCATTCAACACAGAAAATGCAAAACCAAAATAAAATAAAAATATGTTCAGGCAGGCATTAATCCAGTGAAGCTGAGCTTAATGAATGTCAAAGGGGCAAGAAACCAAAAACCAAACAAAAAAAGCAGGAACTATATTACTGTAATTAGATCCCAGACTCTTGGGACTTTGCTGGAGGATCGGATTACAAAAGTCCTTGCTGAAATAATTTGGCAAGAAGTAGCAAAAACCATACAGCAAGTACATTCTGTATTTGGGTGCAGATCCCAGAGGAAAAACATGCATATGAACCATGTCAGTTGTTGTGAAGGAGGCAACCTAGAAAAAAAACACCGGAAGGAGTCAATTCAGGTTAAATTGGCACGGCAGTCATAGAACTCCTAAAAACCAGCAGTGGACATCAGAGCCGGAATGGGTAGCATCCTTTTCTGAAAACTGAGAGCGGAATGGCTTTTCATTGCTCCATTCAAAACACACTAGAGCAGAGGACAACACACTGTGGCCCGGTCTCCCATCTCTTTCTTTGGGTATTTCTTTACCCAGTGTGTAATCAATCTGTGGAACTCCTTGCCACAGGATGTGGTGATGGTATCTGGCCTGGATGCCTTTAAAGGGGGATTGGAAAGTTTTCTGGAAGAAAAATTCATCACAGGTTACAAGCTCTGATGGCTACACACAATCTCCTGGTTTTAGAAGTAGGCTACCTCAGAATGCCAGGTGCAAGGGAGTGGCAATAGGATGCAGGTATCTTGTTGTCTTGTGTGATCCATGAGGCATCTGGTGGGATACTGGAAGCTGGACTAGATGGGTCTTTGGCCTGATCCAGAGGGGCTTATATTCTTAGGTTCTTGTTATACATTAGTAAAAAGCACCAATGGGGAAGGAGTGATTTAGATCAGGGCCATGGCACTGGAAAGGGTTAACCTTTTCCCCCATGCTGTTTTCCTGATGAAAATTTCACATGCACAACATTGGTATGCACACTAGACTGTATGCAGATAGGAGTGCATATCAGACCTTATACCCCTACATGCTTAGCTGGTGGAACTAGAAGTAGGGCTGCTGTACTGGGTAGGTGGGGAAGTAAGCCTCATTCCGCACCAAGTGTGTGGGAGCAATAGGAGAAAGTATTGTCTGATTCAGCCCTCAGAGTTACCTTCCTTTGCCACCAAATTCTTTTGAAAGCACAGTGTTTAGCTTGGATGTCACTTGGATACAAACCTGCTGGTAGAGAGGCTAAAATGGGAAGGAGATTGGGGCATGAACGGGAGGAGTCAACATAACCCTGCAGGTAAGAGGGTGGGTCACTGCACCTCCCACTCCTTGCCCATATCTGGTTGCTTTCCGAAACAGCGGATGTGGGTGAGGAGGCAGCAACTGGCAGCAGTGGGGCACACACACACTAATGCATGTGCAAGTTTTTTTTTTTTGGGGGGGGGGTATATGTACTGGGATTTATTAAGCATCAGGTGGTGAGTCATTATGCAGAATGAGATGGCAGACTTGTACACTGTACCACTTCAGAATATGAATGGGAGGGTTCATATTTTTGAGTCCACTCAATGTAAAAAGCTCCTGCATATAGCAAACTAGCATAGCAGGCAGATGTGCTTGTCTGATTTCCTTGTTTTACTACATTTTTGTAAGGGAGTTGTGATGAATTCCATTTCCCCCTAATTTTTTGACCGATTTTCCCTTTTCTTTTATACTTCCCAGAGACTCCTGTGGAAGTTCAGCAGCTTTTGTCTGTTTGAAATGACATTGAGCCCCAACTGTATGTAGATATGGATTTGCCTGAACGGAGAAACTATTCAGCCTAGAGATAATCACCCTCTGCCATAGAGCAGCCAAAACTGTCTGTCTGGTAAAGAGGTGGGATGTGGTGGATTTTCCTGTGGGTGTTGGTCTTGAGCAGCATCCCAGCTCCATCTGCTGAGTGTTAATGGTTACTGCATCCATTTGATCAAGAGTGTCGCACTCCTCCACTCAAGTAACTTGATTACATTAGCAATCTTTGCCTCTTTAACCCATTTTTGCCTGGCCCACAGGTGTACACATTTAGCCCCTGTTGCGTATATGCACCCTTGGGCAGAAATAGCTTAATCCCAAACATACAGGAAGCCTGATGTGTTCTGTCACGGAGACCTAATGTTGGTACATGGAACCGCAGCCACTTACCCTCCAGTTATGTGTAGGGGACCAGGATTCCTTGGACAAATGCAAGTGCCAGGGACTTTTTCCAACAAGAGATAATCAGGAAATTAATTTATTTAGCTTTGTCTGCCAACTTTACCCCAAGCCAGCCTTCCAACTTTCCAGGGTTTAACATAACCACGAGTTGGGAGGTGGGGGTATTCCTATGGACATTGAGTATTATGTATTCCTGACATACTACAGTTTCTCAGTTCCATTTGCTTAATGTTCATGGTTACTGCATCCATTTGATCAAAACTTTTTGTCCTTTATAGCCATATTCAGGCATTTTCCCCTCTGCGTGCTTGTACTTTTACTGCCCATCTTTCCCCCCATTTTGTTTAATTTCTTTTGTTTTGGACTTTTAATAAACTAGCTACAGTTTGACCTTTTGTTGGCCTAGGCCATGGGTAATTTCCCTTTATGGGGTTGTCATGTCTATTTCCCCTGCAGATACTACTATGTTTTTCTTTTTTAATAAGAACCCTTGGGCTTTAGCATTCAATGTTCTTCTCAAAGGGGTTTTTCTGGATGGTTCCCCTCTGCTACATTTCTATAGCATGGAATGGTGACAGCAGATAAGAAGATACAAAGGTTTTTCCTGTTGAAACCCTTGTAAAGGTTTCCCCTTTACTGCTCCAGTAAAAGGAAAACAGAGAGCAGGAAGGGGTACATGTGGACTAACCCCTAGGAACTATTCTCCTTGGTCAGCCTGCTTTCTCCCCAGATCTTATTCTTTGACAGAAGCATTCAACAATATTATCATTACCAGCCCCACCTGTAAAAGTGTCATAGCCCAGAATTTTACCACCTCAGTCTAGCATCTCATCCTGTGTTACATGTAGGTCAACTCTTAAACCTTCAGTGCAAGAACAGAGAGACTCACAACCCAATCCTAACCAACCTTCCAATATCTATGCAACGCAACGCATCTCCAAGGTAAGGGAACACATGTTTCCTTACCTTAAGGAGGCCTCTGTAACTTCCCCAACAACACAGAATGCAGAGCATACCCCATTGGTATGGCTCCAGCAACACTGGAAGGTTGGTTAGGATCAGGCTCTTGGGCAGCAAACCCATACACACTGACCAGGGAGTAAGTCCCAGTAAACTCCATGGGGCCTACTTCTGACATGCCTAGGAGCATATTGTAAACGTTCTGAAGGTGAACATATGAAGTTACTGTATATTGGATTCTTGTACTGATGTAATAAGTCACAATAGGAGAAAAACTTGAAAATATCCTAAAAATCTTTATAGCATACAAACATACCATCAGTGGAGGAAACCTGGTTCCTTGATTGAATGAACCTTTTGAACTCAATACTGTATCTTTGCTTCAAGAAAAGCATAGTTTATTTAAATATATTATATTTATAGGTTGCTTTTCAACCAGAAAGGGCCCCAGGGTGATTTAAATAAAAGAAAAATATAATTAAGATTTAAGTCTAAAAATACATCTAAAAATGAATTGGCAAAAAGTCTAACTCAACAGCAACACTAACAGCAGGACAGTCAAAATGAAGCATGAGAACAAGCAGAATAGCAAAAAAAAATTGTTTCATCTAATGGTTGAAGCACAGGGAAGTTGATTTTTCACTCCCCTCCAAAAAGAGAAGACTCCTTGCCTGCACCAAACATCTAAGGTAAGGGAGTTGCAAAGAACAGAGGCTGCCACAGAAAAAGGTCTGTTCTTTGTTGAGTGTGGCACATGCCCACAGTTGATGGTGCACAGAGCAAGGCTTTTCATGGAGATAGATGTGATGGAAGAACATAGTGACAACTGAGCTCTACCCTCAGGTGTTCAATTTCCATCTGTCCAAGGGGGACATGAAATCCCTTGATGGTCTTCACCGAAACCTCGTAAATCAGATCCATAATTCCTCTTTTAAAAAAAACAGTGTAAGGTTGCCTCATGCTATAACATACTGTAAAGCAACAGGCAGAGGAAGATGTGGTCAACCATGTCTCCCTTTCATGGGAGCAGTTTTCAGCTCAATCCTATTGGGCCCCGCCAGCAGAATGCACATTCTACTGGTGACGACTGCTGCAAAATGACCAGAAAGTGTGCTCTAGCAGCTTCCCATGGTTATCACCCAATCACTAGTCACCTGCTGGAGCAGAGGGGAAGAAGGCAGAACAGGTCAGGGAGGGGGTGGAACACGTCTGGGAGGCTGTAGGAAGGGGAGGATCTGGTGGCAATAACATGCACAGGATCCTAGCTCCTCTGTGGTCAGCCTCCCCCGACTCCCTTTCTCTCCTCAAACTTGTACCAGTGAAGTAACTGGCACAGGTTGGAGGAGACTCATTGCAGAGTGGGAGGCTTGTGGAGGTGTAAGGGGATTTAAATCCCCTTTCCCTTCCAAAGTCTCCTGATCCACCCCTTGCTGCTGGACACAGCATGACTGTTTTCAGCATGGCTGCCACAGTGGGGGGAGGGGAGAAAGATAGGATAGGGCTGTCACACAAAGGAGGCTGGCAGTGAATTCTCCTCTCTCCATTGTCCACTATCTAAGCCAATGATTTTCAACCTTTTTCATCTCACAGCACACTGGCAAGGCACTAAAAGGGTCAAGGCACACCATCAGCTTTTTGACAATTGACAAGGCACACTGTGCTGTCAATAGGGGCTCACATCCCCCAATGGTCCTATTGATAAATGACCCTCTCCCAAATTCCCACGGCACACCTAGGGACCATTCATGGCACACCAGTGTGCCACAGCACAGTGGTTGAAAATGGCTGATCTAAGCTGAAGCAGAGCCCACATTGTGCTACAGAAGTCCATGCCAACACACAGAATAGATATCAAAGGCAGTTGTTAGGCCTAGGATTGAGACCACAACTGCTGCAGAAAACAGCAGGAAGGATCCAAGTGCATTTTTATACTTTATGAATTTGAGGACTGAATGAGGTGGTCTGGCCCTGAAACTGATTGTAACACTTCAGACTGCAGGAGGAAGATCTCTTTGTTTTGTAATGCTTCCATCATCATGTCACCAATGGCAACACCAAAACACTGAGGTGGATGCAGGGAAGTGGCAATTTGCATAACTGCAGGGGCCTCTCTCCTCTCCTGGTGTCACAGATGTGACTTACAGCACATCTGTAAGTGTGCTCAGCACTGACACTCAGAACCCACGGTTTGGGCCCTTAGTTGCTTGTTGGTAGGTAGCTCTTGCAGTGAGGAGAGTGCTTGGGTTCACTAATAGAATTGAACACCTTCGTCAACCACAGTTCCTAAAGTAGGAAGTCATGAGAGTCTAAATTTGTGAGGTAAAACTCTGCAAACAATAGAATTACTGCTGAGCAGGGGAACAATGAAGACAGGCTGTCCTCATTCCTGGCTCTGTTATTTCCATTTAGATCCTGCTCTACTCCAAGGTCTAAAAGTGACTTAACAGTAAATTTTTTTCCCCTGTAGGGCAATGGTTCTAAAACATTTTAACACCAGGACCCACTTTTTAGAATGTGAATCTAGCAGGACCCACCAGAAGTGATGTCATGACCAGAAGAGACATCATCAAGCAGGAAAACTGAACAGTCCTAGGCTGCAATCCTACCCACACTTACCCAGGAGTAACTCCCATTTACTACAACTGTTAAAAGCACACATAATAGCCTGTTAAAAGTATAGAGCTCTGTAACATTTCCACAAAAGCATACCACATACCATGATAGCATCAAGTATAATATATTAAAATTAAAATATTGAAATGAATGGGGACCCACCTGAAATTGGCTTGCAACCCACCTAGTGGGTCCTGACCCACAGTTTGAGAAACACTGCATAGGGTAGTAGGAGCTCACAATCTGACAGAAAGAAATGACTTGGGGGAATAAAAGATGCCAAAGAACTCAAAAAATGGCATTATAAAACTACAGTATGTGAAATTTTTGCCAAGTAATCAAGCTCAAATTGATTCACTTTGCCTTATCTCCTTATTGAAATCACTTTGTCTTATCTTCAGGTCCATCAGAGGGCAGAGCCTTTCAACTCTGAACAGTTTCCTTTCTCAAGCAGCAGACAGGCAAGTGCCAAGTTTCTCAAGAAGCAGGCAGGCACCAGGCAGGCAGGGCAGAGATCCTTTCTAAGAGGAAGGGGCAAGGGGGAAATTCCAGCCAAAGTTAACCTTTTAATCTCCTTCCTTCTGCTGCAGCCTGGTTCCCTTTTGCAAATGCTTGCAAAGCAGGTCTGTTTTTGGAAACACCAGGATGGGACCCTCCTTCCCAGGCTACAATTCAGTGCACCATTACTTCAGTATAACACCCATGGAAAGCAGTGGGTCTAGTTCTGAATAAAAAGGGCTGCAAATATATGCAGCTGCATCTCTCTGCTGTGAATTGAATTGCACACTCTCAGTTATGTGTTATGGGTTGTATGTTGTATGTAGAGCTTCTGGTTTAACACACCAGACACCGTAAAAGTGGATTTGATTCAAGGTTCAACCTTTTTCACTGGCATATCCCTTGGCAGCCATTTCCATAAATTGTACCCTTCCTATTAGCAAAATGTTTGTAATTAATAATACAAGCCCTCATCTCTCCCATATGAAAACCCAGACTTCATGTATTTATTACAGTGTTTTCTCTTTTCATCTGTTTGAAGAACAGAAGACTCTGCCTTTGCACTGTTTTGCAGCAGAAGTGTGCTGAGAAATTCTGGCTGATTGATCACTTTCCATATTATGTTTCAGCTTTTTTTACTGTGCTGGTTTTCAATCACTGGTTCATACATGAATTGCTGACCAAAAACTAGTTATTGGTGGGGCTTTCACAGTCAACTAAGCTACCTTCCTTCCTGTCTTGCTGGCCCTGCAAATCATTCTGGAGCATGACCTGCCTTTTTCTGCCATTCTTTTTCAAGTACCCCTAAAGGTCCTGTTGAGTGTCCCTGGGAGTACATGAATACCAGGCTGGGAACCACTGTTTTACTGGTATGTTGTTTACAGTGCACTTACTCTGAGAGTGTTTACAAAAAGGTGGTGAAAACCAGAATTTTAAAAAGAATAAAAACGTATCTTATGATCTTGTTTTTAATAAATTAGAGACTACAGTTCTTAAGTAACAATTAGTGGTAGGTTATTTTTCAGGATTTGGCCTCGGGTAAAATCAGGCAAAACTATAGTCCAACACCCCCCTAAGTTTAACCCCCAACTTATCCGAGGGTCATAGAAAATTCCATGATTGTTGGCTCAAAACCTGCCCTCAGCTTATCTGTGGGGTCGACTTATGGGCGAGTATCTGTGGTATATGAAATAAATATGTGCTAATTAATGTCAGCTGATAAGCAGAGATACCCAGGATAATGACATACTTTTTGTACATTTACTGATACAAGAAGAAATATGCAAAAAGGAGTCCTGTAGGATCTCCATCTATATTGATAAATAAGATTTTATAAATATGCAGTCAGATATCTCAGTGCAAGATAAGAGTGTGTAGAGACCAACCTTCTTGCATGGAGCATGTTCAGGTCCACTGAAATCAAGAGGCTTAAGGACACCCAGTAGTATGTAGAGTCAGGCTGCTAGGTATCTTTTAAAGGGCTCCCCATCAGCTAAGAGGCATCCAACATAATATAGATAGCTGTTATTTAAAAAAAAAATCACATTGCCTCCTAAAAACAAAGGATTCAGTGTCTGTAAATGGTCATGGTTCCTAAACAGTGTGCCTCAGTGCCCCAGGGTGCTGCAGCAAACTTGCAACAGCACTGCCAAATATTTTAGATTTTCAAGGGAAACACACTGTGCTGGTTGCTGTGAAAAAATGACTAGCACATTAAGGGCACCGTGAACGGAGAAAGTTTGGGAACCTCTGGTACATGGGATGAGACTGGTACTCAAACAGCACAACAGGTTTCATAGACCTAGACTGCAGTCTCTGCGTTTCCCGGTTTCAATGAGTCTACCTGCCCTAGTGATGAAGCATTTTCCACTTTGGGTGGTGTTCAGTTATCTGCTACACCTCCCTGTTCTACCTTCTGGAAGAGCAGGATCTCCTTTATAGTCAGAAGTCACAGCTCAGAACAGAACACAGGGGCTCAGACAGTGCAGACCAAGGGTCATTCTATAGTAAAGCTAAACCCGTTATTGGGAACTAGTCCATAGAGAGGTCAACAGAACCTAACTACAATACTGCAATTCCCAGAACACTGTGGGGGAAGCACATGATATTTAAAGTACCAACACATGTATGCCATAAGGGAATGCAAAAGGTAACTAGGTAAGGTTCTGAGAAGTGTGGTTTAAGGCATATAGTTCCATTTCCCCCCTACACTGCTACATATTGCTCCTTGTAAAGAAACACTAATTCAGCATCCTGTGCAAGGGCAGTTCTGCTCAGTCTGCAAGTGAGGTTCTCCTGAACACAAGTCTGCCAAACTCTTCAAGACTGTTTGCAGGAATGTACGTGAATGTGCTCTGTTGATGTGATTGTGAATTTTCAGCACTCCTTTTAGAGACCAGGGTTCCAAGTCCAGTTTATGCAGACAAAGCTGTTCATGATCTCTACCATGTATCCAGTCAGTCATCACACTTTTGAAAAGGTCTTTTTCCCTATTGGTTTTCTTACACCGATCACATTCATTTTTTTGCACTGAGGTTGATGACCATGCAACCATGTAAAGATAACGGGATCTATAAAGACTGCATGTAGACTGGAGCTTCTGTCTAGTTGACTGAAACTTTGGGGATCGGATCATAGCCATCAATGATTCTTCTTTATGTAAACCAGGAGATAGGCTGTTTCACCCCTATGGGAAAAACAAAAGACAGTAATCAAACCAGGCTACTCTAGCCAGGCTGCAGTTAGTCTCTCTCTGCTTCTCCCCCTCCCCTCCTATGCTTTCCTTAAGTTGCCTTTTCCATGTTACTACTCTGTAGGGTACAAACCTGAAGACTATTATTACTGGGAGAAGTGAAAGTCCATTGAGGTAAAATAATATTTTCCACCGCATATATTTTGCTGAAACCTTGGTGCTTGCAATTGCAAACACCATGAACCAACTATCAAAGGAATACAGGAATTCATTCATTGCACTTTGCATCTTCCCTGGAGCTTGCTCATTCCAAACAAATATCACCATTTCATGTTGATATCCATGTAGCTAGCAATACCCCTAATGTCCAATTCTACTGGGTGGATTGGGGAGGAGAAAAATCGGAGGTCCCTCCTTACCATCTGAGAGCCGCATTTCCATAGGTACATTTGACATCATCCCAAGACACCTGCAGAACATAAAGCACAAGGACCACGCTGGTGAGAATTATTCAAGAGCCCTCATCACATCAGTTGCAAATGCATGCCAATAACTGGAACCAATATGAAACTTTTAATAGAGACAAGCCATTTTTAAGGTTATATAACACTTCATTTGCTCACTACTAACTACCGCAGTTACTCACCTATAAGTCGATCTCACAGATAAGCTGAAGGCAGGTTTTGAGCCAAAAATCATGGAATTTTATATTACCCTTGGATACATCAGGGGTTAAACTTAGGGAGGTATCTAACTATAGTTTTGTCTGATTTTACAAGAGGCCAGATCCTGAAAAATAACCTACCAGTAACTGTTACCTAAGAGCTGTACAGTCAATTATTTAAGTAAAAAAAAATCATAAGATACATTTTTATTCTTTTTAAATTCTGGTCTTCACCACCTTTTTATAAACCCTGTCAGAGTAAGTGCACTGTAAACATACCAGTAAAACAGTGGTTTCCCACCTGGGGTACATGTACCCCCAGGGGCACTCAACAGGACCTTTAGGGGTACTTGAAAAAGAATGGAATAATTGCAGAAAAAGGCAGGTTGTGCTCCAGAGTGCCTTGCAGGACCAGCAAGGCAGGAAGGGAGGTAGCTAGTTGGCTGTGAAAGCCCCACCAATAGCTAGTTTTGGTCATCAATTCATATATGAGCCAGTGATTGAAAACCAGCACAGTAAAAAAGCTGAAACTTAATATGGAAAGTGATCAGTTAGCCAGAATTTCTCAGCACACTTCTGGTGCAAAACAATGCAAGGACATAGTCTTCTGTTCTTCAAACAGATAAAGAGAAAACACTGTGATAAAAACATGAAGTCTGGGCTTTCATATAGAGGAGATGAGGGCTTGTATTATTACAAACGTTTTGCTAATAGGAAGCAATACCTATTTCAGAGTGCGATACCATAGTCTTTCGAGACTGAAGGTTGCCAACTACTAGCTAATAGGAAGGGTACAATTTATGGAAATGGGCTGCCAAGGGATATGCAAGTGAAAAAGGTTGGGAACCACTGCAGGAGATCTATAAATCCACCTTTAAGGTGTCTGGTGTGTTAAGCCAGAAGCTCTACATATAACACACAACTCATAACACATAACTGGGAGTGTGCAATTCAATTCACAGCAGAGAGATGAGCAAGTGCAGCTGCACTTAGTTGCAACCCTTTCCACCCAGAGGTAGACCCACACTGCTTTCCATGGATGTTATTCTAAAGTAATGGTGCACTGAACTGTAGCCTGGGACTTTGTTCCAAATGGAGAGGAGGATGACATCCTGGTGTTGAAAAAACAGACCTCTACCAAATGCAAGCTTTTGCAAAATGGAACTTCAATTGAAGCCTAGAGCCCTTCCTCTGGAGGAGAATAAAAGGTTAACTTTGGCTGGAATTTCCCAGAGAGGCTACTATAGAAACTAAGAGCCCTCTAAAGATCTCTGCATTGCTTCTAATGAGCAAGCTCAGAGTTCAAAAACTCTGCCATCTGGTCAGATAAGGTCAGATGATAATGGAAGCTTGATTACTTGCAAAAATTTTCCATACATATGCTTAGTATTTATTAAGTTCATGATATACTTTCTAGGAGACATGTAGAGGGTTGTGCTGCAAGTCCCATTGTGCTCAATAGAGCTTACTCCCAGAAAAATGTGGTTAAGGTTGACACTGGGCAGCCCACCTTGAATAAAGCCAAAAAGGAGCAATCTAATGGCCAGAAAGGCAGTATATAAATACCTGTTATTATTATTATTCCAGGAGTGTGGAGGGGGCATTTTGGGTGGGGCAAGGGTGGAACGGGAGGTTGATCAGGCCCAGGAGGCGGCAGGATCGGCTGCAGTAATGCAGGCCACATCCTAACTCCCATCCCTGGCCCAAGCAGCATTATACAGGCTGCTCAGAATGCGCCAGCTAAATATCTGGCACAAGTCTGAGTAGCCCCATTGGACAGACTGGGGCTTGACACAGATAAGGTGACTTCCAACCTTCACCTAACCTGCGCTGGATACAAGGAGGCTGAGTGGATTCCAGCACAGGTTAGGATTGTGCCCTAAGGCAGGTGCTTAATATTGCAAGTATTTCCTTTCATGTAATCCAGATTAACCCTCTTTTGAAAAAACAATAGTGTATAAAACATTTGAAACTGATACGTTCTTTTCACAGACACATGCAGAGTTGTGTTTTTAATCTGAATGTTGCTTGAAGATATGCATTTTTACATTGGGCTTTGTATCCTTTTAATTACAGTCAGACAACTCAAGTCAAAACACATTTGGCAGTTTCACTCAGCTTTGCACATGAAATATTACTGAAGGAACTAGAACATCTTATTTCTGAGAGGTCAGCTCAAATCCGCTTTTAGTTACAAAACATCTCCAAACTGTTAATTCAAGTTGCCCCAATCCCTGTACACAAGCAGACTAGCTGTAGCTGGACCAGGAACCACCAACTTAAAACAGATGTGCACCCAAGTAAGGATACAATCCAATATGTGTTTGGATACTCATTGAATCCCTGCAAATTTACCGTCTGTATGCAGCATGTAGATCTGGGCCACATCTACGGTGTATCTAATCTTTTTTCAGGCACTGGTACATTTTTGGGTTGAATCATATCCTGCTTAGAGATATTTCAGAGAGAAGAGAGAAAAGAGAAGCAACAGATCTGGGTTTCTCACCTTACAGACGCTGGAGTCATTGAAGCAGTACCACCTGTGTTCAGTGAGACTCCGGATGTATGCACAATAGTGACCAAAGTTAGCCAATCCAGAGTGTGCAACAACCGCAAAGAGGTCATAAAGCCCATCATCCTAGGAAGAGTCATGGAGACTTTCAATGCAAGCACAAATTTCCTTCTGTTTACCAGATGCATACCAGGCCATTATTGTATTTTGGTGCACCTGACACCATGTAATCTCATGGTGGACTTCACCAGCTCTTCCAACCCAAGTCTGGAGAGCAAGTTTTGCATTGGGCCTGAAGCAATGTGCCTCCTTACCTGGTGAAGGGCCAGCCTCTGCTTCTCCCATTCCCTTGGTGGAAAAGGAAGAGGGGGATAGAGAAAAAGAGGAAGTACGCAGGAAAGATGAGCTATGGGCTTCAGCGTCACTGACACTTTGACTTCTCCCCCTCTAATTTTTCCAGTTCAGGAAGTGGGAGAAAAAACAGCAGAGGTACCTAATGCCTGAAGCGACTGTCTCAGTTGCTTCCAGCGGTAGGCCTGTTTGATTCCACGCCACAGAGATCAGCAAATGTTCCTAGCAACTAAAGATCAAACTATACAATACACAGTTTGCATGGTAAAAGCCTGCATGTTTGCTTTTCAAAATAGCAGCCATGGCTTCATCCTCCCAAATGAAGGCAAATCAGGACTGGAGTGGGGGAACTGACTTTAAACTTTTGTCCCCACCATGGTCCTAATCCAGATCAGGCCCCACTCCATAGCTGCTATTTGCTCCATTCGTGCCAGAAATTGTGCTCACAAGTCCCCTCCCCATACAGTTAACAGCAACTGGGGGGCAGAGATTTAAGTTGGGGAATTGATATGAGCGCAAAGGTTACTTTGCCAATTTTCAGGGTGGTAAGCAGAGGATCCAGACACACAATAATACAAACAGCGACTCATACTCCTGGGGCTAACCCTTCTCAACGCTGGTTGAGTAAATCGATCCACAGTACAAAGGAGGAACTTGTCTGACCACAGGAGACATATAACCATATCTGACCACCCAAAAACTCAGCCCAGCTCAATCACCCTCATGCTTACTCTGAGCCCATTTTATGGTATCTAAGAGCAGTGTGAACTAGCATGCAAACAAACATTCCACCTTCTCTAAGGCATCAGGGTGAAACTGTTCTGGTGTCAGGATCTGACTGAGATCGAGGCTCGATGGAAAGGATAAGGAATGGCTGATCTTCCGAGTCCTGCTGCCTTGCTTGGAGCAGAAGCGCTTCAAGTGTAGTGTCAACGTCTGTGGCAGAGCTCTGACTTTCCTACCCTGAAAACCAGAACATACCAGTATTGGAAAAGCAAAATTAGAATACACAAATGAACACAAGGAGCTGCAGAGAGAGAAGGGACTAGCAACCTTGGGAAATAGTCGCGGTGCTTTTCCTTTCAAGTGGTCTGGATTGTAGTTCTGCATTCAAACAGATATTGGTATGCTCATTTGGGCAAGGGGGGTTTATCAATCTCTTAAAAACTAACCTCACACTAGAAAGGAGAACAGCACGAAATTCCAAAGAGTAGATTTCCAGAGGACACTGCAAACCTTTCCCAAAGAGGCAGCATTACCTGCAGACACGAAGTTTTCCTATCACACCGGTCACAGTGACACGCATTGTCATCAGTCAGTTGTTCAGAGGCAAAGAAGGAACGCAATGAGTCATCCTAAAAGCATGGAGAAAGACTGTATAAGAGCAAAGGCAAGTTCCTCCAGCTCAGCCTTCTTCTATCTTCAATTCAAGCTACACCCACAGAGTACAGTGGAAAATGTGCACAGATCTTTCACAGGTCTGCCTTCACTCAGAGGTAAGCACTGGCTTCACTGTGAAGATTCTGGTTTTAAATGTTTACAACTGTATCCCAGCCTTCCTTCCATGAGCTTGGAGCAGCATCTATGGGAGTCCCAGGCTGTCTTTCCATTTAGGAACGATCTAGGTTCAGACAGGATAAACCTGAGAGAAGAGTTACTCCAGATGCTCCAGGCCACATTTCTCACTCACAGGTCATACAGACATGGCTAGATCTATCCTTATCTGTAACACAGGCCAACACACATTTTGCTTCCTTAAACTTTACACCAATTCCTGGGTATATTTGGGGTGCCGATTTCAAAAATGGCATCCGTTTTGCCCTATCACGTCTAGTTTTGGAGACACGGCATAGCCTCTTTAGTGAATGGTTCAAGCAGCTTCCTCTTGAGGAAGCCTACACCATGGCTTCCTCATGAGGAAGCTGCTTGAACCATTCACTAATGAGGCTATACTATATCTCCAAAACTAGACATAATAGGGCAAAACGGATGCCATTTTTGGAATCGGCACCCCAAATTCATATCAAACCACCATAAAGTTTGGGAAAAACTTTTCTGGCCCTCAATTTTGTAGGCCTGTGTAATTAGGGGTAAAATTAAACATTTCACTCAACCCTGTATGATGCAGAGACTTGTGCAGCAACAGCTGGTCAATTTTATTTCACTAGTTTTTTTGAGCTGTATAGATTGCCTTGACCCCATTCGTGTGGCTAGTACCTGCTCATTTTTTGGTGTGTGTTTTATTGTTTACAATATAAAATATTAAATTTTGCTACTGTGCTTTGGACTTTATCCATTGTAAGCTGCACTTAGGACTCAAAAGTCGAATGGTGAGATGTAAGTGCATAATTAGCCTATTTCAACAGAAGTGCCAAAAAGACGTGGACTGAAATTGCTCTGTCTCAGTGGAGTGGACTTTTCTTGTCAAAAAGGAAAGCACCTCTCATAAGACAAGCCAAATTTACAAAGCCACTATCACAACTATTTTGCTCTCTGGCACTCTCCACAACCTAATCTGCCCTACAAGCCACCCATGCCACAGTTCTCTTCCCCCACTGCACACTCAAGAGCATTACCTTGTAGCTACAACAGTGGAAATGGCAGTGTGATGCCCAGCAAAGGCAACCGCTATACAGGCTTATCTCCTCTTACAGGCCCACAGACAGAGATCCACTGCCTCCCCTAAACAACAGTTCCCACCTGTTTAGGTATTGTGTTTTTGATGTGCAAGTGACCCTACAGGACAAGAGGGAACACCACAGCACAAGCCCAGTTTTAGCCCATAAGTTTGAACTCTCCCACCCACCCCTACCCCCACCCCCCTCACACCCCCCCCTCACCCCCCTGCTTTTTATAAATGCATGGCAAAGCACACTGTGATGGAACTCCAAGCATACCAATGTTCTGATCGGGCAAGAATCAAAGTCGAGTACTGGAAGGGGTAGCATCAGCATGTTGCTGTCTTTCTTGGTTTCAAGCAAGCACTCCTGACATACTAGGAACTCCTGAAGCTGGATGGTATACAAAGTAGTCAGACTTTCAGCCTTGGGAAGGAAAGAGGAAGCAAATAAACAGCGTATTCAATATAAGCTAATAACTGCAACAAATGTGGCCCTTAGTGCATCTTCACTGATTATGTCAAGCCAGCTCCCATGACAGGGAGAACAGGAGATCATCAAGTCCAATTCCCTTCCCTGCAAGGGAGTCCTCTTTTCAACAGATTCAACTCAGACTTTCCTTGTTCAGCATGTCTCTGGTACTTG
Source organism: Tiliqua scincoides (assembly GCF_035046505.1). Classification (NCBI taxonomy): domain Eukaryota; kingdom Metazoa; phylum Chordata; class Lepidosauria; order Squamata; family Scincidae; genus Tiliqua; species Tiliqua scincoides. The sequence continues at coordinate 40,708,621 of NC_089827.1, forward strand.
ATTTGTTAAAAAACACTTGAAATCAACTCCAGTTGTTCTAGTAAGGGTAACTGTATCTCATTTGCCTTATAGTCAATGGGGAGGTCCATTTGGGGATACAGCAGATAGTTGTGTCAATAGTCAAATGCCCCCCACCCACACAAAAAAACATGGATTTCTGGTAGATTATTTCTCTTATCAGAATCTATTGTGGTGCCATATACCTCTAAGCTGCTTTAGGCCTGCCCAGAAACCTCTAGGTATCAGCACATACCAGTATCTAGATTCATTTGGGCAGACTACACACTCTGTTGCACAGCTCAAACCCTCCCCTCCATCACCAGTAATTGCCTCCACAAAGTCATTTGTAAGTAGAGGCTTTAGAGAGGGCCTGTAGCTTGCAGAGGTCCTCATTTAGACTGGAACATTAAGTGGGAACCCCATGCTTGCATTGTAACCAAGGGCAGCTCCTAAAGAATAGGGGAGGCAAGTAAGGGGCAAAATATATACAGGTCCAGCCTATTTATACATGGATTTTTTATACACGGATTTGACTCAACATGAATGGCCCCGTGCAAATGAGAAGGAATGTGCTGATCCCTAGAGAAGGGGAAAAATGCATGCCTTTAAAATAAGTTTTAAAAACTGAACAGTCCTTTAACAATAGCCTCCTTAATATATGAGAGAGAGAGTGCAGCTGACTGACAATCCATCAATCCTTCTCTCACCTGCAGACCCCTCCCTTCCCCCAGCATGTGAAAGAAAGGTGATCATTTTGCATTGGTGAAGGGAGGGGCTGAGTGAAGTGCTGATGGATTGTCTTCTTAATGACTCTTACAGTCAAAAGGTCAGCAAGGCTGTTTTTCAATCACTGGAGCAAGGAAACTTTGTTTTTTAAATTGATTTGCTATAGTGTTATCCATGTGAGTGCTTGGAACCCATAGGAATAATTAGTCTCAACCTGTATCAGGGTGGGTGGACTTTGTCCCACCTGTTAGATCTTTGAAAGAAAAATGGTGTCTTACACATTAATGCACCCATCATAAACATTAAAGAGTAGTTCCTAATGGACTCTAATCATTTTGTATATACACAAAATGATTGATAAAGAGGTCACAATGAGGATGTGAAAAGTGCACTCTGGGATCCAGGAATGGAGGAGCAGCAAGAGAAGCAAGGCACTTAATAAATGGGTTGCCCCCTCAGCAGCACCACCTATGCTGGTAAATATGGGGGGGGGGGCATAAGAAAAAACAGCAGTCTATAGCCAATTACAGCTGATTGGAGGATCTGAATTGCACTGAGAAGGAGGGGGTGGAATGATTAGAATTCTCCTCACCCAGCATTCCACACTACCAATCTGAATTGCCCACACAGCTGCTTTTAGAAAGAAAAAATTATACTGGGAGATCTAGTGATAAATATCCCATCCAATATTGAAAGTTCACCCTTAGCGTATAGCTGACCTGGGGGAAGGTGCAAGAGCCTCCTCAATTCAGGCAGAAGCAAATTACCAATTAAAAACACTGAGGAAAGAATTGCTATACAAAAAATAGGCAGGTTCCACAATTCTTAAGAGGTTAGGTAGAGCAATGATAATGTTTTGTTTTCCTTTGCAAAACCTTACCAGATCCACATTTGTGATTTGGTTCTTCATAAGGTTCCAGAGGATCAGGAAGAGTTGCGAAGCATCATAGAGAACAAACACTAAGCAAAAGAACACACACAAAGCATAAACAATCAATATTTACTTCAACTGATCACTTATTAAGCACTTGTGTGCCTTTCCCAAATGCCAGCATCCTCACTCATGTCCTCTAATATATTGTCCCAGTTTTCAAAATCCCTGTATTAACAACCCCTCCTTCCCCATCTTGCATGAAAAATATCCCAACTGTGTTATGTTTCCACCATGGTCAATGTATCTGCAGTTCCCCCCCACCCCTCATTCCTCCAGCACTTTGTGAACAGGATGCTAAGCAACTCCCTCCGTCCCAGCAACCTCTCTGATGAAAGCAAAAGGTCCCCAGCTGCTTCTTACATTTCACATTGTGCATTGAAAGGCATCGGGCAAGATTCACAGGATGCACAGGTTTTTGTCTGCCCCTTTGCATCTGTTCCAAAAGCAAGAGCATTTGGTAAGGGACACTGGCTTCCTGCTCCATAGTTTCAAACGGCACTTTGATCCTGCAACAACAAAAGAACAGAAACCATGACCAAACTTCAAGGAAAAACTCTGCCTTGTATCTTAAGGCTGCAATCCTAACCACAATTACTTGCAAGTAAGTCCCAGTAAGACTACCCACAGAATTACAATTGAACTGCAAGCCTCCCCCCCCCCCCAAAAAAGTAAGCACTTAATTTACATGCTCCCGACAGACTGGTGGGCACAGTTTAAACTGACAAGTTGTCTGGATAAGGCACTGAATACTTCTGGAATTTGAGAAGCTGAGAACAAGATGCTCATTGGCAAAACAAATTCAGGACGTTTTATATTTGCTCACATGTACAAGAGTCAATCCAGTGGTACAGTAAAGCAGGAGCTCTAACAAGCTTTTATGATTGCATTTCCTGTGAGATCAGAACTACACGTACAGAAGGGTGCAAGGTGCATGATTCCCAATTCCTAGCACTGACAAGGGAACCATGCTTTCGGCACTGAACACTTTAATGCTGTCAGTGTTGAATATACTATTGAAGCTACCTCATACAGTGTCAGACCATTGGTCCATCTCTAACCCAGTATTATCTCCACCAACTGTAGGCAGCTCTCCAGGGTTTCAGGGATCTTCATACATGACTTTCAAAGAAAGCTCCTGGCAACAAGGCAACATGTCCATGCAGTGATTGTAATGAGCAACAGCCATTCACAAAGCAAACAGCCTCACTTGCACAAAGAGTTTCCACCAGCTGCAAGCCTCTGTGTGACTGGCAAGATCTGTAGTGGTGAGCAGCTCTTGCCTGCAGCTGCTCCCTGGATCAGGTGCTCTATGGAAACATTTTCAGCAGTGTATACAATGGCCATAACATATGACAAGACCCTTGCTAGCCTGTACAGGAATAAAAAGACTTTAAAAATACATTTGTTGGACTGAGGTTTACTAGCCACATAACATGGCTTGAGAAGGTAGGGACTCAGTGAAGGTCATAATTCCTACTTAAGTCCTGGAAAGTGAATGCTGCTTTAGTTGCGAGTAGTCACTTGGACTCCCTGACCCTCACTCACCGACGGAGTATCATGGTGAAGTGTCTGTTCATGAAGAAAACCTGAAGCAAGGAGTTGAGACAACAACTTAGTCCAATATTGTACAGACCAACAGCTCCTGAAAACAAAGACCAGGAAAAAAAAAACTTATTTAACAGAACAGTCAATGGGGTGGCACTTTCTCAAGTAGGTCTCTGCCCTGCAGTGCTTACAGACTCACACAGGGAGATGAAGGGATTGGCAAAGAAGATTGGGAGTAAATAGAGGAAGAAAACAGCCAGGTTGGTGGGAAGATGGAGAAGAAAAGGGGGTCACAAGAGGATGTTGTTTTATCACTTCCCTTCTTTCTACAGCACCAATGGAGAAAGAAGGGGGCTGCCACTGTCCAGATTATCTTCCCAGTCACTTTTAGCAAGTGAGAAATGGATCTAGGGGTGGTGGGTGGGTGCAAGGCACTCCTCATCAGTTTGCCATGCCCCCTAACTCACTGCAAGACTTTCAGTCCATGTCATTGGTCGGCAGCCCTGAGTGCAGAGACGTTAGTACTCGCAACGCAACACATGGGATGTGCGTTGCACACACATTGCTATGCCATCCACTCCCCATGCAGCGTTCATGACAACGGCCCTCATGGAGGGAGGATAGTGTTTCCAAGCAACACACTGGACCACAGTGCAAATTACATGCAAACATGTGCACTTAGAACTTGGCAAATGTTTCTTCTAAGGAAAAACACACTTTGTGAGGGTGACCTTTACAGCAGAGAAGTAGCAAAGAGAAGATGGAGCTTAATCGCCACATTCTGCTGTTCCTCCCTGCTGAGACCCAGAAACATGCTTGCAAGTACAAAGACTGAAACCCTGCGGGGGGGGGGGGGGGGACACCATTAGAACGCCTCCATCCCCACCCCCTCTCCCAAGGCTGTTTTGCGGGTGTGTGGTACTTTGGCCCACAGAAGACAGAGAATCAGGAGGAAATAAGGAACACAGACAAAACAGAGCATGCCAACAGCATTTTTTTTTAAAAATCCTGCTTTTTTGTTTAAGTACCATTTCTTAAGTCTGCCATTCCAAAGATGGCTTGGAGCTTCTGGTTCTGCTTCTCCACAGCATCCTCTGTGCGCCTCTCCTCATCATTCATTTTCTGATATCCTTCCAGCTTGAATGTCCTGTTTATCTGTGACCGACCAGCAATCTGGCCCATGAGTTGTACTGTACAAGGCAGGTTGAATACAATGTGGCTGTTTTACTCCAAACAGGAATCTGATTAATTTCTTGTCTTTCTTTGGGGGGGAAAAACCCACACATTTAGATTAAGTTTCAATATCAAACTAGTCGTTTTCACAAACATTTTACATTTCAGCCACAAAAAGGTACCTTGTGTTTGTTTCATTTTATACTCCTCAAGTAATGTGAAAGACATTCATTCTGAAAATGTAACTGAAGTGGTACTTCCACAAGTGCTACTGAGGCTATATGGTAATTCCTTATTCATGCATTTGAACTCCATGAGACTAAGAACCAAATGAGATATTGGAGATCTGTGAGTAATGGGAAACAAACTGGATTTGAAGAGCATGGGAGGGAAGCAATGTTTCTCTCCCAATGAAAATTGCATCCCTGTAATCTACTACCTGTATTTCAGCTGACAGATACTTATGTTTTGCCTAATAAAGGAAAACAGTAGTTTATAGCACCTTCCTTTGGGTAAATGACATGGGGGAAAGGGGGTTTAAACCCCATCCCCCAGTTGGATATCCCTCCTCCCAATCCATGGCTGCTTTTCTGTAAAAATAAAAAATAAAAACGCTCATCACTGCTCCCCAACATCTCATCCAGTTTTGCTCTCAGAGTACATACAAACCTATCATTAGAACTGTTTAGTTTTTCTGTGGGACAGCAGTACGCAGTAGCCATTTGCATGCCAATTCAGTTGTCAGCTCTCCCTCAACTCCATTCTTCAGGTGATCTGGCCACCTTACTAATGCAATTTTTAAAGCTAATTAACAAGGACAGAGGATCTTCCCAAAGGTTTCCCTGCCATTACTTTTAAAATGATAGCAGATATGCACCTGAGGGGGAAGAGAACAACCTACAATGAACTAAACTGAAAAAGGAAAGTTTATAAGATGGCAGCTTATTGGTCCAGGGGAGATCTAGCTTTGATCAAATGGTCCTGCTGGGGAAAGTTTCATCTAAAGATTTATGTCCCATTAATAAATATGCAAGTTTTTTCAAAAGCTGGCAGGGGAGAAGCTAGAAGTTGCATGTTTTATTATTTCTAGTGTCACACACACTGTCCAACATATATCCATGACATTTGCACAAGCAGATTTTATGTGGTTTCAAAAACTGCTAGAACTAACCAAATGGGGAAAAAATAAAACTTGCTCTCTATATCAAAATATTGCTTGGGGGGGGGGGATCCCTTCATATAGAAAAGATTCCTGGATTCCCCAAAGCAAATGAGCAATAACTGTGCATTATATTCATTGTCATTTAAAACCCCAAGACAGCAACCATGATCCAGTGGTACGTCTATGAAATGTGTAAGTATAAATCCACTATACTTTATAGTGGGAGAGAGCACCCCCTGCTCTTCAGTAACCACCAGCAGAAAACTGCCTGCAAACTGTCAGTTTTCAAGTTTCTAAAGAGAGTGCTGAGAGCCAGAGTTCTTGCTCCAGAAGCCCTAGCTACATTCTGAAATCTCCATCAGACACCTAGTGAGGCTGAAGCTAATCCAGTTAAGCTTTCACAACTGCAACTCAGCAGCTTGCACCTTTGTGTCACTTTAGTTTGCGTAATAAATGTTACTGGGGTGCTGTGCTGGGGTGGGTGACATGAGAAGTGGTAGGCAGGCAGAATGCTTATAACCTCCCACTGCTCTTCCTTTGCAACCCTGCCCTCCCTCCACAACTTTTCTACCAATTAACCAAGTTCTGGACCTACAGGTCCAATGGGAAAACTCTATATAATTCAATAGGTCCCCAAGAAACACAGATAAGTTATCAGAGCAGGCAACAAATTTGAAGTATTGCACTGGTTCTCAACTGTGGGGAATCAGTAAAATTCTTGGAGCATAGGTACAAAGGGAGAGAAACCTGCCACTGAGACAGAGGCACCCCCAGCAAAGGTTCAGCACTGCAGCCACCCAAACAGCTATGCTGGCCATAAGAGCTCCTGGTCACAGCAGTTCCCCCATCTCTTTTTGGCTAGCTGGTATATTTATTTTATTTTACTGAAGTGCGGGGGGGGGGGGCTCTGCAAATTTGATTGCTTGCCACAGCCCATTTTCCCAGTTAAACTCCCTCCTGCTGCTCTCTCATCCATGGGGAAAAGATACAGGGGCTCCATAGGTTGTCCTCTACAGGAAGAAAAGCAGCTGGGGGCTCATTTTGGACTGGGAAGAAATCTACAGCCATCAACAGTCCATTGCTGCCTTTCAGGGCAAGGTAAGTGAGACATTTCAGAACAGCAGAAACTCATGGATAGCATCCATTCACTCATTCCTTCTCCCCTATTGAAATAGGCATATCTGTACCCACATGTCTAAGTCCTGCCTGACTCTTCATGACCCCATGGACCCAAAGAATGGCAAACCTAAACCCACATGAGATCATTGTAAATGTGAGATACAAAGTGGTAGAAAGCCAACTTCAAATTGAATGGCCACTCAAATTAAGATGGATTCTTTTATTGGCCAAATAATCCAATTCTACTATAGAAAATGCAAAAGTAAAAAAAAATTTTTTAAAGACTTAAGCATTATCTCCTCCTGTTTCAAGCAATTTCACCTGCCAGACACAAATAGGCTTTTCTCCCCAGTCAGTTATATGAACAAAATTTTTTTGTTCATCAGTTTTTCTTCCTGCATTACCCTACATCACCCTCTCCAACAGGCAGCTGACTCTTATCAGTGCTTACTTTGAAAGGAGCCAGTAAGCAAGTAGCTCACTTGCACATTCATCATCTTGTGATCTATGGAAGTCAGCCTCTGGATCCAGTCAGCCACACTGGATCAATGTGTCTTACTAACAAAAAAACAGATAGGCATGTCCTGCTAAGAGCCTGAATCCATGCATGGGTACAACTTGGTGGCTACAATCCTATGCAAAGTTATTTTTGAAGTTCACTGAACTACCTCTGAAGTGAAAATGCACAGGAGCAGACTGCACATCTTTGAAGTGATATGCATAGCTCTCAAGGATGCTTAGTGATCAGTGCACTCAAAATAGCTCAGTAGAATTTGTTATCCAAGTAAATGTGTTCAGATTCCCAGGAATAAATGAGATTTATTCCCAAACTCATGAAGTTTATGAGTTTGATGGATGATGCAACACCCTTTACACATACACACACACACACACACACACACACACACACTATCTCTCTCTCTCTCTCTCTCTCTCTCTCATTTTTCATTTTAATTATTAGGCACTGGATAGGCACTTTTTGCTGCAGAAAAAAAATACAGCAAAGCAAGGTCTTTGATAAGACCAGTCATTTTTCCCCCTGTACAAGCACAGTTTTTGAGTTATGGGAGAAAAAAAATCCCATTACCTATTTTTTTCTTATCTAAGAGTCCCACAGCCCAATCCCCTGCATGTCTACTCAGAAGTAAGTTCCACTGAGATCTATGGAATTTACTCCCAGGTAACTGTGCATAACCCTGAAGCCCCAATCTTATTTACGTTAACCCATTTCCTTGTCTCAGGAAAAAGAGTAACATCCCATCTTCACCCCCCAAAATGCACCCCCGTAATGCCCACTTCTGCAGAAGGAGACTGGGGAGGGGGCATGTCCACCAATCTTCCACTGGCAGCTAAAGAGAACCTTCTGCTCTCAAGATGCTCCATGCTTCACTTGCTCCCATGCTCAACTTGCTCCCATGCTTCACTTGCTTCCATGCTCAAGCTGCTTCACTTGCAACTCTAAAAGGCAAACGCTAGAACAAGCCATGCCCATTTTGAGCCCAGAGAGAAAGGGGACTCAGGCTGCAATCCTAGCCACACTTTCCTGGGAGTAAGCTCCACTGACTCTAATGGGACTTACTTCTGAGTAGACATGCATAGGATTGGGCTCTCAGGCTACAATCCTATCCACTCTTTCCTGGGGGTAAGCCCCATTGACTCTAATGGGACTTACTTATGAGCAGACAAGCATGGGGTTGGGCTCTTACTTACTGGGAGTGGAGAAATCGGGTCCGCGCTGCGCTTTACAGGAGCGAGGGAGAGCTTCGTCCGCTGCCAGCGCAGCCAGCTCCTGTTCTGAGAGCGGAGCGCCTCTGCTAGAGGGCAGCCTTGCGCAGCCGGCATGAGTTTTGATTCCCCGCTGCAAAGCGCGCCGCTATGGAAAGTGAAAGCTAAGAGCGCCGCGGCTCCCTCTGCTCCGCCCCGCTCCTGGTTCTCCCAGCTGGAGCGGCGGGCAGGAGGGCAGCCACCCTGGTGGCCCTTCCCTGACCCAGGCAACCTCCACTGCTGCCCTGCTGAGCCCCATGCCGAGGGGAGGAGCAGCAGCCCTATGTAGTCCAAGGCGCTGAGCCTCATCCTTGCAAAACTTAGCGCTTTGCACCCCCTCTAGCTATGCCACAGGTGCAAGGACAGAGAAGGCGCTTCCCCCATCCTCGCTTCATGCTGGGGAGAGGAGCAGCAGCCCCTATGTAATGCAAGGCAGTGGCGTAGCTAGAGGGGGTGCAAGGCGCTGAGTCTTGCAGGGAGCCTCATCCTTGCAAAACTTAGCGCTTTGCACCCCTCCTGTAGCTACGCCACTGGTGCAAGGACAGAAAGGGCGCTTTCTCCACCTTCACTTGCAACAGGCTGCAGCTGCAGCCGCAGCCCCGCCAGACACTACCCTGGAGCGACTTTCTAGGAGGGTCTTACTTTTGAGTAAACTTTCATTGGCTAATAGTCCTGCAAGGAGTTACTTCGAAAGGCGCTTTGACCGCTCGCCTGCTTCCTTGGCGCCCGATCCTAGGTGCGTTTACTCGAAGGTAGGTAATACCCGCTTCGTTCCACAGGGCTTACTTTCAAGCAAGGGCACGTAGCTGGGATTTTTCTTCATTGAGACTGCTTTTGGACAGAAAAGAGCTCCTGAGAATGCACAAAGCTCCTTTGCTATCATCAGCCCTTTTGCAGCTGCAGTGGCCACCTCTGATGGAGAAAGGCTCTGAGCAGGAGAAGCCTGAATCAACTTAACCTGCAATCCTAACCACACTTTCCTGAGAGTAAGCCCCATTGAGCAAAATAGGACTTACTTCTGAGTAGACCTGGTGAGGCTTGTGCTCTTAGGCTACTGCACAGAAAACAGGATAAGGCAGCAGAAAGACATTCACCAAGAACCCTCAGCAGCTGATTTTTCTGCCTCTACTGAAGGTACAGAGCATCGTCTATCCAGAAAACAGACACAAACCCAGCCATTAAGCATTATAACCAAAATGAAGAAAGAAGAGAACATATACAGTCTAGAGACACTTCCCCCCAAATCAGTTTGCATTGGAAGAAAAATCCTAGTCCCAGTTCAAACATCAGATATTGAGGTTCCTTCGTGGGGTAAACACTGGTAGAGTTGCCAGCTCTTTCCAGCCTGTACTTTTAATGGTAATTGGATCCACAGGTATTGGCACATAATTATCTCCATGCTTCATCTGTGACTTTCTGCAGGTAATATTGTTGTTAAAGTCTTAAATGCACATGAGGAGGATAAGCCATTTTCCCCCTGTCAGTTGGTAACCCTGCTTATGATCCCTGAGCAGGTTACATACTACAGAATTTTGGCCTTTGTGTGAAGACTAAGATCCTATGCACACTTACCATGTCAAGAGGAAAGTATTTGTTAGGTGCAGCACCAACCATCCTCATCACATTTTCAAGGTGCTATGTAAAGATTTTAGCACACTGCACACTCAGCCTGCAGCTTTGCAATTTAGTGGTCATAATGCAAAAGAAAAAAGAGCAGGAGGAGATGCAAACAAATTCAAGCATTAATTCTTCACTGTCACAGTGACCTGGCATTTGGCCAGTCTTGGGAAATAAGAGGACCTGAATGGCACCTGGCCCTAGCTGAACCAACAGGCGGGTTGCTGCCTTTCCTCCTCCTTAGGGCTGCAGCCGAAGAGTGATCTAGGATTGAGATTAAAAGCAACAAAACATATTTTTCAGACGTGATTTGGCCTATCAATCTGTTTGGGGGGGGGGGGTTCAGCTCACAGAACTGTGGAATTTGCTGAGTTAGTTCCACCACTGTTCTCTCTCTCTCTCTCTGCTGTCTTTCTTTTGCAGGCTCACCAGGAGCTCAGTTAAAGAGACTGATTTGATCATATGAAAAAGTTACTTGTCTTTGTGTAGCATAAAATATCCCAGCCCAAGGATAAATGTATGCCTTCCATCAACTGGCCTTGCTTGACCTATAAGAGTCTTACCAAAGGAGGGCACACCCACCTGGTCAATGATTTAAGTTTCATTTCTTCTCTGCTGGTAGTCAAGAGAGAGATGCAAAGTTAGAAGCAAGTCAAGACAGATGCAAAGTTAGAATCAGGGACTGGAGGAAGTGTTTGGAGGAGGGCAGGAGGTGTGGTCTAGAGCAGGGGTGTCCAAAGTTTTTGGCAGGAGGGCCACATCATCTCTCTGACACTGTGTGGGGGGGGGGGGGAGAAGAATTAATTTACATTTAAAATTTAAATAAATTTACATAAGTTTACATACATGAATATATTAAAGATGAACTTATATGAATGAATGATGGTCTTGCAATAGCTCAAGGCCTATAAAAGGCATTGCACAAAGCCAGGCTGGTCTTTCCTTTGCTGCCACTACTGCATCACAGATGTGAAACAGCAAGCAGTGGAGGGAGCCCTCATCATACGGCTCATGCAAGATGTCAAACAGTTGCCCTCACACTGAGAGCAGTTGTGTTGGGCCAGTGTGGGCTCCAACAAATCTCCGGAGGGCCAGAGGCTCATTGGAGACCGGGGGCTCCCTGAGGGCCGCATTGAGAGGCCTCAAGGGCCGCAAGTGGCCCCAGGGCCGGGGTTTGGGCACCCCTGGTCTAGAGGGTAGAGCTTCCATTTGCCTGAAGATAACATCAGCAGGTCAACAGTTCGAGGCCACCAGCACCGTGCGACCTTGAAGCAGCTGACAAGCTGAGCAGAGTTATTCCATCTGCTCTGAGCGTGGGAGGATGGAGGCCAGAATGTGCGACCAGATCAAGAAAGAAACATCTGAATGTTGTGGTTTCTTGAAAGATAGAACCTTCTTTCAAATTGGGGGATTTAATTAGCCTGCCCATGTAAACTTTGAATAAAGTCTGAGGAGAAATCTGAGGACCAAGAAAGGTGGTATAGAAATACCTGTATTATTATTATTATTGTTTCTGGTAAAATAAGATTACAGCTTAAGGGCCAAATCCTATCCAATATTCTAGCACAGGTCTAGCCCAATGGGGCCCAATGGGCGTACACTGCATCTTGTGTTGGGGAGGCAATCACAGATACCTCCTCAAGGAATGGGAACATTTATTCTCTTACCCTGGGGCTGCATTGTGACTGCACCGGTGCTGGAAAGTTGGATAGGATTGGGCCCTAAGTCTTACGCAACACAATGGGCTTATTTCTGAGTAAAATAAATAACACCATTTTCAAACACCTGTAACAATGGCCACAAGACAGGTCTGCTGCAGGAAGAGGCTTTGAAAGAACAGGAAAGTGATGCAGGAAGAGAGGAGGAGAAACTAATAAAACAAAAATAATTCAAAGCAGGCCCTGTGGAAATGTTGCAGGGGCTATTTATTAGATCTGGAAAAAGAGTCACTGCTGTCAAATTCATCTTCTTACAATAAAAGTCTGCCCCCCCCAGTCTTGAGACCAATAGTTTTATCATGGCAGACCCTCCAACATGTCTTGTCATTCCAGTCATCAACTAGAACATATTAGCTGACTGAAATGTGAATACTGTTCTATCCAATGGATGGCTACCATGCTTGCAAGCAGTCAGGGGGTGAGTGGGTGGTATTTCCTCAGTCGGCCATGGATGTTAATGACTGTAGAGGTTTATCTTATAGGTCTGTCTGCTGGGTTTCCAGATTGCTCTACCAGTGTAGGTGTGTGGCAGAAGAAGCGGAAAGACAGTTTCTAAGTGTAGTTAGAGACAAACGAGGGTTCTTTGCCCACAAATACTCAAATAGTATTTGCATTGCATTGGAACCGCTTGACTGGGGCATCCTCATAAACTGAAAGAGGGGCTTTCCAGGTAGCCTCTCTCTGCCAGAGCTCTCCAGCGTTGGGAGGTGGCAGCAAGACTACATTTCCCCAGTCCCATTCCAGGTGACCTAATAAAGAGGCAGAGAGCAGAGAGCAAGGAGTGTGGTATTAGTCACTAACTTAGCCATTTTCAACCATTTTCATCTCATGGCACACTGACAAGGTGCTAAAATTGCCAAGGCATGCTATCGGTTTTTTTGACAAATTAACAAGGGACACCATGCTGCTGTGGGGTGCTCTTATCCCTCAGTGGCCCTACTAAAATATTATGCTGTCCCAAACTCTCACAGCATACCTGCAGACCATTTGCTGCATGCCACTGTGCCAGGGCACACTGGTTGAAAATCACTGCACTAACTGCTAGGACCCTCTGCCTGTATTGTCTTCTGTCCTCCCTTACAGTACCCACTGGCCATTCATTCCTTTGTTAAGCAGATTGCCGGTTAATGGCACAGAATAGTCAGTTGATGCCTCTTAAGGGGAGCCAGTTCTGAGAAGATGGTCTTGGAGTGTTGCATGTAGGGAAGCAGAAGTAATCATTTCTTTGTGATAGTGTAAGAAAAAACATTAAAGGAAATTATTTCTCAGTTTGCTGGTTTATTTTGCGTTCGCTGCAAAAATGGACTCGGGGTATAATCCATCAAACATTTCTACTGTGCATCTTCCATTTATTTCAGTAGGAATCACACAGCAGCCCTATGAATTGAACAGAAGCTGCACAGTAAAGAGTTTAGTGAACTGCACCCCAATGCAACGAAGACCCACCAAGATACCTTCATGCACAGCCAGAGCAAACTGCAGGCCTAATATTCTTCCCCGTTGTTTTCTTCTTCAAATGAATCAGTTCCAACTTCCTCATAATCTTTCTCCAGGGCAGCTAAATCTTCACGGGCCTCAGAAAACTCTCCTTCCTCCATGCCTTCGCCAACATACCAGTGCACAAAAGCTCGCTTGGCATACATCAGGTCAAATTTGTGGTCGAGCCTTGCCCAGGCCTCTGCGATGGCTGTGGTGTTGCTGAGCATGCAAACTGCCCGCTGCACTTGGGCCAGATCACCCCCAGGGACTATGGTGGGAGGCTGGTAATTGATTCCAACCTGGACATGCAGAGGAGAAAAGAAAATTGGATGAGTAGAAATTAATGAATAGTAGGAAGTGAGGCAGAGCAGTGGCGTCGCTAGGGAGGTGCGGGGGGTACAGGCCACACCAGGTGACACACACAGGGAGTGACACCATTACTCACCAAAAAATTTTAAATCTTGGTATTTTTGCATCATGTTATTTATCATGTTATTTATCAATTGCTGCACAGTTTCATGCAGAATGCAATGAAACAAACTGCACTGAAATATCTCTATTCTATTAAAAGTTATAACCCAAAAAGCGGGGCAATGGTTCATCACCACACCCACTGCCTGAGGCATTGCCCCACCCACTCAATGGAAGGAGGTCTATCATAGGGGTGATGCACTGGTCTCCTGTACCATGTGACATAAACCCTAGTGACACCACTGGACAGGAGAGAAGAAATCAGCAAAAACTTCTTACGTGCATGAGGCATTTATAGCTGATCCCATTGATGGGTACACTGACAATGACGTTTAGTATATTGGATTTACCTTTTCCTCAAGGTGGAGCACCTGGTTCTCCCCCTGCCCATTTTTTTCCCTCAAAACAACCTGTGAGGCAGGTAAGGCTAAAGGGTGGTTACAGGTCAAAGGCTACCTACAGTCCAATCCTAACTAAATTCCCATGTGGCAATGAAGTAGCACCAGCTCTACTCTGTTGTATCTCGCAGGGAAATTTTGTCTGCTGGAGGTCTCTTTGGGGTGAGAGGACACTGGTCCCCTTGTCTGGAGGTAAGCTCCAGCAGTCACTATGGGTCAACTTGGATCTACAGCAGCGATATCGCTGTCAATGGATCAGGCCTATCAGGAAGGGGGAATTGTTTGATCCATGTCAATGGATCTGGAAGGGAGATAGGATATTTAGTGATATCCAGTGGAGTACCAACCAAAGGGGCAGAAATATCTCCCTTTTGCTGTGTAACCTCTGCTCCCTGTTCTTCTAGCACATCCTCCTTTTACCTTATGCCTCTAATGCTTCTTAAGCCTCTAATTGTAGAGGCTTTTCAGTTGTCAGGATACTGTCATTGGCAAGTCAGAGAATTCACTGTGCACTGTTCCCTTAAAAACAGTCCTGATTGACCCTCGCACTCTTCCCTTTCCTAACTTTCATTATATTGTAAGCTTTCATGGTGCTGCCCTATAATGAGAGTGCATGTTTGTCCCTCCTAACCTTAAAGCCAGTTGGACACCAATCCACAAACTGGATTGTTCTCTTGGTCTTGATAGCAGCGATGGCTACGTTGACATCCTTGGGCACCACATCTCCACGGTATAGCATGCAGCAGGCCATGTACTTTCCATGGCGGGGGTCACATTTCACCATCTGGTTGTTGGGCTCAAAACAGGAACTGGTGATTTCAGCCACAGAGAGCTGCTCGTGGTAGGCCCTTTCAGAGGAGATGATAGGTGCGTAGGTCACCAAAGGAAAGTGGATGCGAGGGTAGGGCACCAAGTTGGTCTGGAACTCAGTCAGGTCCACATTGAGAGCGCCATCAAAGCGCAAAGAAGCAGTGATGGAGGAGACAATCTGGCTGATGAGGCGATTCAAGTTGGTGTAAGTGGGACGTTCAATGTCCAAATTACGACGGCAGATGTCGTAGATGGCTTCATTGTCCACCATGAAGGCACAGTCGGAATGCTCCAAAGTAGTATGGGTGGTCAAGATAGAATTGTAAGGCTCCACCACTGCTGTGGAAACCTGGGGGGCTGGGTAGATGGCAAACTCAAGCTTGGACTTCTTGCCGTAGTCCACAGATAGGCGTTCCATCAACAAGGAAGTGAAGCCAGAGCCCGTGCCCCCACCAAAGCTGTGGAAAATCAGGAATCCTTGTAGCCCACAGCAGGCATCAGTCTGAAAATCAAATCACAATTAGAGACAATCTTCTAGATCTCCAGGACTCCTTTTACCCCATTCTGGTGACTTCTGCCATTCCCAATTATGATTCCAACAATACACATATAATCCAGTATCAAATATGTTTTAAATTGTCATAGCTAAGAATTCACGCATTCTCGGCATCACCTGGCAGGACAAAGTTCCAAACAACACAGTCCTAGAACGAGCTGGAATCCCTAGCATGTATGCACTGCTGAAACAGAGACGCCTGCGTTGGCTCGGTCATGTTGTGAGAATGGATGATGGCCGGATCCCAAAGGATCTCCTCTATGGAGAACTCGTGCAAGGAAAGCACCCTACAGGTAGCCCACAGCTGCGATACAAGGACATCTGCAAGAGGGATCTGAAGGTCTTAGGAGTGGACCTCAACAAGTGGGAAACCCTGGCCTCTGAGCGGCCCGCTTGAAGACAGGCTGTGCAGCATGGCCTTACCCAGTTTGAAGAGACACTTGGCCAACAGACTGAGGCAAAGAGGCAAAGAAGGAAGGCCCATAGCCAGGGAGACAGACCAGGGACAGACTGCACTTGCTCCCAGTGTGGAAGGGATTGTCACTCCCAAATTGGCCTTTTCAGCCACACTAGACGCTGTTCCAGAACCACCATTCAGAGCGTGATACCATAGTCTTTCGAGACTGAAGGTTGCCTACTTCAGCTAAGAAATAAGGAGCCCTGGGAATTGTAAGCATTGCCCTCACTGTGAGCAGTTGCTTCTGAAGGAAGACATGCTGTGAATGCTTCCCCTTCCATGCTGTGAATGCTTCCTTCCTACCCCCCAACAACCACTCTTTGTTTTACTTCAGCTGTGCATCCACCAGAATTGGCTAGTGCCCCATCTGAACTGTATTTGCTATAGTATGTTCAGGATCCTCTGCAACACAAGGGGTTTGTGGCAAACGTGCAGTGGCTTCTTGGCTAACCAGATGACATGGAAAGTCCATAATGCACTGGCTGACACAATTATACACTGTTCTCTAGCTAGCCCAATACAGCCTTAATTGGTGTGAACAAAACCAGAATTTCTAGAAGATTGCTCAACAGGCCTACACCCAAGTCACAATGAGGTTGAGTGCTTTTGCTCACCAGCTTGCGAATACGATCAAGGACCATATCAATGCTCTCCTTGCCAATGGTGTAGTGGCCACGGGCATAGTTGTTAGCTGCATCTTCCTTGCCGGCGATCAGCTGTTCAGGGTGGAAAAGCTGGCGGTAGGTGCCAGCCCGCACTTCATCTATTAACAGAAGCAAATGCACTTTGATAAAGTTTATCATGGCTATACTTCAATAATATTGATGGGATCAGTGGAAGATCTTATTTGACTGCCTGTTGCCAGTTATCTTAAATGATGTCTTAAATTCTTCCACTTTTTCCCTACTTTAGCCTGACTCCAGTGTTTCGTTCCCAAATCTGGCCTCATTTAAGAGAAGAGGGTGGGTTCGTCCACTCTAAATCACTTCCACTCTCCCTGGGCTGCTGGAAAGTTCTGCGACTGATCCTCCAGTTCCTGACTGCCTTTTGAACAGCTGGTGAGTCTCACACATAAGAACATAAGAACAGCCCCACTGGATCAGGCCATAGGCCCATCTAGTCCAGCTTCCTGTATCTCACAGTGGCCCACCAAATGCCCCAGGGAGCACACCAGATAACAAGAGACCTCATCCTGGTGCCTTCCCTTGCATCTGGCATTTTGACATAACCCATTTCTAAAATCAGGAGGTTGTGCATACACATCATGGCTTGTACCCTGTAATGGATTTTTCCTCCAGAAACTTGTCCAATCCCTTTTTAAAGGCGTCCAGGCCAGTCGCCATCACCACATCCTGTGGCAAAGAGTTCCAC
This sequence comes from Tiliqua scincoides, assembly GCF_035046505.1. Lineage (NCBI taxonomy): Eukaryota > Metazoa > Chordata > Lepidosauria > Squamata > Scincidae > Tiliqua > Tiliqua scincoides. The sequence continues at coordinate 40,725,921 of NC_089827.1, forward strand.
AGACCAACCACATGCTGAGTAAAGAAATATTTTCTTTTGTTCTAACTCTCCCAACACTCAATTTTAGTGGATGTCCCCTGGTTCTGGTATTATGTGAGAGTGTAAAGAGCATCTCCCTATCCACTCTGTCCATCCCCTGCATAATTTTGTATGTCTCAATCATGTCCCCCCTCAGGCGTCTCTTTTCTAGGCTGAAGAGGTCCAAACGCCGTAAACATTCCTCATAAGATAGGTGCTCCAGCCCCGTAATCATCTTAGTCGCTCTCTTTTGCACCTTTTCCATTTCCACTACGTCTTTTTTGAGATGCTGCGACCAGAACTGGACACAATACTCCAGGTGTGGCCTTACCATCGATTTGTACAACAGCATTATAATATTAGCATTTTTGTTCTCAATACCCTTCCTAATGATCCCAAGCATAGAATTGGCCTTCTTCACTGCTGCCGCACATTGGGTCGACACTTTCATCGACCTGTCCACCACCACCCCAAGATCTCTCTCCTGATCTGTAAGAGACAGCTCAGAACCCATCAGCCTATACCTAAAGTTTTGATTTTTTTGCCCCAGTGTGCATGACTTTACACTTACTGACATTGAAGCGCATCTGCCATTTTGTTGCCCATTCTGCCAGTCTGGAGAGATCCTTCTGGAGCTCCTCACAATCACTTCTGGTCTTCACCACTCGGAAAAGTTTGGTGTTGTCTGCAAACTTTGCAACCTCACTGCTCAATCCTGTCTCCAGGTCATTTATGAAGAGGTTGAAAAGCACCGGTCCCAGGACAGATCCTTGGGGCACATCGCTTTTCACTTCTCTCCATTGTGAAAATTGCCCATTGACACCCACTCTCTGTTTCCTGGCCTTCAACAAGTTCTTAATCCATGAGAGGACCTGTCCTCTAATTCCCTGACTGTGGAGTTTTTTCAGTAGCCTTTGGTGAGGGACCATTTCAAACACCTTCTGAAAGTCCAGTTATATAATGTCCACGGGTTCTCCCGCATCCACATATCTGTTGACCTTTTCAAAGAATTCTATAAGGTTCGTGAGGCAAGACTTACCCTTACAGAAGCCATGCTGACTCTCCCTCAGCAAAGCCTGTTCATCTATGTGTTTTGAGATCCTATCTTTGATGAGGCATTCCACCATCTTACCCGGTATAGATGTTAGGCTGACCGGCCTATAGTTTCCCAAGTCACCCCTCTTTCCCTTTTTAAAGATAGGCGTGACATTTGCTGCAACATCCAGCTTCCTGGCAGGAGAGGAAGTGCAATCTTGCCCCTCCCACCCCCGCACACATTTGCTTGCCCCAAATATACCATCAGAACAGGGCCAGTATCATGGGAATTTTAACTTCTAAGTCCAAGCATCTCAAATGAGATGATTCTGCTATAAAAGTGAAAGTAGAATGACAGGATACAAAAGAGGACAGTGTTTCTGTACCTTTGCAATTGTGTAGAAGGGGGAAAAGCCACAACATTTCTCACCTTTGCATGATGAACTGCACAAACTGATTAAATATATTATCTCTTTGGTACTGCTATTAAAGACATGAGAATCTTGCCTGCCCATGCACTTATTTACTCTATCTAATTCCCCCAGAACTGATGTCCATTCAGTTGCATATGCCATTGTTAACAATTCCACTGACCTACTACAGTGGGTTCTAGGTCCACCATGACAGCTCGTGGCACATGTTTTCCTGTGCGTGTTTCGCTGAAGAATGTGGTAAAAGAGTCATCGTCGTTAAACTTGTTGGGTTGATTCTGAAAAGAACCATCTGGCCCAATGCCATGTTCCAGGCAGAACAGTTCCCAGCATGCATTGCCAATTTGCACTCCAGCCTGGCCAACATGAACAGAGATGCACTCGCGCTATGGAGGAAGAATAGAAAAAAGTCAAAAGGTAAGCACGTGTTTTGTCTGTTTATTTTCTCCACCACTCCCCTTTTCCCAGGTAATTTTTTAATTAAAGGTATCACTGTCCAGATATCTAGAATGTTGATTTAGCCAGCACTTTTCAATGCCACATTTAGAACAGGAGATGGCATAAAATAGTGGCTTTCAAATTCTGCCTTCAGAGTATCCTTTCCTCTTGTCTGCTGAGGAATCCCTGTGCATCGCCAAAGATTATCACACATATTCTAAGGTGAACTCTCAGTTCATACAGGGTGCTTGCTGCCAATGAGTGAGTGAGTGAGCAAACTCACAGGAATGAGCTGGTCAAGCATCCTTCTCCAACAAGAGGAGCCCTGCTGGATCAGGCCAATGTTCCATCTAGTCCAGCTTCCTGCATCTCACAATGGCCCACTAGATGCCTCAGGAGGCACACAAGAAATTTGCCTCCCCATTACTGGAGGAGGCACTTTTCACAGGCAATCTTACTAATAAAGGAAACTTGGCTGGTGGCTATTAGAATTATTATAGATAGATTGGGGGGGGGGGTGATACCACAATGCCATATATTTTTAGTATCTTTATCTGCATTATAAGAACCTGTTTGCAAAACACAAAGCAAAATTTGTATCTTTTCTCATCTGGCTAGGAGAGTATAGACAGAAAATAAAAGAAATCAGTTATATATTAGCTTGTACCAATATGATAGTAATGAAAAATTTTGCAAACCTGAAGATCAGTTGCATGTTCTCTGAATGCATTCTATGTCCAAAAAGGTGTGCAGAGTACAAAGAGCTGCCTTGGCTCTTGCTAAGCAAATCTACTGGTTAGTGCTGAGAAGTGTTGAGATTCCCTTGGGGAATCTGTGCTTCTCCCCACCCTTTTGTTGGCATCCTTCAGTCTCGGAAGACTATGGTATCGCGCTCTGAATAGTGTTCTGGAACAGAGTGTTCTCTCCAGTGCGCGAAGCCTGGGTAAAGTAGATATGGAGGATAGACTGTTACCCATGCAACTAATCCCCCCTCTCCACGTCGCTGAAATGGTCCAATGGAAAGGCAGAAGCCAATATGGTTGGTTCCAGCAGCATCGCAGGAGTTGCCAGAACGTGACTGTGTTCAGCCATGAACTGCCTCAGGGACTCCGGCTCCGGATTTTGCCTCGAGGTTGACTCCTGAAGCCTTTTCCATAACTGGATGTAGCCACAAGGCAGTGGAGGTTTGGGATCAGAGTTTTCCTGCTCTCAGATGAGCTGCCTTCCCAGGCTAATGAGTCCCATCTACCCAGTGGCTGCTTAGTCGCCTCTTACGACAAGTACAGCCAAACTAAGGGCCTATTCTTATCCCCAGTCCCCAGGGGAAACCACATCAGGTCAAAACGACATCCAGCATGCTACTACCATTCATGTGAAATAGGTTCCAGCTGCCACCAGCGCTGTGAGACGAAACCACAAAGCAAGCTTTCCACCCAGCTGTGGGTCTGTCTCTCCACCACCAGCCCTCATACTGAGTACCCTGAAGAGGGAGAAGGGTAGGCAGCATATTGATCAACCCTCTTTCACTCCTCTCTCACTCCTCACACATGACTCGCTCAAGCCTTTCTTGGATGGGAGGCAGCTTGCTCTTTGGAATTGAAAATCCAGGCAAGTTTGTTTTCAATCAAAGTAATGAAATATGTTTCTTTAGGGGAAAAAAGTGGGATGAGAATGAAAACAGACCAGCAGACAGTCACATTCCAAGCTATTCTGTAAGAAAAGAATCCAAACTGTCCCCTGACTGAAAGACATCAGCTTACAAGCAGTATTCTTCTTACACTGGAGAAAAACATCTTCCTAGGAATTAACCCTGCCCTAGCCAAAGAGCATCATGGTTTTCACCATAGCTTGGCCAGCATCTTGCATTCCACAGCACACATCCTACAGTATTTAACTCTCAATTTAACTCAACTAGTCAGCTGTCTTTTATTCCATTTTGAGGAGACTAGTGCCCACCTTCTCTGATAGACTAGTTTGAAATTAATTGACATTCAAATCTCCTGCTTCCAAATCAGGCAAGAAAACTGGACCAATGACTAGATGTGAGCTAAATCCACACAATGTGTGGATTTACCCCTTCAATGTGAGGGGTAAATGCTATATGTGATAAGTGACCCAAAGTTCTGAACAGAACAGGGTGTGTGACAGGCTGATTTCTAGGTTAGCCTCATTGTGCACAGCCATTGGGGGGGGGAGTATATCCTCAGGAGAGGGGCGCTTCCTCATGTCAACTCCCTAAGGATTGTCGTAGATACCAGAAAGGTGACCGTGTGCCAAGTGTGTTTATTTTTATTCCTGACTGGGACTGGATGCAACGGAGTAGTATTTCACTACCAAATGTAATTGAAGAAGGCCTCAGTGCTTTCTAATTTGTTCACCCTTTTCTGGTCGCAGAAATGACTGCAGGGAGTAACAAGAATGGCTGATGTCCCTCCAGAGATATTGCCTCTATTTGCCCCCCCCCGGCAAAATAGGGGGTCTGAACCAGAAAAGTGGCATAGCTTCATGTATCATGGAAAATTAGTTACCAAACAATTACAGGAGATTAATATCTTAATGTTGTGAAACTTCCAAGTAGGTTTAAGTTTTTTTTAAAAAATGCCTCTTTTCTGCAAAATTTCCAAGCCAGCGAGCAGGAGCCAGTAAAGTTAGTTAACTGGGAGGGATTCAACTTTCTAATCAGCAAACCTCAGGCCAAATGAGCACCAGCTCCTTTCCATAGCTACCTAGTCAGAGATAAGTACCAGTCCTGTCCATCCCAGGATCTCTGTACCAGGCTTTTGCTCTAAAAAAATCCCAATAAGATGCATGAAAGTGCTGAATGAAATAATTTTTAAACCTCTGGAACTTGCACATTTTATTTTTTGATTGCAAAACAACACTTTATATTGCAATTTCACTATTAAGATAATAATAATTAATGAGAATAATAAGTAAATGAAACTTCTCGCCCCCCCCCCACCAAGAAATAGGCATTAAAGCAATCCAGAGAGACTATTCAAGGCACAAATGAGAGGTTACTCAGCATTAACCCCACTTAGGCTGACCCTGCAAAGAGGAGGCCTTCAGTTAGCTTTGGACAGGATGATTGCTGAATTGAACTTTCTTTAGGGTAAATATTATAGAAAGATCTTGACCATGAAGAAAGGTGCTTCTGAAGAACAGAATATCATTTGGAGAACTTGTGGAACCATGGTTTTTACTGAGCTTCTGATTGTGTGTACATATAACCATGATTAAATCTGCCTCTTTTACCAAGGAACTATCAGGGATGTCAAAAAGCTAAGGCAGAAAAACCCTAAGTAAGCAGAGTTCCAATATGATAATTGACTGGGATGTTGAAATGTAACCATTTGGTTGGGTGATTGAAATGGTGGGTGGTTGAAATGTAACCAACTCCTTTGGTCTCCTCTTCTAGGACAAGGGAGGAAGACAGACGCATGTGTTGATTCTCAACTTACAGATTGCAGGAGCTTTGTGTGTAGCAAATAGGTTTCCCACAGTAAGCTAAGAATGTTTCTGCATCCAGGTCAGAGCCAGGGGGGATGTGCTAGATAGAGGCAAAATTCTGTTCTTAGCCTTCCTAGCTGAATCATTTCTGAAACAGCTAGGTTTAAGCCAGCGAATCTATCAATGAATGACTTCTACACTCTGAATACAGGCAGAAGCATTCACAAGATTGGGGTGCAGATGAATATCTGCTGAGCTGTGGCAGCAAAACAACATACTACATGGAAAAGAATAGTCATGTCAGCTCTTCCTTAGCCTCCCTATACTGTACAGTACTATTCTCAGAAAAGAAAACAAAGTATTGTATTAACATTTTATTTTCCTCAAGCTTATAAGATACATTTTTCTGTATGTTTGCCTTGCACATTAGCAGGAAAAATAGGATTAGTGTGTTACTAGGAGTGCCAAATTAGAACTACTTTTGAGTCCCTGTATGGCCCATTTAGATGCAGGACTTAATTTAAGCTATACAAAGTAAGAAAGGAAAACATGATTTTAAGCATGCACATAATGCCTTTCCTTGCCACTGAGTAAAGATAACTGGCCCACAAACAGCTCCAATTGGTGAAAAGCCTTCCAGATTAAAGTGTCACCACGAGCCAGCAACTTGTTTTCAGAAATTAAGCACAGCTGCTTAGATATCATGTCAAACGACAGCCAATAAATTTGCTTGTATTTGGCATGAATTAAAAATCAGCAGCATGAATTAAAAATTGAGAGGAGTAATATTACACCACCCACTTGGTAGTTGTAGCAGTTATACAGTATAGCAGTCCTCTTACATTTTCAGTGCCATTGCTTGAAAAGTCACTAAGAGCATCTCATTTTATTTGGTTTGAGGTTCATTTAATTGTCATGTTTCCCCCAAAGAATGCTGGGAATCAGAGCCATCCCTAGAAGGGTGCAGGCCTAGGGAAACTCAACCAGTGCAGGGTCCTCCTATAGCCATATATTGATCATGAAAGTGCAAGGCCCAGGGTGGCCACCCCAGTTGCTCTACCCAAGGGACAGCTCTGCTGGGAATGTTTCTTTTCTAAAAGATTTGAGACTCCTAATCCTTTGGGAAAGATTTCCTTGGCCCTGCAGAGAATTATACTTCCCAATTTAGTCCCATATGGTCTAAAACTGATTAAATTGTCTCAAGTGTAGACATGCCCTATTTCAAAATCTAGCACTGGTGAGGAGTGGATGAAGCTTCGCAGCCAGAGTGGTCTTTGACAGGGAAGACCAAGCTTTACATTCCACCTTAGCCTGGAACCATCAGCCAACAAGCCACTCTTAGCATCTGCCATAAAATGGGGATAATATTTAATATACCACCTACTCTTAGGAGAATAAATACATGTTGATACCTCCCTGAAACCTGGGAAAGTGTTAAGGAGTGTTATAAATCTCAATATATAAATATCATCCTGAACACTTCCAACTTATAATGTTATCTTCAGAGCAGAAATGTAACAACCTAAGATAGCTTGGCATAATAAAGCCTTGGTTAGAAAAATTCAGATCTAGTCAAGGGTGATACAAGACATTGACCTCCAATAATTCAAAATTTGCCACTTGATAACCATAACTGCCCAGTAAGGTGAATGGCAGGCACACATGCTCATGTCCCCCTCATTCTTTCTCTGCTTCCCATATTCCCCCTTACCATTGTTCTGACCGATTCTTGCTTCAGCAGTTAGATGGCCTCGTTTCTGTTCTTTCTCTGCTACTTCTGCTCCTGCTGTATCCCTTTGAGCTGTAATACAGGAGGAGAGCTGGGACAGGCACCAGACACCTGCCCTTGCCCTTCAGTGTCATAGAGCAGTGTTGGGAAAAGGTCACAATGCCCAACACACACACACCCTTGCCCAGTTACATCACCAACCCCTTGCACACATTCACAGGTACTGTCATGTTAATCCTAGTTACATGAGGGACTAAAGTAGCCCAAATTCTGTGATCTCCCAAGCGGTGTGCATGTGTAGTTTCTGCACACATGTGTCTATATATGAGACATACCTATAAGTGAATAAACATGACTGACAAAACACAAATGAGCATACAATAGAATAAAGTTTTATATAAACATTTTTGGCTTCTACCATCCTCACTCATTTGAAGGTGTGCCAGGTTTTAAATAAAGCTTCATTTTATTGCAGAATTTTCATGTATGCTGCAAATTGTCTTGTCTGGATTAGCTAAAGTGAAATCAGCTTCATGGTACTTTGTGATAAAATTAAGCCATTCACAAGAAAACTATCTGAACGTGATGGGGATCCACTTAGGAGAACCTTGACATGCCTTCAGAGCTAACAAGGTGTCTTCTGCAGTTTTTGATGGACATTTTATGACTATTTCAGTTTGATAGCGTTATGGAGGATATTTCTTATGATTTGCTGCATTGTTTATTATCAGTGTTTATAATCCTGTCTTCCAGTTATTAAAATGATGCCCAAGTCACCATGCAAAAATTAAAGCATAATCAGTCCTTCAATGAAAATGAAAAGAAAAGTCAACAGTTGAAAGAATCTAAAGGGCAGTTCAAAAGCAAGTGTGTAAAACAGCATCTGGAAACAGGATTGTACCAAGACTTCTCCTACAGCACACAAATCACATTGCAGTAACCAAAATATGATGTCCCCAAGACATGCATGGATTTAGCCAAGGCAAGGGCTAGTGTGGGCGGATTTGGCCCACTCCTTGGCACTGCCTGCTAAAGGTCTTTCAATGGCAACAGCAGTGATGAAAAATGCTGGGTTTTCCTCCTCCCTCTGCTACTGAAGGTTGGAGGTGGTGTGGTGCTTCTTAATGTATCTCAGGGCATGGTCTGAGGGCACATTCGACAGCCACCTTGCTGAAGCTAAACACGTCTAGTCGTTGGTTAGTGCCTGGATGGGTGATCACTTGGGAATCCCATATAAACCACCTGAAGTTCTGTGAAGGTAGAAAGGTAGGATAGAGCTGTAAATAAAGCCCAAATTTTCCACAACTGAATGGCTTTGTAGTAAATGGGGTCAACTTGGTAAGACCCATAGCAAGTATCAGCCTGCAGTGTCAACTGCAGTGCAGAAATGTGCAGAGATTTGGATAGTTTACCTCGAGGTCCTTGTGTGTATTTGGATGCTGAAACTCTTCTCCAAACCTCCCAAAGAAGCATGCTTCTACAGAAGGCCAACTATATGCTGATGGCTGCCAGAGCAAGAGCTGATGGGTTGCAGTGGAGGTAGTGCCTCTAACAATGTGTCATGGACCCAGCTCTAACCCTGGGCTAGGGCAAAGAGAGGGAGAAGCTGGTTGCATCCCTGTCACTTGTATCATCAGCAGAGGAATAAGACCCTGTCCCTGACATCAAGCCCAAGACTAGCAGCCTAGAACCTGAGACTCCCGAAGGTATCTTCTCCTGAACCCATCTGCGCCTCTCACAAAGCCTGTACACCAAGTAGGAAATAATGACAAGGGAACAAAAGTGCTCAGTTCCAGGCCCAAAGGCTGCCCCTTTAAGAATCGCAGCCTAAAGCAATGCTTCCAAAACTTTTTATACTGGCAGTTCCCTTGACCTACTGGGCTGTTGGTGACGGCTCCCCATTGGGGCTACAGTCCTATGTACTGTTAGGTTGGCAGGTTATTTGCAAGGATTCTGCAGCTCCTTGGTTGGTTTCCATGGCTTCCCAGAGAGCCATGGCTCACAGCTTGGGAACCACTGGTCTAAAGGGTAGAGCTTGGGGTAATCAGGAACAGAAAAGATATAAGAATGGAGTTGGAGTGCTTGCTCTTAGCTATTTAATCATGTCTGAGCCAGGGCTTGCAGGACCACTTCTGCTTCTCCAGTCAGCCCAAAGCAGAAGAAATACGGTACATAATAATAGACATTATTATCATGCACCTAAAAAAACAAGATGCTGTACGCACAGCAACCCCTCCTTCAAATTCTGCAGTCCAGCAGGGGGGCTTGGAGAAAACAATCCAGTAAACTATCTGAATAGTTCAGTATACTATCTGGGAAACAAAAGCAATGAGAGGTCTAGTTCCACCTTGCATATCAGTCCCTTTTCAGGTTTGCTTGCCCACCCCCAGCTACCCACAGAGCTTTCAGTGTGAACAGCAAGCAAATGAAAGCCTATACAGGGGGGGCCATACACGAGCAGAGCCTATTCACACAGATGTTTATGGACATAGGACCCAGTTGACAGTATTGCACAGTGTGTGATAGGTGGTGGTTGTATGGCAGGTGTTGTGTGCTAGGACACATGAGCCTGCCACTTGCTCCTATGCATCACCATATACAAAGGTGCTGACCTGTGAACTGTACTAGGGGAACAAGAAAAACATCATTCTGTTTCCCAAGTAGTCCTCCCTGCAATAGAAACATCAGTTCTTGGAATACACACACCTCATGTCACCTGTGAATGGTCCACAGACATTGAAAATGTCACTCTACTTGCATCTACAGTTGCTCTTGAACAGCTTCCATTCATTTAAATCAGACCTGTAGTCAGTGCACTGCTTGACTCCCATCCTGAATGCTACTCGCATATTTGCCCACACCCATGGATAAGGAGGGGTGGGTGGGCAGGCAAACAAACCAAAATATGCGCCCCACCCCACCCTTCCCTTTACTTATAAAAAGTGTGATGGGCCTCTGCGCCTCTTCTCTCTGAAATGAACAGGCACTGCATGAAGCAGGGAGGCTGCCCATCGCCCTTGTTGTAAGTAAAAGGAAGTGGGTGGGCTCCAACTCACCTTTCCCTGCCTACTTGGTGCCTTGTAAGCATCAGGTAGATAGGGAGACGTGATTTGAAGCAGTGGCATTTTTTCCCCCTGCTCCTTCCTCCAGCCTTGCTGGAGGGAGAAAGGAGGCTGCCTCCTATCACACACTTGCTGAGAGCAAGTTAGAAGAGGATTGGCACCCCCAGTGGAATGGCAGCTTAGAGAGGGCGGCAGACAGATGAGCTGGGTGCTCGTCCATTCTCTACCCCTCCAAAGCACCAGCCCATGCAACCATTTCATGCCACTCCACAGCCAGCCCAGCTCTTCCTGTACTATATTTCTTGGTGAATCCTGAGGCCAGGCTTGCAGATGCAGCTGATGACAGGGTGCAGAAAGGATGTTTTGTATTCCACAAGAGCAGGTCTCCTAGTTCCTCAGATTGGTGAGATAGCCTGATCCAGAAGCTCTGAAGAGTCCAAGAGTATCACCTGACCCTATTGGTGCAAGGAGGTGCCCTTGGACGGCTCCACCTGCAGTTAGCTCCTTTGGTCAGAAGCTGTTGGTGGTGACAAATAGTCTGAATTTCTGCCCGGCATGCCTCAGATCACCAGTTCAAGACCCATCATAGGCCTGAATTCTGACACTAACTGTTCACAAAATACAGCACTTAAAAAAGCCTACAAATGTAAAAGAGAGAGAGACATAGTTTGGGGCCAGAGATGAGCAAACTGTATTCTAAATTTCCTCGCTGAGCTGTAATGTCTCAAAAGAGTCAGTTGCCACTTCCTCATAGTCCTTCTCCAGTGCAGACAGGTCTTCTCGAGCCTCTACGAACTCCCCTTCTTCCATCCCTTCTCCAACATACCAGTGCACAAATGCTCTCTTGGCAAACATAAGGTCGAATTTGTGGTTGAGCCGTGACCAGGCTTCCGCTATGGCTGTGGTGTTGCTGAGCATGCAGACCGCCCTCTGCACTTGGGCGAGGTCTCCTCCGGGAGTTACAGTAGGGGGCTGGTAATTGATGCCAACCTGGGTTGGAATGGAAAAGGAAAGCAAATTAAAAAGTGGTGTCTCTACAAACAACGTTAACCTTTGACAATAGAGATAGAACGACTAAAGGGAAATGCGGTTTGAACATCCAGATTTTGTTCATGATTCTCAGTGGCCATAAGGTGTGTCACTCTATGCATTTCAGTGTTGAAACCCCTCTATACTTTGCATTAGCTGTGAGAGTGGAAAAGCTGCTCACTTTTAGACTAGAAGTATCAATAAGGCCTGCAATGTTAAGTGAGTCTAATCTTTTTTGGTCCCCACAGTGGTATCCCATGGTGGTACTTTCTAGGTTAGGTGGGTCACCTGAAACTGAACACAAAATGCATCAAACTAAGAATGCAATAGTAAATAACAGTGTATATATGTACCCTTTATCTTCAAAGAAATTCAGAAACTGCAGTGTTCATTATAAAAGCCAGCTCCAGGTTTGAGGGGACATTCAGTAAAGTGTCCTGAGGGCCTCTCCTCTACAAGTGAGCCCTCCCAGGTAGCTCTACCTGGGCAGCAGTGATGAAGACCGTGCTTTTGTCCTTCTCTCTCAGGTAGGGCCTCTGAGAGGAATTTTATTAGGGGGTACAAAGTTTCTTTTGGGCCCCTTTGCAAAGGAGGGAGTGAAACAGAGCAGGGGAGGGTGGTGATGGGTGAGCAGAATAGGGGCAGGGAGGGGTGAGGCAGGGTGAGGGGAGGGTAGAGACAGCTGGAAAAGCCTTTGGAGCCCAGGTCTACCCACCCATGTGGCATTAGTAGTGTCCCCAGCATCCCGTACGGGTCTGAGTAGATAGGAAAATGTCAGATCCCAGGAAATTTCTGGGCCCCCTCCTTGAGCTCCTGGGCCCCCCTTTTGACCCTGGGCCTGGGTACAAACTACACCCTTTACCTCCCTCTCCTAGGCCCTGCTCTCAGGGCTACAGACTGAGAGCTGGCAATGCTTTTCTCCCAACTCTCCTGATGTCAGCCTTGTTGGGGGGGGGGGGGGGAAGTTGACCTGCAGCAAATTGGTGGCCAGGACCAATCTTCCCTTGGAGGCTCAAGAGCAGGCATTGACCATGTACTTTTCTGGGTCACTGAGATCCTGGCCTTACCCAAGAGAATTCCCTATTGATGTCGGACCTGTTTCATATACACTCCAAACCCTCTGAATCACTTCTCCAGTTGCAGAATGTTGGGAAGTGCCTAGATCTCTCTTCAAACCAGCTTCAGTGAAATCAATAAAGTCTTGCTCTCATCTCCCATTCTGCACCTGCCTGTGGCAAGGGACCCAGGCTAGCCATGTTGCATCATTTCTATTTTCCGGCTTAGAAATCAGGTGGCTTGCATTGCTTGCCTTGAAGACAATGTGAGCATCACAGAATCGGTTTTATGCTCCGAGTTGACAAGAATAGAAAGCCAAAGAATAGAAAGAATAGCCAAAGAATGGCAAGAATAGAAAGCCAAAGGCTCCTTTGCTAACACTGTTTGGAGAAGGAAACCACAATACTTCTGCTTTCTCTGCAGCCTTTCCCAGCCTTGCAGGGAAGCCAACAATCGAAAAAAGTTGTGAGGTACAGCCCCCTCCTAATGTGGATATGTAATATGTGTTAAGAAAAAAAAATAGCGATGATGTGTCCTTGTCTTTCAGTCTTGTGGAATGGTAAAGGGGACCAATTAGCACACATTTTTCTGGTAGATAAAGCTGAAGTTTCAGTTTGTCTGTCTGTGTTCACTTTAGCCCATCATGCTGAGTTGATGTGAGATGGAGTTTGGGCATCTATTTAAGGTGTCAGTAGGGACTTTTTGACTCAAACTAGGACCTGCAGGAGCCCTTGTGCCACTGGGACAGCTCCTGGGCAGAGTGTATGTTGTACTGTAGCCCCACACTGATGAAAGTTAGCAAGGACATTTCTGATCATCTTCCCAGACAGGCCACATGATATAGAGAACCAATAGGAACATGGCTGGCCTTGTAGCTTCAGGCTTGGTTCCTCCTCTCAAGAATTCATCACAATAAACAACCACAAAGTCTCCCTGTTATGCCATGCCATGCCCCTCCCTGCCCACCTTGACTGCCACCTTCAGGAGCCCAACCATCTGCCTCAGCTTGAATATGAACTTTCTTTGGCTTGCCCCACTCCCAGAAACGTCAACATTTGCTACTGGCCCCCTGGCTACCTCTCTGCCTGCTCTGGGACCTGACCTGCACTCTGTGCCTTATCCTTGACACTGCCAGGGTCTGACTTTAGTGCATGCCGCAAACCTAACACCTGACAGCACCATTGCATGACCAACTCACAATAGGCTGAAAGAAAATCACTGGTGTTGGAGGGTTTGGAAAACAGGCCTATGGATACAAGAAGATGGCAAGAGTGTGGCTATTGATCAAAAAAAGAAGAAGCTAGTAAGAGAAGGCTGCCAAATCTCAAAAGGATAACATCTAATTTTATCATGAAGCATGCACGGATGCATGTCCACATAAATCTAACAAGAACAATATTGCCAATTTTATAATTTTCCATTCAGTCTTGCATTCACAGAATGCACAGACCAGGAAGTCAGGTCAATGTTCCATTGTGTCAGAAAGAAAAATGCGTATATCCTGCCTCACCTTAAAGCCAGTTGGACACCAGTCCACAAACTGGATTGTTCTCTTGGTCTTGATAGCAGCGATGGCTACATTGACGTCCTTGGGCACCACATCACCACGGTATAGCATGCAGCAGGCCATGTACTTCCCGTGGCGGGGGTCACATTTCACCATCTGATTGTTGGGCTCAAAGCAGGAACTGGTGATTTCAGCCACAGAGAGCTGCTCGTGGTAGGCTTTCTCAGAGGAGATGATAGGTGCATAGGTCACCAAAGGGAAGTGGATGCGAGGGTAGGGCACCAAGTTGGTCTGGAACTCAGTCAGGTCCACATTGAGAGCACCTTCAAAGCGCAAAGAAGCAGTGATGGAGGAGACAATCTGGCTGATGAGATGGTTCAGGTTGGTGTAAGTGGGATGCTCAATGTCCAAATTATGACGGCAGATGTCGTAGATGGCTTCATTGTCCACCATGAAGGCACAGTCGGAATGCTCCAAAGTAGTGTGGGTGGTCAAGATAGAATTGTAGGGCTCCACCACTGCTGTGGAAACCTGGGGGGCTGGGTAGATGGCAAACTCCAGCTTGGACTTCTTGCCATAATCCACAGACAGGTGTTCCATCAATAAGGAGGAGAAGCCAGAGCCTGTGCCCCCACCAAAGCTGTGGAAAATCAGGAATCCTTGTAGCCCACAGCAGGCGTCAGCCTGAACAAGGAAACTATAATTAGAAATTAGTTTGCAAAAAGAGAGGTGGGCTATACTATTAGATTCATGATTTTGTTTTGCTTTTTTTTCAAAGATACAGCCTGGGTTTTTCCCCGCCTGGGGCCACCTCTGACTTTACTGCCCACTGCCCTGACCCAGAAGCAACTGTGGTGACATCACTGCAAATAGTGCCATTGGAGTGTTTTGGAGCTGCTTCTAGTGCTCCCAAAGCACTCTGATGGAGCCACCAAAGCGGTGTGCGTCTCCTCTGAAATGGGAGAAAAATCCCCCTATTTCTCAAGGGGGGAACAGAGGAGGCAGCCACATGGAAGTAATTGCGGTGATTATGATGTCACCACAATTACTTCTGGATCAAGCTGGGGGGGGGCAAAGACAGAGGTGGGGAAAAGCCCAGGACTGTCTCTGGAGGGGGGTGGCCCTCAGACGTAGCTGGGAACTGCACCAAGAGTGGCTGCAGGCGCATAGCCACTCAGTGTAGTACCCCACTGATCAGAGGGCTGCCCCCTCTCCTCCCCTTTAAAGGAGGGCGGCTCTCAGATCGGCATGGAACTGCGCTGACTGTGCTCCTGCAGCCACACTCAGCGTGGTTAGTGGCATGCCTGGGGGGTGAGGGGGGTTGCAGCACCGCCCCCTCTCAAGCACAGCACCTGGGGCTTTTGCCCCCCTTGCACCCCCTGAGTACACCACTGTCCTGGGGCTACCTTTGTGAGATCATTTTTCTATTCTGCATTAATCCAGAGCACCACCTTGGGTTCATACATATTGTCAGTAATAGGGATAAGAATCCCTAGTTAACCAGCAAGAGTTTATCCACACTCTTCTTCCACCAAGGAGGTGACAATCAATCAATCAAACCTTTATTAGGCATAAAAATTAACACATAATATCTCTAAACAATCCAATATATAAATATATGTTAAAAGCAAATAAAGATAAAGGTTAAAACACAACAATTTACTTGCGCGGTAACTCCAGGTTGCTTAGGACCAACAGATTAGCCCTCTTCAAGTTACTCAGGTGTAAAAATTTCGCAACTGGAAGGGTCACGAGTTTAGAATCTCCCGCTAACAAAAATTGTAGGCAAACATTCTCAGAAAGACCTTTTTTAGTTCTTAATAATGGGAGAAGGTACTGATCTCTGGGCACTTGATTGCCAACACAGTGCAAAACAATGTGTAAAAGAGAGTCTACCTCTCTAAGGCCACAGTTACAGACTCGTTCTTCCTTTGGGGCATTTCTAAACCTGCCAAGTAGGTCTTTAGAAGGCAACACATTGCAGCGAGCTAATGTAAAAGCCCTCCTTGCGAAGGGGCACTCCAAGAAGGTCAGATACTTTGGTTGTTGACCAAATGTAATACTTAGGTGGAAATTCAGGGGCCAAGGAGGTGACATATATAGGGTCCTCGGTAGTCTCCCATCCAGCATTGACCAGGCCCATATCTGCTCAACTTGCAGACTATTCCCAGGTAATGCCTGGATTTAGTGGCAGGCAATCACCTGGGAGACTAAGCCTGGTGGGCATCAGGCATTTATGTAATTCTTTAAATTTAAAACCTTCTCAGGGAATCAGAGGGAATGTGTTTTTATTTGTTTATGTGTGACATGAATAAATACAGATTAACAGATCCACAAATGCAAATTTATTATAAAAACTGACAGAGTTAAATCTCATATGTGGCTCATGCCCCACAGATGTGAAAGGAGTTGCAAATCAATAAAAAATAAGGTATTCAATAGTCAAATCAATGGAAACAGAAAATAGGACTGCATAGGCCTGTCCCTGATCTCCATCCAAACAAGTCTTAACAGAGACTGTGCACATACAACAAAACATACTCAGGCTCTGTCCACGCAATCAGGGACACCCCTCCCTTTTCCTGAATGTACAGAGACAGCCAATGCTTCTACAACCTCTATGCACATAGAGTCTTGTCAGTCCTTTGGAAGAATGCAGGGGAGTCAGAAGCAGGGATGGGGACCAACAGAGGAACCTCTCCTCCATGCATTTGTTAGCCAGAGACTACAAATATCTGCATGGGGCTTATGGGAAAGTGATTTCCTCAAAGCCACAAGCCGTATTCAAAGTCATGCAGGGATTTCAAATCAAGCCTTCCCATCTTTTTCAACTGAGAAGCTTATTTGTCATGCAGGAGTGAGAAAAACTGCAACTGCTGAAATTCCCTCTTCTGCATACCTGTTAAAGGCACCAGAGTCCCATGTGGCGGTTACCCCACATGAAAAATACACACCTGTAGAATAGTAGAAACCCCACAGTTATTACAAACCTTCTCCATCAGTTGTCCAGATTTTTAAAATTCTTCTGCTATGTTGCCTGAACCTTTTTTTGTTGCAATGTGATGTATTTTGTTGTAATATATATCTAGTTTACAATGATAATATAACTGACCCTTACCAGTTTCCGAATTCGATCCAATACAATCTCAATCCTATCTTTCCCAATAGTATAGTGACCACGAGCATAGTTATTGGCTGCATCTTCCTTGCCAGTTATCAACTGCTCTGGATGAAAAAGCTTACGGTAAGTGCCAGCTCGTACTTCATCTGCAAAACAAACCAAAAATAACCTCTGAGATCTCCAACAAGAAGCATGGCAATTTAGGAATCTTCTGTACTTCGGGGGGCCCAGTCTGTATGTGCCAAACAAAAATCTCAAAGCCCATCTGTGCTTGAGTTTGTCGTTAATGAGTTTAGTATCACGCGATTCACATTTCAGAGGCGTGACTAGAACTAGTCTTTCCTGGCCTGGAAATAATCCTTGGGGGCTCATAATGCTTGGACAGTAGTCGGTCATCCATCCATCCAGGCTCTTAAGGCAGCTTGCTACATTTTAAGAATACAAACAAAATCTTGAAAAGCATATCAAAAAAAACACCAGTCCCAAGCCAAAGACAATTGAGCTGGGCCATGGCACACTGGTGTGCCACAAATGGTCTGCAGTGCGCCCCGGGAACTTGGGGGAGGGTCATTTATCAGTAGGACCATTGGGGGATGTGAGCCCCCCACCAACAGTATGGTGTGCCTTATCAATTGTCAAAAAACCGATGATGTGCCTTGACAATTTTAGCTCTTTGTGTGCCATGAAATGAAAAAAGTTGAAAATCGCTACTGTAACAGAACAAAAGGGGAGAAGACCTCAGTAGTGTACAGAAGACAATTTATTGTCCAATATGTTTTCAGTATTAAACTCAGTACTTTGAACTGTAGTGTTAAAAGTTGTCCCCAGTGAATCTCAGCACACAGCTTCTCAATTGCACTGATTAGGAAATGGTGCATTGGCATTCTGTTCTGAGTTTGCCTCTGTTTTTTTCTCCTGGCAGGTTTTCTGGGCTTTAACAACTGCATGGCAAAAAGTATCAGGTGATGATTCCCCACTTAATGTCAGGATCAGCTTTATTTCTTAAATGTCCACCTGTAATGAAACAGTAAAAAGCAAAAGAAGTCTGCCAGAGAAAAAGATGGCAATGCCACTGTGTCTTTTGGCCCAAGCAAGACATAGAGTGAACTTGATCACTGAGTACACTTCACCTCTCCTTGGGATTCTCTTGGGAGCACTACTTCACACTTGGAAAATCAAGGCTCTCCTAAAGCAGCCTTCAAATCATTTTGAATTTTATTTCTCAAGCAAACCAAGATTACAACTAAAGCACGAGTGACAGCAGTAGCACTAATTTTCAGACAAACCCAGCCCTGCCACATAAGACAGCAGTCTCCTTCCTTTCACTTGTCTTAGCTACAGACTCACCTACTACAGTTTGCTCCAAATCAACCATGATTGCTCGTGGCACATGCTTCCCAGTCCCTGTTTCTCTGAAGAACGTAGCAAAGGAGTCATCGCTGCTTGTGGCAGTATGTTCACCAAAGGTGCCATCTGGCCGGATTCCATGTTCCAAACAGAAGAGTTCCCAGCATGCGTTGCCAATCTGAACCCCAGCTTGGCCAATGTGGATAGAAATGCACTCACGCTACAGAACAGAGAACCGAGTAAGATAGGAGTGCACACCTCACAGTCTTGTATCAAATGCATTCATTCTTGTGCCCATCAAACAGCTGCATCATGTACGTTAAACCCTAATATCCAAGCATATACATTATTCCTTTAGGATATGTCTCCAGTAACACAAATCATCAGGTCTATTACTCATCTGAGGACCCCGATATACAGCTAGCCTGATTTGAAAATGATGTCCGGACAAGATTATATGCCAATGATAGTTTCCCTCCCCAGGAAATAGCAAGCCCCTGCCATGAACTGTCAAGGTGGCCTTAGGCAGCTCATTCTCTCTCAGCCTCCTTTCCCCATCCACATCAGGGACATAATGTTACTGACATACCTACAGGGTTGTTATAAAGATTACTTGGAACAGGTGGTGCAAAAGCACTTTGAACACTGAAAGCACCACATACCTGCTGAGAAATAATTACCATTCAGTGAGCCATGCGCATTTATGCCTGGACTGATCTGGGCTCAGTCCCTCCTCCACATCATCTGTTTTCAATGAAAAAACAGTCACCTTGGAACAGGTGCCCTTGTGCAGTTGCAGAGTGGGTTGCCTTCCTGGCTGGGTAAGACGAAAGCCCTGAGGGCCATGTACGTTACATGCCAACAGGCATAACAGTGGCACCCACTAGTTTGCCTTTGTGTAAAGTGCACAAGTAGACCTTTGTATGTGCTGAATAGTGTATGTGTAACAGAAATAATACCATGGTCTCCCCCTGTACACTCCACCTCAAGTGCCTGTCATCACCCTCGCACTGGTTTCTAGATTGGAATGCTTTAGAGCAGAAGCCCTGTCTTTTTGTGCACTGCAAAGCACCAAATACAGTATTAGTATTAATAATAGTAAGTTCATTCCCTGGCCAGCCATGCAGCTCCTGGCCTTCAGCCATGGGTATTCCACCATCCTCTCCCTCCCCATCCATTCTAGATTCTCAAGCTGCCCGATTCTGTTGTCTAGGCCACAGCACAGTGGGTGGCAAAGGAAGTCTTCTCTCCTGGTGGAGACTTGGGTGCCTTCACTGGAGGGGAGAATTCTAGCTTCTCTCCTTACCATGGTTCTTCCAGTGATGTTAATGTCCCTTCCTGAGTAGCAACAGCAGCTGTGGATGTTGTCACTGCTGTCTTGCTCTAAGTAGCCTGGTGCCAAGTAGCCCAGGACCTGCACCCCAGCTCTAGGCAGTGTCTTGGAACATCACAATGCAGGGAGGAAGGAGGTCATAATTCCCCTTAGCAACTTCCCCCCTCCCTGCCCATTTACGTTCCTACATAATCGGGGAGGGAGAAGTTGCTGGGGCCATACAGAGCCCTCAATAATTAGGGAATCTTCTCCCTCTTGGGCTTATTTTATTTTTATTTTTTAGAACAGAAATGAAGGTAAAATGTTTCCTGAACTCTGTTGTGTCAGGCTGCCAGCAAAGCTTTGCTTCTTTGAGAGTTTCTCTCATAGTGGATGTGGGGAAGAACCCCTCCAGTCACACAGCAAATTAGCAAGCCAAGATGAATTCATCTCCCACAAATTAGTTGCCTCTGTGCAGGGAGGACTTTCATTTCTACACTGGTGAGAACTCAGACATAGAAATCTGAAGCAGAAGGGTTCAGGGACCAGCTGTATCATTTGACTGGGCTATATAAAGCAGGCTCTGCAGAATCAGATGCACTCCAACATTCCATCCTATTGCCCATCTGGTGACTGACCCAGCTGTACAGTACAAGGAGACACGATAGCCTCAGTGCAGGTGAGTTTCACACCACTGCACACACATGTAGAATATGTAACCAAGAGTTAAACATTAAACACAACCAGACTTCAGCAGTGCAAACCATCAAACATCTCTGTTCCTATAGGGTTGAATTTCCTCAGCTTCACAGTTGGGACAAGCATCTAGAAATGCATTCAGCCGATTAGAACCTTGGATTATTGTTCCGCAAACATCTAATGGACCTGGTTCAGATGCAATAATCAATAGCAATATGTTGATACTATTTGAAATCTCTTTTTGATAGTGCTGATAACTTTGGGTTAGATCAGGGGTGTCCAAAGTTTTTGGCAGGAGGGCCACATCATCTCTCTGACACTGTCGGGGACTGGGGGGGAAAAGAATTAATTTGCATTTAAAATTTGAATAAGTTTACATAAGTTTACATAAATGAATATATTAAAGATGAACTTATATGAATGAATGAAGGTCTTGCAATAGCTCAACGCCTATAAAAGGCACAAAGCAAGGCTGGCCTTTCCTTTGCTGCCACTACTGCATCACAGACATGAAACAACAAGCAGTGGAGGGAGCCCTTATCCCACAGCTCACGCGAGAGGTCAAACAGTCGCCCTCACGCTGAGAGCAGTTATGCCGGGCCAGTGTGGGCTCCAACAAATCTCCGGAGGGCCAGAGGCTAATTGGAGACTGGGAGCTCCCTGAGGGCCACAATGAGAGGCCTCGAGGGCCACAAGTGGCCCCAGGGCCAGGGTTTGGGCACCCCTGCGTTAGATAAAAACATTGTGATTGGTATTCCATAATTGAACAAATCTGCATTATTTGATGAATGGTACCATTGTTTTTTTTTTCTTCTCCAAATCCATTTTTAAAAGTGTGAGGAAGAGACAAATGTAGCTGGCAAAGTACCAGGATGCTTTGCTCTTCCCTGTCAGCACAATGTTTGTGACAGAGAAAAGAGGCAACCACTACAGTAGTGTATCATAAGTAAATGTGTGGGTCTCCCTGTGGTCAAGGATAAATAAAAAAAGGTAATGCCTTGATATTCACTGATTTGGTATTCACTGATTTGACTCACCACAGATACCAGGGTCCACATTTCAATACCTTGTAACAAGCTAAAAAAGCACCCAAATCCAATTTCCTACCATTGTGCTGTTAAATTGCACTAGTTGCAAGCTTCTTGGGTTAAAGATAACCTTAAAGACCCACTTCCAGGTTTCTTGCTCCTCCATTCTCACCCCAGAATGCACTGGTATAGATGCTATACCAGAAAGAAGCACTCTGTTCTCGTGTAGGAACTCATTAGCTGCTAATGACGGGAGATACACAAATCTTGATCATATTTCAAGATATGGGAGAGCACAATTACACAGGCCTACAAAATTGAGGGTCAGTAAAAAAAATTTCCAAACTTTATGGTGGTTTGATATGAATTTTGGGTGCCGATTCCAAAAATGGCATTTGTTTTGCCCTATCACATCTAGTTTTGGAGATATAGTATAGCCTCATTAGTGAATGGTTCAAGCAGCTTCCTCATGAGGAAGCCATGGTGTAGGCTTCCTCATGAGGAAGCTGCTTGAACCATTCACTAATGAGGCTATGCCATAACTCCAAAACTAGATGTGATAGGACAAAATGGATGCCATTTTTGGAATCAGGACCCCAAATATACCCAGGAACTGGTGTAACATTTAAGGAAGCAAAATGTGTGTTGGCCTGTGTTATCATGCAGGCCACTCTTTCAGCAGTGACACCTCAGTTCTGTTCAGCAGCTGAGAGCCCGAGGGCCAGATAAAAAGCTTCTGTAGGCCGCATCCGGCCCCCGGGCCTTATGTTTGACACCCCTGATCTAATGGAATGAAATTATTCCATTAGGAGCAATGGAGGAGTAAGAAACCAGGAAGTGGGTCTTTAAAGCTCTTTTTCCAATAATTTGGTATCCACTGAATTTTTTTATCCATACAACAATCTGTGAGGTGAGGTAAGCTACCAAAACTTCCCCAGGAAGCTTTGTGGTCAAGCAGGTATTTGAACTGGGGCTTCAATGTCTTCACCCAGCGACTGGGACGCCTTGCAACAGGATGTTGTGATGAAACTTGACCTAGATGCCTTTAAAAGGGGATTGGAGATTTATGCAAGAAAAGTCCCTCACAGATGACTGTATGCAACCTCTGGGTTTTAGAGGTAGCCTATTCTTCACTGCCAGATGCAAGGGAGTGACAACAGGATATATCATGTTGCCTTGAGTGCTCCCTGTTTGTGGGGCCACTGTGAGATACAGGAAATGGGACTAGATGAGCCCTTCTCCTGATCCAGCAGGGCTCTCTTTATATTCTTATGTCTCCCCACTTCTAGCTCAACAGACAAACCATGGCTCCCTACTAGTGGGTGAAGGGGAAAAACCATAAACCCTAGGTTTAGTTCCCACTAGGAAATATAAATCTACATTCTGCAAATATAAATGCATTTCTGGTTGCTCCTGAAAATCCTCCCTTCCAATAATTTGTTACAATACATGAAACCACCATACTCGGCACAATCCATTCTGTTGCATGCTGCCATTCCAAAGCTTTCTTCCCTGAACTGAAGGCTGAACTTCCACACTGTTGCAATCCATCTGTGGTGGAGCTTGCTTTACCTGTTGGAGTGCTGGCTGCAGGTACATTCACATTCTCAATTTGGGCGAGAAGTGCAAAAACATCCACTTGTCAATCAAGCACCTTTGAACACGAACGCACACACCATTTCAGCTTTCTATTTAACACCTTGGCAGTTCTGATAACCCCAGTGTGAGGACACAGCATCACCAACCCCCAGACACTATGTCACCACTACTGAATTGTCCTCCCTTGACAAGGGTGACAGATGTATTTTACTGGACAACATAAATCACAAAAGTTGGTAGTGTTTACACTTGAACACTTTTTTAAACTTAAAGTACATTTAATATTTACATTATATACAATGGTTCTAAAATGTCAATTTAAAAATTATAACATCTTTGCAAGCTGAGTGGGATAAGGGGGTAATTTTACCAAGCCAGTTTTAAAAAGAAGCCAGCTAACATGCTGATTAAAACTATTTCAGCAATACACCAGACACAGGCCACACTGTTGGGTGGCTTGGGTGCTACTAATTTGTAGGCAGTTGCTAGGGCTGTCATATTTTCTTCCCTATTCCCAATCAGCTGCGTGTGACAAACAAAAATCAGGAAAGTGAAGCTTGACTCATCACTTCATCTCCATGCCAAGAAAACCTGGCAGAACTGAAAGCATGACTAAAAGCACCATCTTTCGTTCCCTGTACAAGTGGAAACGTATTGCCAAAACAAAACAGAAACTCTCTCTCTCTCTGCTAGTTCCCAAAACTTCAGTAAATGAAAGTCTTCATGATGAACAAGAGAGAGAAGATCCTGACAACTATACACCAGGATGAGCCACAGAGCCAGGAACCACCACCACTCCTCCTGGAGAGAGAACACGCGACATCTTTTAGGAGATGGGATTGTATCAGGAGTATCAAAAACTACAGAAAGAGGAGCCTTCTAACAGCCCATTCCCAAAAGCATCTGCTTGGAAGTAAGCTTCATTGATCAAAATCAAATGTGCTTGTAGGTTTTAGGAGCACAACCTTTGCAGCCAGATTCCAACAGGAGGAAAAGGAGCCCATATGCAATAACCAATTCCTCAAGGACTGCAACTTGAAGGAAAAAAAATTTGATGCGTTTTTCAACTTGTATATTATCATCTGACCCGATTCTAAGTCCTTGAGAACCCTCTCCTTCAATCAGAGGGTCATCTTCATGGGCCTGTGCTTATTTGAGGACTCTCCAAACAGTATTGCTTCATCACACAGAGGACAGGAAAGCCATTTAGTCTTGAACTGGAAGTACAGCTAATCGGATTTGATGGAAAAGCTGAATTAGCCTGTAGAGGAAGGGCAGGGAGGTGGGAGATGCTGGGAAATAGAACAGAAAAAAATTAGTTATCTTCTCCAGCTATACCAATACTCAAGGTTACCAACTATGGGCACAATCCTATCCAGGTCTACTCAGAAGTAAGTCCTATTTTGTTCAATGGGACTTACTCTCAGGAAAGTGGGGTTAGGATTGCAGCCTATATTTATCACATATTCCTCTCACATATTCCTTCTCTGACCTTCAGCAGTTCTTGTGTAGCTAAAATAATCTCCTGACACAGCTGGAACCTCTCTGTGACGTGAAAAGATATTTTTCCCACTTTTACCCCTTCACAGTTTCACCAACTAAATTTGCCCATTTGTAGCAACTTGGGTCCAGTTTACACAACCAACAGAGGGCTGGTTTGGATTATACTCTGATATCTGCCTGAACCCACAGATGCATGACCCTTCCCCTCAAGCTTTGGTGTTACAGCCAGATTGTTCAAGGGCAGGGAGGACAGTTTCAACAAACTGTTCCTCCATGCAATGAAGCAAAAAAGCCTTAGCTTCAGGAGAGATGGCAGAATCATGTGGAACCAGTCCAGTGTACTTGTCGTAAGAGGCGACTAAACAGCCACCAGGTAGATGGGACTCGTCAGCCTGGGAAGACAGCTCATATGAGAGAAGGAAAACTCTGATCCCAAACCTCCACTGCCTTGTGGCTACATCCAGTTATGGAAAAGGCTTCAGTTATGGAAAAGGCTTCGAGGCAAAATCCGGAGCCGGAGTCCCTGAGGCAGTTCATGGCTGAACACAGTCACGTTCTGGCAACTCCTGCGACGCCGCTGCAACCAACCGTATTGGCCTCTGCCTTTCCATTGGACCATTTCAGCGACGTGGAGAGGGGGGATTTGCTGCATGGGTAACAGCCTATCCTCCATGCCTACTTTACCCAGGCTTCGTGCACTGGAGAGGACACTCTGTTCCAGAACCACCATTCAGAGCGTAACACCATAGTCTTCCGAGACTGAAGGATGCCAACCAGTCCAGGCACAAAAGTATCATCTGAACAGTGGGAGATGCCCAAGGTGGCAGAGTGGACCATACCACTTCAGACTGCATTGGGGGAGGTGTGTGTTATCACATACTAGAATATTTCCTATGTAGAACAAACTTCCTGAAAATGGAATACAGGCATCCCCCTGTATCTGCAGATCCAGTATCCACAGTTTCAGGTATCTACAGTTCTTCGTGTGCCCCGCCTCAGCCCCTTACCTTCCGATCTCTTCTTTAACAATTAGGCATGTTTCTTGCAGAAAAGGTAAGAGGGACGTAGGGAGGGAGCCTCAAGAAGTTTGCATCTTGGGCTGTGGTTTTAGTTACCATTCTCAGGCCTGTGCCCCATCTCTCCTTGCTCCTGCTTGCTTTTTGTCGCTCTGCTTCAAATAGCCCAGGCCTGCCCAGCAACTTGTGTTGCTTGAAGAGAGCTTGAATCCCAGTCCTGGTCAAGCATCACTATTATTATTATTAACAGTATTTATATACCGATTTTCAACAAGAAATTCCCAAAGCGGTTTACACTACCCCAGCCCACTCTATCTGCATTCCAGTAACCACTCCCCTCTTTCCAAGCCCTGTGTTACTACTTCTCTCTATGTTAGAGGTTCTAGCCTGTAACACCCAGAAGTTTTGCTCTCTCATACCTGGGTCAAGTTTTACCACGATGATAAACAACATGAAAGCAGCCAAGAGAATCCTTTTGTAGGGAATGGAATAGAGTTGGCTTGCTAAAGATCCCAGTGCTCTACTCAGCTGGGCCAACATGGTCAACATCTTTTGGGACACTGGGCCTACAATACAAGAGGGGAAAAAAAAAATCACATGAGGAGCTATCACCTAAGAGAGAGAGGAAAAAGGATTTATCAAAAGTAGCTTTTCAGGGTCATTCTACCAGTGTTCCCCTTATTTTCTGTGCCGCTTTGCAGAACCCTTCCATAACTGCATAGTGAGCATCTCTGGACACTCAGCAATGACACCATTCAGTATCCCCAACCTCCAGGTTGCCGACCTCCAAAAAGCTCAGTTTTGAGCTGCAAGGCCACACAGCTTAGGGGGAACACAGCCTTCCAGACAATACTTTATAAAGGTCACACTTAATTCTTACACACTTTCAGAACTGATACCATAGTTGTCACATGTGATGTATGAATGAATATTAAGAAACTGCCTTATGCTAGTCCATCCAGTTCAGGGTTATCTGTACTGACACAGCAGCGCCCTCTTGCATGGAAACAGGGGCTGTACTATGAACTATGGCCCCTTCCTCAAACTGCACAATCATCACTCATTTCTGGCGTGCAGTCTAGACAATGTCCCCATCCTCGGTATGCACTTTTATCACAGTCACAAAGGTCCCATTTCCCTGTGGCTTCATTTAGCTATTTCAGCTCTGGAGAATAGCTCCTCCTGGAGGGCAGGAGCTTTATCCGAATCACACACAAGGTATGATGGATGGCTGAGCAGTTCCCACACAACAACCACGGTGTCTGGAAGGGCTCTAAGGGCCAAACTGCATTCCTGATAACTTTGGGGAGGGGGAGGCATTCATTTGTATGTGACCTGGCATAATGGAAATGTGCAGGATAAGAGACATTCTAGGAAGTTGAGCAGTTCAAGAACTATAGAATGGGGAAAACTATAGAATGGGGAAAAAATTAAGCCAAACTTCAACATACATTGCTAATGAGTCTACTCTACTGTGGGCAGCAGGAGGGTGGTGGCAGGGTATATGCACATGTGCACACAAAAGACTTCATTTAAGAACATGGATATGCCCCATATATTGTGAGCTGTGTGGCCCATTCTGGTGATAAATGGAGTAACAAATTTCAAAGTTCTCAGCCTGCAATTTAATCCTCAGACACATTCCATTTACATGAGAGACTGCAGCATCAATAAGACTATAGGCGCAATCCTAACCAACTTTCCAGCACTGACATAGCTGTGCTAATGTGGCATGCACTGCATCCTGCAGTGGGGAGGCAGACAAGGAGGCCTCCTCAAAGTAATGGCATGTTTGTTACCTTACCTTGAGGTGCAATTGCAGCTAGGTCAGTGCTGGAAAATTGATTAGGATTGCATCCTGTGGATCTTAAGGACTGGTATGGCAGATAAAGAAGTCACAGTGCAAATGGAATCTTGGACCGAGGATCTTCTAGAACAAGCTATCACAGAACAAACAATGCTAACAGGCAGGACGGAAACACTAGAAGGCTGACTCTCTGGAGCTCTTTGAATTGTATATACATTTGTTTCTGTGTATTTCTTGCTACTTGCCTCACCTCCGCTATCTTTTTGTTAGTGAGGATCAGGTTCACAGATGGGAGATTTTGAGGGGCAGATACTGTTAAAGCACACATAAATCATCACAAGTTAGACAAGAATATGGGTATGGTCAGACAACCACTGTTTCCACTGCAAGATAAGCCACACAGTTCAAAAGAAGGCTACCCAACCGCTTCTTCCATGTCACAGCCGGCTGCTTCTCGGGGATCAGACGCTCCTTCTCCCGTTGCAACCACTGATGCTTCTTCTCCCTAATGTTCCCACATGCTTCTGTCTGCTGCTGCTTAGTCAACGCCTGGCAGCCTTGGACCAGTTCCTCTGCTTCTGCAAAGTGCCCGAGAGGCAAGAGCACGTAGAACAGATGCAGCTGAAACAACAAGCTGTAACTAGGCAGGTGCTGATTGGTTGCATTCTTCAGCCAGTCACCTCCAACTTCCAGCATCACATGAGGTTCTTTCACTTGGCTATGTAGGAGGAGACTAGGGAGGGGAAAATCCACCACTTATTATATAATAATACAGTTGCATTTGCATTCAGAAAGCCAATGGATCCAGTTTTGGACTTGGATGGAGAAGCTTGGGATCACATTCTTGAGTCAACCACTAAGGGTGCAATCCTAGCTCACCCTTATGCCAGTGCAAGCGTGTCTGCACTTCCTCTAGAGTCGGCTGGGCATGCGCAGGGATGCGCACAGCCTGCGGAGGCTAAATCCAGCCTCTGTGCTGACTCTGACAGGGAGGGTTGCGTCGGCTGAGCTCAGCTGACACAAGGGTCTGGGGTGGGTGGGGAGGAGGCAGGAGGGAGGCGTTCTGGGGTTGGGGGAGGGTGGTCCTGGGGGCAGGCAGGTGGGGAGCAGGAGGTGGGGCTGAGACCTGGCAGATACGCTGGATCCTAGCCCCCATTCCCAAGCAGCGTGGAATGGCTGCAAGCCGCTCTGCTCTCCTTGGACATATGCCACCTCCTGAGGTGGAGCAAGTTTGAGGAGACCCATCGGAGATGCAATGGCTTACCTGGGGGTAAGGGGAAGAGTTTCCCCTTACCTCCGGCTGAGCTGCTTTGGGCCCCTATCTTGTGCTGGATACAGCACAGGCCTCCTGGCCTGTTCCAGCTCAAGATAGGATTGCGCTATAAGCTCATTAGCTAGCTTTGGGCAAATCACACTCTCTTTGCTTAACCTGCCTCATAGGGATATCCTTGTGTATACCACCCTGAGCTCTAGGGAGAAAAGGGAAATATGATACAGCGATAAAATAAACAATATCTTAGTAATCACATAGTTGGTGAGGGTTGTATGGTTCTGATGTCCCCAGTCATTACTTGCATTTTGCAAGGTAATTTTATATGCAATTTTATATAAAATTACCTCTGAAATTCTACCATTTCTCCCAGAGATGCTCTAAAGAGGATAAGTCCTTCAGAACAGTAGAGCTATATCTACTCTCCTGGGCAAAATCTTAGGGCCTAATCGCAGCCAATTTTCCAGTGCCAGTGCTGCTGTGCCAATGGGGCATGCACTGTATCTAGTGGTGGGGCAGCAGTCACAGAGGCTTCCTTAAGGTATGGGAACTTTTGTTCCCTTACCTTGTGGCTGTATTGCGGCTGCACAGGTGCTGGAAAATTGGATAGGATTGGGCCCTCAGTTATTCAAAACCAGCCTTCTTCCCTTCCAAACACATGAAACATCACAGACATAGACTGTTCCAAGAGGGTGATGCAAGTCAGGTGTCAGTAGGCCATGACTCAATGATCATGGTGAACTGCCTCCCATCTATGCTAAACTAAGTGGAACTGAACCTAATCCAGTTTTAACATTTCCAATGCTCTTGAACAAAAATGTGTGCTTAGGATAGCTTCATACGGTGTAGTTCTGTCTCAGCTATTAAGAGATCATACAAGATACTATTGTTTAGTAAATTTAAAACACGCTGGGGGATTATGGTGGTTCTAACAAAGGAAGGTCATGAAAGACAGAAGTCAGCTCATGCCCCATTTAAGCAACATTCATGTGGAAGATGCAGGCCTAATTCACAGGTAAACCTGTATCTGGGCTGTACCACTTTAGACTTCAAACTGATACTCTTATGATTAGGTGCTCCCCTATTCAAAGCATAGAACGCAGAACATATAAAAAACAAGCAAGTTAGGAGACAATCCTGTTCACTGACATGCTAGTTTGTATGTGGAGGAAATTTTTTTGTATAGATAAGTCTACAATCATGGAAAACCCCAAGCCAGGGTCAGGGCCAGATTTTAGGGTTCCTCAAATGGGCCCCTCCTACCTGGGTGGGTCTTGAGAGAGCCACTTGGCTGCTGCTGCCACCACATGAAGGCTATAGGCAAAGAGGTGATCTTAGGAATCAGAAGTGAGCCCTTCTGAGAGACCCAGACCCAATGCCACCAACTCCTTATGCCAGCCCTGCCTCCAATGGCAGGCTGAAGAGGTTGACTCCCTCGCTGAGAACTAGGCCTACATAAAAGAGGGAAACTCACCATAGCTCCAGGACTTTAGGAGGCAAACATTCAGGGTTCTGATAGTATCGAAGTATCCAAGGGAGGACTTCTCTCCATCGATTCATCTCTGCCAGGGCCTGGATGCCCACCACGCACAAGGAGCATTTTAGTTCTTCAGAGCTGGTTCAGTAAAGGAAACACACCAAATGAGAACTTTTTTTTTACATGTGTGAGTAATGAAATTCCTGCAAGCACCATTCCAACCTGGAGGACAATTCAGCTAGAACTCCATCTCCCTTTCATTACCAGAAAGAAAATTACTTTCTGCCCATAGCTCTTAGGTGCAGTGTTGTAAGCTCAGTTTCTGTGTCGCGAACTTGCTGAAATTTTTTTATCCCCTCTCCTCAGATGGGGTTGGGAAGGTGGCATAGTCTGTTACAGGGACCCTTGGCAACACACCACTGGTGGGCCCCTCATCCTCCTGCTCCTCCCAGTTGGCCCTGTCCTCCCCACTGTGCTGCAAAAAAGAAAGGGCAAGCAAGTGGGCAAAAGTGGCAGACTGAAATTACTCTCTCTGGGCAGCACAATGGGCAGACTGGGCTCTGCAGTGCAGCCCAGAGAAAAACTACATTTTGGGGGGGAGTTTAACTTAGACAGCAAGCCTCTTCTTGTCCTCCTACCTGGAATCTACACGCTTAGACAACTGCAGTGTTTCTCAAACTTTTCAGCACCAGGACCCACTTTTTTAAATGACATTCTATCGGGACCCACCTTGCTTGACAGGACTTTTAAAAAAAGGTAATCTAGAAAGAAATAATATATTTATTTACAAGAAACTTATTTATTTATTTGTAAAAAAAACCTTGAACCATTTCTCATAATGAGGCAGCCCTAATGAATAGCCTCAAGGCTTGAGGGGCTTAGGGCGCAATCCCTTTCGCTGGAAAGGGGCTTTCCAGTACTGACATAAGGGCAATGAAGCTCTGAGGTAAGGGAACAAATATTCCCTTACTTTGAGGAGGTCTCTGAGAGTGACACCCAACTCAGGACACAGCACATGTCCTATTGGTACTGCTATGCCAGTGGTGGAAAACACTGACATAGGGGGTTAGGATTGCATCCTTAGTTACCCTGCCTTCAACTGCCCCCACTACCTGTAATTGACAGACTTGGGGGGGGGGAAAGCACACCAGAACAGACACTCAAACATTTATCTCCCTATATTTACACAAGTTTGCAAACTGCAGGAGCTCAGCTCTTTACAAGGCAGTTAGCAGCTATGTGATTTCTGAATAGCCTCAGAGCTTGAGGCAATCAGTTATTTGATC